>NC_141246.1:17632089-18232089 GCF_054856555.1 Leptonotus elevatus
GGCTTGCGTCCTGCACATCCTTTGAAATGATTCTTAATTCACATGGCAGGGGATAAAATACCCCATCTTATTTGATGACAAAGCCATAATAAAATATGTTGCCTTTTAAAAACTATTATAGTAGGTCTAAATAACAGATATGAATGCTGGAAAATATTGTGATACAGAAATTAAATAATAACATTTATTAAATTGAGTCAAAACAGTCCACAAATCACCTATTTCCTCTCTGTCTTCTGTCTGTATAGCGGGCCGGCTAATTGTGATTTGTCCTTGTCAAATTCTTCTTCTTTAGTCATGTTCCACAAATTTTTATTTGGATTGAAAATTCACGGTGGATAAAGAACGTCTTTGGCATTCATCATTACTTTAAAACAGGGGTGCTCAAGTTCGGTCCTCGAGAGCCCCTATCCAGCCTGTTTTCCATGTCTCTCTCCACTAACACACCTGCTTCATGATCAGATTCGTTATCAGGCTTCTGCAAAGCTTGCTGATTAGCTGATCATTAGATTCAGGAGGGAAACATGGAAAACAGGCTGCATAGGGGCTCTCGAGGACCGAACTTGAGCACCCCTGCTTTAAAACAATATGTTCTGCCAAGAAGAAATTGCACATCCAAATAAAACTTCCTCAAAATTGACCTCTTCTCAAATGGGGGTTGTCCTCTTTCTGGTTTTAAGAAATCCATACATCTGATTAATTGCATAGTAACTTTTATAATGTTCAAGTGCAGCAAAGTAAAGTGACAAGGGTTGATGGTTAATATTTAAGTTTAAAAAAAAAGGTAAATATATCAAGCATTTGAATACAGGCTCACACTTTTACTGTGGCTGTCACTTTAAGATCGTGCAGGTAGAGCACGCGCACCATAAACGAGCCTGACACAGATGCTGCAGTTACGCTTTGGGCCAGAGGTGGCAGTCGCGAGTAAAAAAGTGACAAACTGTACAAAGATCCTTTAAGTAGCAGCAGCCACAATTAGGGAGATGGGACTCAGCTGCTGACAACTCCAACACACTGCACCTGCAAGGCTTCCGAGCACGCACGCACGCACGCACACACACACACGCGCACGCACGCACACACGCACGCACACACACACACACACACACACACACACACACACACACACACACACACACACACACACACACACACACCTCAGGGTGTTGAGGCAGCAGCCCTGACACTCACTAGTCACAATATCATGGAGTTGTCCAGGCAGGCTGTGCACCAATTAATGTTATAGACCTTAATATGGTAGGTTTTGTGAGGTCCCTATAGCAACAGCAGAGACAATATTCTCCTTACTAAAAGCCAGTGGAGCGTCTTAATGACTTTGAAGATGTTACTTTTAAGGTAATTGACTGCATGTTGTTTTTCTTGCAGCTTGTGAGTATGGACTTGTTGAGAATACAAAAACAGTTAAGGGGTAAATGATCAAGGGTGGCCATCTGGCAACGCTGTTGGAAAGTGTTAAATTCTTGGGATTTTTCTTGTGAAAAGTCATGAATAACATGTAGACAAAGAAAAAAAACACGATTGAGTTGTCTTTCACCTTGAACCAACATTTCATTGTGAGATACTTCATGAGAACAACATTCCAATATTTCAGCTAGTGAGTGGAGGTGTAGATGTTTGAGCCTGGGTCCCCCGCCAAGTTGAAGACGGCTCATATCAAGGGATCGAAAGAGAGTGATGGACCGAGGTTGATAAGAGAACTGTGAGAGTGATGGCAGATGATGAGAAAGAGACAGAGCCCTTTTCTTTCCCATCGTTGCTAGAAGAAATGTAAGGCTATAGAGAGCCCTGAAGAAGAAGAAAAAAAGGACACAGGGCTTGATTAAATAATTGATTTTTACTGCAATGGAGTGGCGCAATGTCTCCACCTCATCCTTGTTTGAACACTGCGGTAAGACTTTGTTGTCAGTTGTGTTGTCCTTTATTATATCCACCAAATTCAATATCATTTTATTTGATCATTTATGGTTAATTCATCTTAATTGTCAAATGTCCAATATGCAAATAATGCGTTCTTGAAGACAGTTTGCTGTATTTATTGCCCAGAAATCAGAGATTACCATAGTTCTATAACAGGTTAATACAATTCTGCAACTGTGAAGACCTCTTTCCTGGGTAGGCGTACACAAATGTAAATATTTAAATATGGGTGCTGACGCTAAACTTAGCCTTCATCTCTTTGCTAAGAAACTGTTGGACTGAAGATTGTATTCAACAGCAAAGTGTGGTTTGTTTTATTATAGTTCTGTAAAACTACAGCAAACAGGATCAGCTCCAGGGTCACCCACATACATAAAAATGTGCACACCATCAATTTTAAGACGTACAATGAAATACTGAGGTATTGTATAATTTAAATATGGCATTTCCACAAATAGCAGTCATCACAACCCGCCTTTTAAATTCCGAATCTGGCAGAATTTTGGACCCACTAGGTCCCTTGGTGGCAGTAGATACACAGATTAGTATTAGCTAATTTTGCCATGGACAACGCAGGTGAGCATTTAGTCTCGGTCTGTGCGTGTTTGTGTATCACGTCGTTGGTGTCTCGTGTGCTCCCGCAACACCTACAACGGGTGGAACAAAAGAGTCCAGGAAGCTGACAAACAGTTTGTGGATGTGTAGGACCAATAGACGTTTGAGCATGTCCATGGGGAAACTGCTTAAACGGAACTTGGCTCCACGGCAGAAATAGGGTGCATGGTGTACGCTCACGTACAGCTGCACACTTCAGCCAAAGACAGCAAGAGACAGTCAGGGAGTGGCAGACAAGGCACACACACACACACACACACACACACACACACACACATATATATATATATATATATACAGTGCTGCTTAATAGTTTGTGAACCCTGCAGGCATGGTCAGATTTTTTGCATAAAATATTAAAATAACCTTATTAACTGTTTAGTCATACCTATCTACATTGCTGACATTGAAAATAATAAACAAAAAGAATGATAATATTGTCATTCACTCTTGAACAAAAGTTGTTGATTTAAGAAAAACTCGGATTTCATGGGTGCAAAAATATGTGAACCTCTCCCTTAATCAAACATTGCACCTCCTTTTGCAATGAGAACTTCATCCAAACACTTTCTTTAGCGACTTATCAGTCTTTCACATCTACTTTGGGGAATTTTTGCCACTCTTCCTTGCAAAATGCAGCCAGTTGAGAGAGGTTGGATGAGCGTCTAGCATGAACTGCCCGCTTCAGGTCCCGCTTCAGTATTTTGAAAGAAGTCAGGATTTTAACTGGGCACGTCCAGAACATGAATCTTGTTGTTCTTCAGCCATTCCTTGGTTGTATTGCTGGAATGCTTTGGATTATTGTCATATTGCATAATCCATTTTCTACAAGGCTGTAACTTCACAAAGGATTTCACAATATTCCTCTGAATTCATGATTCCTTGTATTATCTGGAGTTGTCCAGGTCCCGAGGATGAAAAGCCAGCCCAGAATTTAACATTCTCACCCGCATGCTTCACTCGAGGGTGAAGGTTCTTTTGCTGGTATACAGTGTTGACTTTTCACCAAACATGACTGTTTTAGTTGTGACCAAACTGTCTTCCAAAAAGCTTCAGTGTTGTCCAGGTACTCGCTGGGAAACTATATATATATATATATTCATTTATTTTTGTTTTCTGAAAAGTAATAGGTTTGAAGAAGTGAGGATTCCAGGATGATGTATCAAAATGCATTGTTTTTTGTACAAATACTTGAAGAATCCACACTTACCCCTAAAATATGCCTGTTTTTAAAATTAAAATGTCATTGTTATTTTGGTTTAAAAAAACACACACACACAGACACACACACACACACAAACGAATTTTCATAAAAGTGCATTTACTTAGTCCAGATTTGTATTGTGCAACAGATGGTCGATTCAACTGGCTGACGAGCCGAAATAATAGACTCGCAATCAGCCCCATGAATTGGTCCCATGGAGGGAACTTTATTATCTCCTCAAATGATAATTAGGCACAATATTAGTTTGAGAAGAGCTTATTCATATAATGTTGCCAACATTGCAGCACTTTCATTCTCAAAAAGAGAATAACATGAGAAGTCCCCATGATGTAAGCCAACTCACATTGTAAGCAGAAATTTGTCCAACCCTATTGTGTGTTTCAGTGTCATGAAAACGGGACATGATGGGTGTAATATGTGTTGGTCCTGTTTAAAAAAAAAATAATAATAATTATAGGTTGCTACTTCAACCTAGATATTACGTTTTCATAAGCATTTATTGTATTTGAAGAATCTATCCCCCAAGTACTTTGCAGTCATCATGCTTGGAAAACAAGAGGAAAGAAAAGGAAAGTACCTATGCAAAAAGCCGTAGCAGGTCCATATCACAATCTCTGAGCATATCTTAAATCCATCGTTATAGATGTATGTTGGGTCAAAGGTCAGGGCTCATGAATAATAAAGAGATGCTTTAAAACTCCTTACCATCACTCTATAGGTGACCCACACATATAATCTGAAAACTGATTGCAATGTGTCATACTGTGAGGAGGACTGTAAGGAATAACAATTATTGGAGGAAAAAAAAAATCCAGTTCCTGCCTAGCTCACTATTATTTGGCAACAGTGATGACCTTAAAATATGTGCCCAAATCATGCTGGGCTAAGTAATGCACATTAAAAAGTTGTTGACTGCTCAACATCAGTTTTGCCTACAGTCTGCCGTGGATTGTTCACAATTATGCTTTAGAATCAGCCATCAGATCAGCATCAAAATGATTTCTTCCCTGGAAGGCAAAAACAACTGATGCGCTAAAAATTGGGAGTTCTCCTGAAACACACTCCACAAATATGGCACACACAGACTTGTGATTTAAGGGACGAAATGCAAAATCCACCCATCCATTTTTCTACTACTATTCCTGTTCAGGGCTGCATGAAAGCTGGGAACGATCCCAGCTGACTTTGGATGAAATACAAGATACTTTCTGGACTGGCTCCCAATCAATCACAGGTTTCATAAAGAGACAACTATTCACACTCACATGCATACCTACAATCCCCGGCTACATAAGAGGCAGCAGATTGTACAAGTACATTATGAGTTGCCAGGCTTGGGGAGTAACGGAATATATGTTACGTAATCAGATTGCAATTTTTTTTAACTGTATTCTATTACAGTTACAGGGAAAAACATGTAATCAGATTACAGGTACATTTATTAAAAATGGGGATTACTTCGAGGGATTACAATTTCTACGATGAGAGTGCGAAAGAGGGCGAGAGAGAGAGACAGAGAGAGAGACAGAGCGAGAGAGAGACAGAGTGAGAGAGAGAGAGAAGGATAGAGCGAGAGAGAACGCGTGCACACCCGCGCGAGTGGGACCGTTGCTACATGTCGGGGAGGTGGGGACGAACGAACGAACTGACGAGTCGTGTCCTCCACACGCGGGCAGCTTAAAAAAGCTTCACGGACGGGAAGAGGAAATGGCGACCGGTATTCACTGGAACTTACTTTGACCGAAAGTTTGAGCTGAGAGTCCAGCGGCATGCTACGCGCTGTAGCTTCTTGCTAGCTAGCCCGCTAGCCTACAACCATAATGTGAGTTACACCTTCCAAACAAATCTTCCTCCCACCAATTCACTATTTAAACATAATACACAACATATACACGGCTAAACTCGTGACTGGGATAAAAGTTCATTATGCAGTTGATGTCACACATCGTCATCCTCATTAGATGACTATCTATCTATCTATCTATCTATCTATAGCTGTGAGGTGTGGTTGCTTTCAGTGACAGTTCGAAAAGAGCATATGGCTTTCAATCAATCAATCAATCAATCAATCAATCAATCAATAGCCTACATGCTTTTTAATTACACTAGGATTTTTGCTATTTGTAGGCTGCCCGGGTCTCTATCACCTGCAAATATCAGGGGCACATTGTATAGAATATATATTGTGGTGATATTTATTTTTATTTTGTCTTCATGAGCATACTCAATATTGGAGTAATCCAAAAGTAATCCAGTTACATTACTTTAATATTATGGTACTTGGATTACGTTACTAACTACTTTTTTTTAGCAGGTAACTTGTAACTGTAATGGATTACATTTTAAAAGTAACCCTCCCAACCCTGTCAGTTACTTTAATTGCACAATCAATGTGTATAAATAATTTCATGTTAGTGCATATCGGGATGTTTTGGGAGTAATTTCCTTGTAGCGTCTGTTTGACTTCCTGCTCCTGACAACTATCTGTCTTGGCCCCTTGGTTACCATGCTCATCATACTTTCATTGTGGCCAATCAAATGGTGACGTGACCATGAATACAATCCTCTGCTATAGCCTATATGTGATTCAATTTGGGCTGTAAAGGTGTATAATGCATCATGAATAATTAGTGTAGTCTGTGACATTTGTGTTGGCAAAAACTGGATTTTAAAAAAGCACAACAGACAGAGGGAATACTGTACTTTTTTTTAAATCAGTCTGTGCCCCACTATTTTTCCCTATAAAAACACCTGTAGCTTAAATCGAAGCGTAGCAATTTAATACCGTGGCACGCGCCTCCCTGGCGACGAGCAGCCAAGATGCGCTAAAGTGCATACACAGTAATGACAAAGTTGTCAGATCTTCCTTGTGATTTCTCGGTCAGCTATTTTCAGGACGCGGATATTTGTCTTCAAAACAAGCACAGTGGCTTTCATTTTTATCGTGAAGGGTATCTTCACTTCCTCACCATGCAATTTTGCCCAAAAACAAAGGAAATACACATCGCTGTCTGCTGCAAACAGAAGTCAGAAAAAGACAGTTGCCTCACTCACTTCGACTGTTTGTCAGCAAGACCAAAGTTTTGGGACATCGTTCCTGTCAAGCAGGGTAACAATGAATTTTTATTACCTCATCGTTTCAATGTTTTGTTGGCATTGATAGTAAATGGTAAGCTATCGTAAGCCTTTGGCTAAAAACAACAATGGAGAATATTACCTTAGCGCAGACACTTTTCTGGTAATTTTGGAGGGATTCAACTGGTCGTGTGGTCTTCCACAAAGTTTGATCTAGCGCAGACATTTTTCGTAGTTGTTTGAGGGTTTAGGGAAGGGAATATACCGGACACGGTTATCTTCTAGCATCACTGGGAGCTGGATTGCTTTGTTTGTCCACACAAAAACACACGTACCGACACAGACATGACGTCTTTGATAGGTCATGCAAGTGTAGTTTACGGTAAGGTCAATTCCAGCCCTGTGAGTGTGTGAACCCCAAGTGGAGTGGATCTGTATGTTTTGGTTACAACACTGTGTAAAATCATTCAGCATGAGATACTCAAATGGTGGTTATCGTAGTATTGTGATGGAAGCTGGCAGTTTTCCATGTTGTGATAAAAGCCTTGCCCGAGTGGCAGCGCACATGTGGGACAAATCTACTGGGATTGTCACAGGAACAATGATGGACCTGGAAGATGCGCATCTTTTGGTTCCATACAATAAAATGTATTTAATGTTCCTTCAACACATCAAAGACAAGTACATCTCTTCGGAGATGCTAGAATTACATCCACATCTAACCTGGAAACAATATATCCATTAGATTGTATTGGATTGTGTTGATCAATACTTTCATGTCACTATTGTCTCCCAAACACTGACCCAAGGCATATTATTTCTAGCATCTTCTAACTGCTTTAAATGAATTTTCTCCATCTGTGGTGGTGTGCCGCAAGGTCTATATCCGGTCAAATCAAATAATTAGACTGAACAGCCCCTGCGGTCAGCACGGGAGCCATGGTAGTGGAAATCTCAGTTTATAAGCATCAACAAAATGAAAGGGGTTTGGCAGTGAATAAAGGTGGATAACCAAGGAGAGTGCATACAGAAAAAACACCAGCATTGAGAGCGAAAGTCTCCAGTTTACAGGACACAAAAGAACATAATGGCATGTGAAAGTGAATGCGTAAAGACACATTTTGGCTTTCATGCTGCATTCTCAAGGTTATTCCTTTAAAATCCCAAAATGTTTGCGACCTCCTATAAAAGAGAGCAAAGATTTCAGTGATTCAAACTAAATGGAATGAAGAAGTGAGCCGGAGAGAAATAGCGTTTTTTATTTAATCTTGATTCAAGAGCGTTATTTCTTGTTTTCACTGACTTTGTAAAGGGTTTCAATCAACACTTTCCCTACGACTTCAAATTTGTGCTTGCTCAACACCCTCAGTATTTCTTCAAACTCCAATGTTGAACTGAACGCTGCAAGAAAATGTTTGTGAATCTTTCAAATTGATTGAATTTTGAATAGTCATACATGTGATATGAGCACACAATTGAAAAACATTCTACTTAAACTAATACCATTCAAACAGCCATCCATCATCTGCACCTATTGTCTGGTGTGTAATTTGTTACTTGAAGTACAATCGCTGCCTGCTTCATTGCATGTGGTTTTGTCTTATCCAAATCCCAATTTAAGCACAACTCATCATTGTGACAGATTATTGTCATTTATGGTCTTTCAGTGTATGCCCTCAAGGTACTCACAAACAAAATGAAGGGAAAGGCCTCTCACTTGTTGGCTGTGAGAAGACAAGTTAGATCTTAATCAATTAATTGGAGTGTGTGCGCATACGTGTGTGTTTGTGTATAAGAATGTCCTGTAAATCCAGCAAGCCATGTATTTTAATGACCTTAATTCATACGTCTATATTTTTTCGCCTTTAGAGACAGTAAATGTATGCGTAAATGCATTTGCTTCAGGTATTTTTAATCAATGATCTCTCATTTCCTCTATCGCTTTTATATTCCAACGTGCAAAGATGCCCACAGAGAAAGTACACAGGAAATGCATTTTATTGTCTTGTTTGCATAGTTATTAACTGCTTACGTACAGCATACATATTTTCCTGATATTAATCAAGTCCAATCAGGATTTAATTCCTGCAGGAATGTGCCTAAGCAATATTGCATTTTTCAGCTCCTAAAGCAGTAATTTATTCATTCCAAGCACACACCTTTATAAACTAATGTACAGATGCTACAACAGTATTGTTTTGAGATCTGTCTGTTGAATTGTTTTGACACAAATTGTTAGTGTTATTCTTACAGAATTATTGCACAAGCTTACATCTCACCAGTGTGATAAACATCAAAACAAAAAACTATCTTGGTCTGATATCTTTAACAATATAAATATGGTCGTATAGTTTTATATCCTTGAAAAGTCTCTGTGGTAGTTTTGATTGCAGTAAATGTCCAAAGCCACATAAACAAACTTTTGCAGATAGTTGAAAAATACAGTTTGATAACTAAATCCCCTTAAATGAATCTAAATCAAGTTCATAAATATTATATGGAAGCTGATTCTAAAGCAAACATTTTACGTGTCTACCTGAAGTAGTAGCAGAAGTGACAATTTGAAAAAGAGTATCAAATGTATGAAGGTAAAATGGGTGCAGCCTGCACGTGTTTAAAAAAAAGAAGACATTTGCGCATGCTGTTTGTTGTCCTGAATGATCGTGTCACAAAAGGTTGTACGTTGCTGTTTTGTTTTTTTGTCCACAGGAGTGAAATCTGTCAACAACAACACTTCGCTTGGGCAAGGACATTGCTGTTGTATTCATGTGCTGTTGTGTCACAATGGAGTTGAGTTAAGTAAGGCAGGGCGGTGACAATCAAAAACTGTTCAATTTAAACTAAAAGAAACAAAAAGGCAAACAAGATACTTAAAAAAACAAAAATGCTTAATTAACTCATTCACTGCCATTGACAAAAATTCATTTGAACTATTTCTATTAGTTTAGCATTTTTTCCACTTTTATTAACAAGTATAAAAACCTAGATTTGTTTTGTACATTTAGAACAGATATAAAATTTGTGATTAATCATGAGTTAACTATTGAAGTTATGCGATTAATTAATTAAAAAATGTAATCGCCTGACGCAATAAAAAAAAAGGAAGAAAAGACTATTAAAATCAGGGCCATCAGGCGCTAATTTTCGTAATCGCAATTAATCGCATGACTTCACTAGTTAACTCACAATTATTCACACATTTTATATCTGTTCTAAATGTACAATAAAAAAATTACTCTTACTCATACTCATACTCTTGTTAACAAAAGTGGGAAAAAATGTTAAACTAATAGAAATATACGTTAATAGCCATCAACGGCAGTGAATGAATTAAAAACAAGATTAAAAATTAGGGGCGACATTCATTTGACATTTTAACTGTAATTAATCGCATGATTTCAATAGTTAACTAAGGATTAATCAAAAAAAATTATATCTGTTCTATATACAATAAAAAATCATAGATTTTCATACTCTTGTAAACAAAATATAAAAACAAAATTTAAACTAATATAAATAGTTAAAATGAATTTTTGACATCTATAACCGTCAATGGCAGTGAATGAGTGAAGAAAAGTAAAAAGTAAAAAAAAAAAAAAAACACACACACTAGGATTAACAAGACTTGAACCAAGAGCAAACAAACGCACAGGGAAGATGACTTAACACGGACAATGAACGACAAAGACTGACGGAAAGCAGGGAACTAAGGCCCCGTTCAGATGGAAGCAAAGCCGGCTTCGTTCCTCAAATAAATCTCGTACACACAGAAGCATTGCAAGACTTGCGTGTGTCCAAAAGAGGACGCTGAGGACGTTGAACGGCTGTAATGTATATGCCAAGTCTGGAGTGGCGCTGTCGCGCAGCCACAGGGAGTTAACGGAAAGCGTAGAAGAAGAATCAGCGAAGAAGACACTTTTCTAACTTTATTGCAATCTACATAGCAAACATGGCTTTGCATGTATCAAAACAACATGAAAAAGACGAACACAGGAGAAGTGACAATGGCGGGTGATTCAAGTACAACACCGCTTGTTAAACGTGGGAATAAAGAAGGAAAATATTTTGATGCAAAAACATAGCTAAGGAGGCTGCGCAAGACGAACTACGACACGGCTATCCGCCATTGTTGTTGACAGACTGACGGTTTGCGCGCAGTCACGCAAGAATTGGCGCATACGTCATCAATGCGTCGTCATCGAGCTTCGACCATTACGTCATCGCTGGAGGAGTATCCTGCATATGGTGTCCAGACGAACGCGTATGGGGTGCGTTTTGAAATCTTTCCACTCTGGAGCCCGCTTTCAAAGGTGATCGGTTTCAAGCTCCGAAACCGCGCCGTCGTGTGGACGAATGGCCTAAACGGTAAGAAACTTGTGAGGATACATTGAAATTGGCTTTCGTGTGGACGGGGCCTAATAAATACACACAAACTGACATGTTAACAAGAGACACCTGGACAAGACAAGCGTGGCTGAGGGTGCTAATTGGGTAACACAAGCTCGTAGGTCGACAAGCACAGATGGATGTGATCAAACTTGACAAGCCAGACAACAGGAACGAGGAAAACATAACAACTAAAATCCAATATCAATTTAAAAAAAAAGAAAAGAAAAAAAGGTAACATGTTTTTGTTCCACTAGTCAATTTGAGTATGGACTCGCAACTCTCGGTGGTCACGTAACTCTCACTGTTTTCATTTATTAATTCATTTATTAATTACTATTAGGGATTTTCGATACCTCTTTTTTTCAGACCGATACCAGTTTTAGTTCCTGATCAGTTTGTGATTGCAAATTGGCCACGAGGCCATCCCAAGTACCGTGGGTGACCAAATGCCCGGACTTGTCCAATTTTTTACATCCTGTCCGAGACATTTTATTTATAATTTATTTATTCATGAATTCATGAAAATGTCTAGTTTGGATTGTGGAGAAAATGACTCGTAGATTGCGGACTTTTCCCAGGTCGATCGTGAGATGTGTAGGGAAAAATGTAAGGTGGATATTGAGTTTGATTGTTATTATTGTTATATATTAGAAGTTGTTTTTATTTTTTAGAAAAAGTAGATCAGCTGTTTATGTACTTCACTTTTTAAGCCTTCAAATAAGGTACTGATCTATATCTGTGGCCTGGAATTTTAGCTCAATAGTTAAGCTCTACGCTGCCAAACCAGTTTGATACCTGCTCGCCCCACCCAAAAAAAAGGTTGATCGCGGCAGCAAGAAAGGGATTTCATCAAAAACAATTCATACCCATACAGAGAAGGCATACGTTAAAATAGTTATAATGTATGGCATCTTTGAGTAAACTTTGAGTATCATTAAGTATTTCGAGGCCAGGCCGAGTGTCCTCTTTTTTTGGCAATGACAACAGGGTCACCATAATGGTAAACAAAGTAGTACCGAGAGGAGTGGTATTGAGAGGGAAAAACTGAAGTGGGCACTAAATCATTGACCATTTAAACCTGCAATGTAAATCTAAGTGGCTGGTATACCACCACTTTATTGTGCTATATAAATGTCACTGAATACAGCACTTTAAACCTGTCAATCTGCTGTATACAGAGGGTGACCTTAGATTTGTCGACTAAAGTTTAGTTCCTGCGGAAGGAAGTTGAGAAGCAGGTCCTGACCGCTAATGTTGTAACTAAAGGACAATAGCCTGGAAGAACACAATCGGGTATGCACTTGGCACAAGTTTACAGTCCTGAGGTGTAATGCTTCCGAGAAGACGAGTGACAGTATGTTTGATTAGGATGCTAGTCAGGTTATCCGGGCTGCAACGAGCCTCGGGGCAGTGTGTTTAGTCAAGGAACAACAAGGGACAAGTAGGGAAGCAAATATGTGTGAAGACAGCTTTGACTGCTCCTTTGGACAGTGAATCCTCAGCCCCTAGACAATCCCTCTACAGCGTTATAATGTGTCGGTTCACTGAGTCAAACTGAGGGAGTATCAGTATTAAGGACCATGTCATATGGATATCACGATTCTCCATGTACATTACATCTAATAACTGCACAGTTGGTAGCATACGTAATAATGAAGCTCAAATAACTGTCGAATGTCATTGAAGGTTATAAAACCTATGCAGCCATTAACTGTTGTGTTGTATGTGAAAAGTGATTGTTGTAAATTGTCTCTATGATTGTCCGAAAGGAAAAATTAACAAACAAACAAACTGTCTAATTTATGTATTGTTGAAACACATGCAGCATATTCTTCAAGTATGATTTACATCCAGCTATTCTTCTAATCCCGTTAACTCACTGATTGTGTGTACAAGGGGAGATTTAATTAAGGAGTATTTGGCTTTTTGGCCGCAATCTCCAGATACTATGCACATGGGATAACATGGGAGCAATTTAATTGGATACTTAGCAATTGCTATGACCTTCTGTTGCCGCCATGACATCCTTGTTTCTTTTGATCTTTCTTCCAAAAAACTCGAATAATTTGTGTTTGCGCTGAGGAAAGTAATGTTCCAAGATTAAGTTTTCCTTTGCCTTTTCATATGCATTAAAAAAAAAATCTGATAAATTAAACACTTCACAGCCTGTATCCAAATGTGTAGCACTCAACCTGTATTACAAAATGGAATCCCACAGTGAAATTACTTGGTTAATTTTGCTAAAATAGCTGTCAACATAACTTCCTCTCATTAGCACTAAATAAACAATACCTAGAGGCAGCTACTGGAGCAGACCTCGAGTACCCCTTTTCAGCCTGTTTTCCGTGTTTCCCTCAGCCAACGCAGGTGTTTTAGACGATCAGCTAATCAGCAAGCTCTGCATGAAGCCTGACAACAATCCTCAGCTGTGTTGGCTGAAGGAGACATGGAAAACAGGACCGGGGTTGAGAACCACTGTACTGCTTTGGTAATGTTTATTTTGGCCAAAGATCATACAGAAAAGCGTACATACAGGAGTCGGAACGTCTTTTCAGGGATTTATCTGCTTATTTGTGCAAGACAGTGTTAAGCCACATTCTGCATGCGTTAGCACAACATGGCTTTGCAGTAAAAGAGCGCAAGTACTAGACTGGCCTGCCAGCAGTCCAGACCTGTATCCTATTGAAAATGTGTTTAAAATACAACAAAAAAGACTGTTGAGCAACTCAAGTTATACATCAAGCAAGAATTGGAAAGAATTCCCCCTCCAAAGCGTCAACAATTACTTTTTTCAGTTCCCAAACGATTGAGTGTTGTTTAAAGGAAACGGGATATAGCACAGCAGTAAACATATCCCTTTCCTAGGTTTTGCAGGCATCAAATAGGTACGACAGCATATTAGGGCCATGTATAATTGTTTTTTTGTTTTAGGGTGGGTGGGGGGGGGTATTCCGGGGGGGGGGGGTGCTCGTAAATTTGCAAGTTTATAAAGTGGAAGATTTGCGAGAGAAAAAACTCATGAACATGAACGAAATCCGTAGCGCAGCTATAGTCTGGACGAGGTACTGGCTTTTGTCCACCAGGAGCTAATGTGAGAATTTGTTGGTGGTTAATGGAACACCTTTTATAAAATGAAAAGGCATGATGGAGAGCAATTTAAACTTTACTCGTCATATGCAACAGCTAGAGCGACAACACTTCCTGATCCCCTATCAGCTGACTAACACTAACCCATCAGAAGCTAGCATACTTTAGGTAAATGCAAGTGAATGACGGAGAGCAGCAGATTCGACACATCAACTTAGCTCCTT
Organism: Leptonotus elevatus; assembly: GCF_054856555.1. NCBI lineage: Eukaryota > Metazoa > Chordata > Actinopteri > Syngnathiformes > Syngnathidae > Leptonotus > Leptonotus elevatus. The sequence continues at coordinate 17,646,646 of NC_141246.1, forward strand.
GTACAACAAAATACATAAATTAATGAATGTGTAAATAATAAATATGGAAACATAAATGTAGAAGTAAATATACATTTTAACAAATTAACTTAAATGCTTGATTCTCATGGTGTGGACTTTTGCAAAGTGAGGCTACCCAACACTTTAAAGTGTGAATGCTTAACATGATATGGTTCATCTCTGCTAAAGCAATTATCTATCTATCTCCTTATTTGAAAACCCGACCGAAAAGTATTGGCACAAACATCCAAGTAGTAAGCTACGTGTATTTCTCGTATTTGGGGGGTTAGAGCACTAACTGATTCCCGAGCGCGGCCCCTGCTGCTGCTCACCGCTCCCTCAGGGGATGGGTCAAACGCGGAGAACGAATTTCGCCCCACTTAGGTGGGTGTGACAATCAGTGGTACTTTTACTTTTTTAGTTTTTTTCTCGCAAATGTGCCACTTCATAAACTTGCAAATTTACACATTTTTTTCTTGCAAATTGACCACTTAATAAAGTGGCAAATTCTCAGACTATTGCCCAACCCCCAAATCTCACCGTCTCTAAAAAAATATATATATATATATACTGAATATTTATACGTGGCGCTAATACACCGTCGTAAATTAGAAAAGAGAATATTTACAAAAAATAAGACAGGGAAACCAAACACTCCTCAGGTCCCAAGGACAAATGACATGCATGTTACGACTCACACTCTCTCGCTCATCAGGGCAGCAAAGAGGTCATGCTATGCGACCACTGCCAACAGGCACACTTGCTGAGTCTGGAGAGACCATTGATTCTATTTCCTTGATGAACTTTACAGCATACACACTTAACCTCTCTCTTCACCCGTTGAGCATTGAAACAGAATTTTCTTGTCTGGTTTAACTTCCCTGCTGGGCTATTTTAGATTATTATATTACCCTGCCGTGCATTTTAAAGGTCGGGGACACACATAGACAATTGGGCTGTTTTTGTCCTGATTGTGTCCTTTTGCCCAACAATCTTCTTAGGTCTTACAGGATTGCCCAAAAAGATTAGTTCTTGGTCTGAGGCGTGTTATAAATGGATTTAAATATTAAACATGTTCAATATTTATGACCAAAGTTCTTCTCGTGTGTGTGTTGGGAAAGCAGACGCTTCTTGAGTTTTTGGGCTCATGGACTGCCCTTATTGACAAACAAGAAAGAAATGGTAAATAACACAAAATGTCCTACCCAACTTTGTTGTTTTTTTGTCTTAAAATGGGTATCTTGATGTTCATGTAAAGAAGGTGTAACAGCAAGCATTATATATCATCATTGAGCCACAATGCATGCTTTCACAGTGAATACAATGGATAACTCAATAAAATGGTACCCGTTGTTTCCCAACCTTTAATGGACCATGGTACCCGTTTAGATCAGAAAAATGTCATAGCACACCACCAAACAAAAATGTCTCACAAATTGACTTGCTCAATGTAAAATCTGGGCCTGTTTAATTGAACAGAGTTAATATATACACGCAAAAAAAATTATGACAGTGTAACAAGTTCAATATGGAATCAAAAGAAAGTTGGGTGTACACACCAGCAGCATCAGAGTTTGCTGAATTATATTCATCCCCTTGTTCTAGGCACGGATGTTGTCTCTGACAGGCGCGATTAATTAAACAGCCGGGGCCCTCATCTCTGCTGGATTTTGTTAACACTTTCATTAAAAGATTTTCTTTATGCAGTTGTACTAGTGAGCTGGCGCCTATTCTCGCCATTCTATGACTTTGGGTGTAAACCTTGAACTGGACGCAGATAATATACTGTTTATTATACTGTATATTTATAGCGGCCCATTATTCACTTCATTCAACTGTGAATCTGTAGCAGCAATAATATCCAAACACACAATTTATAACAGTGATGATGTTTAATATGAAAACAGTGTCATATAATAGTGGGAGAGAAAACATGTGAGATGTTGCAGTGAGAAATGTACTGCAATATGGTGAATGGCATTACTGTTGTGGCATAGCGGCCGACTGGTTAGCACATCTGCCTCACAGTTCAGAGGTCGTATGTGGGTTTTCTTCGGGAACTCTGTTTTTTTGCCACGTTTTTCATTTGAGTTTTTATTCTTTTTTTTTTATTGATGGTTGCTCTCCAAAAGATCAAGCTAGGGTTACCTATTCTACTTAACTGGGAAAAGCTCAGATACTGCACAGAACCCTCAAGCCCCCATGGCTCTGAAAGAGCTTGAGATACTGCCTAAGCAAGAGAGAACATGACATGCTGTGTTTATATATATAATTGCAATTGTAACCATAACAAACATGGGTTAATGTTGGAGATAATTGGTGTATTGCAACGTGGCCATGTTACTTGTGAACATATTTGGTGTGCGGCGTGTGCGCGTTTTTTTTTCTTGTTTCATTAATGTTAATAGGTGCCAAGCTGAACCAAGTTCACCTCTGGTTTGAAGCAATTCCAGCACTCAAAGCCATAATTCAAAGCAAACTGTCTGCTCCTTTGAAATCAAAATCAGAGAATCACACATCAAAATGAAGAGTAATTTCACAAACATCTTAAATAATTTACACTAGGTTCTAACACTTCAGGCAACAACACAGTTTTTGTCTCTCGACCTGGAAAACACTCCGTTTAGTTTTATTGATGTTTTCTAGCTAGCATGAATAATATATTTTAAAAAATAATAATAAATAACTGATGAAGCAAAACAAGCAGATGTCATTATTTTATTCCTCTGCAAAGGTCATGTGAGCAATAAGTTTCAAATATATATGTAACAATGATTTAATCCTACATTATAGCAAATTATCATTAATTAAAGGGGAGGTCAAACCCCCCACCCAACAAATGTATTGACAATATGTTCTATGCAGCCCCAGTAGTCTAAGCATGGTATTCTGGTCAATATTGTGTTAGTGGAATATGAGTTAAGCAGCAAACCCCCGCAGTTTTTATATCAGAAGGTGGCCATTTTGCCACTTGCTGTCGAGTGAAAATGACATCACAGTTGCTCAGGTAATGACCAATCACAGCTCACCTGTTTTCTGAAGTCATTTTTATCCATCTCAGGGGGCGGCCATTTTGCCACTTGATGTCGAGTTGAAATGACATCACAGCTGCTCAGGTCTCAGGTAACAACCAATCACAGCTCAGCTTCAGAAAACAGGTGAGCTGTGATTGGTCGTGGTCTGAGACCTGAGCAACTGTGGTGTCATTTTCACTCGACAGCAGGTGGCAAAATGGCCGCCCCCTGAGATGGATAAAAACGGCTGGATTCCACAAATGTAACATTCGTCAGAATGTCATGTTTAGACTAGTGAGGTCACATATAACATATAATTGTCAAGAAATTGTCATGAAATTTGACGCAGCACACTTTAGGAGCTCTCACAGAATAAATGTGTCCCAGCACACTAGTTGAGAATCACTGCATTATAGCAATGTTAGAGATCAAGTAAAAACAGTTATGCTTGTTGCAAAGATCATACAGTGAGTTGGATTAAGATGGAAAGAAAGCTTGTCTATTCGATTTCATTCCAAGACATCTTGTTGCTGTACGCAGCAGAATGACTTTGGTTTCTTGTGGCACTAAAATCACACTAAGCTAAATTGTCAAAATGGAGGTGAAGGGAATATGTGAACACTCACTGCTGAATGAGGCTGAAGAGGAAACGGCCAAACGCCAGCAGGACAGCACTGGCGAGATCCAGCCCTCTGGTTGTGGTTCAACGCAGGGGAATGATACAGAGCAGTCCATACGAGCCTCAAATCCGTCCCCCTCTCAAAACAGTGTGTAGGGACAGTTTGTTTGTTTTTTAAAATAGTGTAGTTATAATCAGGGTGACTCGAATGAGGTTCTTAATAGCCTTCATCGGGTCAGAAAATGTCGAGTTATTTGTCCCGTCCTTGCTTTTCACAAGTTGTACCCGTGCTTTGATCTTAAATAGATGAAAGTCATAGTGATCTGTCAGTCACAGAAGAGAGCGAGTGTACTCATCACACAAAAACCACGGCAACGCGCCCCAGACATTAATTTCTTACATTCTTTCAATTTCTGTCTCCTCTCCGGCATGTTCCTCGCATCTTTTGTCGATTTCCTGCATCTTTCCTCTCTGCTGCTGTTTACACTATTGTTCCTGTTAACACTACATCTGTCACCATTTTTCAACTTAACATATCTGTTCCTTCATCTATTCTCCCACAATCCAGTGAACTATGACGGCAAGATCAACAAGCGAGTATGACGTCAACTGTTCAAGCACCAACAACTGCCATGTGAATAGAACTGCTATACAAAAGGTGAGCTGTCCTGAATAGATTTATCGATCATCGGATCATAGACCTCATAGGGATCTCCATGCTTGACTTTGTATGACGCGTGAGTGTCCTTCCTACTAATTTATTTTCCCCCCATCTGGTGCTTTAAACATTACACAAACCAAAAATGACTACTGAACTCATAAATTAGACTGAATTATGTGTCAACTGTATATTGTCTTTGAATGAGTAATGCACAAGTGCTGTCACGCTAATTCATGACATCTCAATAAAGATACTGTGACATTAAGCAAAATGCTTAGACATTCAAGTGTTGAGTCGTGAGATTCTAAGAGTCCATGCATCATTCATTCCCTCAGCTCCTCTTAAACCTTTGTCACAAGGAACATTTTCCATCAGTCAAGCCCCTCCTCATCCATTTTGACAGCCTCGCCCATCTTTATTTTGTGATTGCAGCAGGAAACGCATTAGAGGGGGGGGGGGGGGGGCACACAATAACTGTCATATAATTGGATCATAAAAGGCGCAGTTACACAAACCTCTCTGCAGGTCTGTGTGCAAGGTAGCCATGGCAACAGACACCGGTAACTGATGACAATGAAAGTGACACAAGAAATTAACAAAATTATCATTTCCATTGTTCAATGTGTTTGAGGTGCTGTACAATCAGGAAACATTTCAAGCCCAATAACACATTCACTAAACTCAGTGTGACGCTGCAATGATTCAACCACATCAAAAAGAGTACAATACAGATGTTTACAAAGTTGTACACGATCTATTACACGCTCATTCACTTTTTTTTTTTTAACATAAATCTTTTACAAAACTTGTATGATTGTTTATATAGAAACCCAATCAATATCTGGGCAGCAAGATGTAATGAATAATGCAACAACAGTGGTCAGGGGGGGGGGGGGGGTGAACGTGCGTGTGAGTGTGCTCACAGCAGACGGAGCACATGGGAGTCCCTGCTTGAATCGAAGCTGGGCTGTGAAGGTTAGTGGCAGAAGGAAAGGGGATGTTGACAGTGATAGATTTGAAAATTGACCTGCTTCCGGTCATCATCATTGCCTCAGTCACATGCTAGAAAACACAATGACTGCACTGGGTGACTCTCAATAAGATGTACTCTTTATTATTGGATACACAAATAGTGCTCAAGAATTCCATATTCTTGAGCTGTTGTTAATCAGGTTACTCTGGAATGATTTACAAGAAAGAGTACATCAAGATAAGCAGGGTAAGCAATATACAAAAAGTTGAAAAGGTTAACTGTTAATATTTAAAGTGGAAAATGATCAAATATGTTCATCACACTCACATCACTGCAGTGTTACCCCTTAAGGCACATTTGACGTTTGATTTTTCTTTTCGCTTACTATTTATATATTGAGCAACCAGCACAGAAAGTCATTTTCCTTCTATGATCATAATTATTCCTTTCTTCTTTCACTTACTTTCAACTGGCACCCTTTTGCTGTTGCATTCACCCAAAATATCACAAAAAGATAACAAAAAAACAATTATACACTTGAATGTTGCTCCTTGAGATGCTTGCTGAGTTTTTGTGTGACCTTTGAGCAGGGTTGGAGTACTCGAGTAGTCTAGACTGGAGTCAGACTCTGGACTCGATTTATTTATTTATTTTCTTCTTGGCATTTGACTTGGACTTGTCTCAGACTCGGCCATTGCACTCGCAGAATACTACTACTACTAACTATATTTTTACTCCTGAAAATAAACGTCTTGAAATAAAGTTTTCAGATTATCAAAATTCACCAGCATTAGCTTTGGCCAGCCGGTAACCATGGCTACCGGGCAGCAAGCCATCTATCATGACTGTGAGCGCCAAAGCACACAGCATTTTTCTTTTAGTCATACCACCCAACAGCGGGAGTTATAATACTTGGTTTTACCAACCATCAAGACTTGGCGTTAGCCACAACATCTTCAAAAAGAAAACAAACGTGAAGCAACCTGCAGATTCTATAAGAAGAAAATTCCAGACACATCCCGACCCGTACCTCGTCGAACTTCAACGTTCAACAATTGCTGAGGCACCGCAAAGATTTCCTCTCAATGTTTAAGAAAGCAACATTGCTTTTGAAATTGTTTTTGTCGTTTATCTGCACACACTGTTGATAAAGCAAAGCCATCTCAGAGGAGTGTTGAGCATAATTTCTCTAATTTTGTGGACGTGAAAATTGTATTGTTCTTAATGTGTACGATTGATCTCATCTGGACTTGTTTGGACTCGGACCTTGTGGACTCTGACTTGGACTCGGGCCTTTGTGACTCAGACTTAACCTCATAAGTTATGAAGACTCTCAAATTGGGTTGTCTCCAAACTGTATGACTTGTGTGGCCTTCATATCCTGACGATCAATTAAGTTGCTAAATATTTTGGTCTTGTGATTTATTTTGAGTGGGGCATTGATTGATTGTCCGACTATTTCTCTGTGTGCTACAGTGAGATGAGATTGTCAATGATTGTCGCCTTTGGGGTGATGCTGGATGAAGAGAAGCATTCTTTTCACTTCACTTGTCATCCCAGTGCTAAAAGTAAAGCCCAGGCAACCAAATTAACCACCATAGCTGTGGGCTGCGCAGAACAGCTGTTGCGTTCCAGTTGCGATTCACAAGAAGCTAGGGATACAATAAGAGACGACAAGTAACTGTGAAACATGATGTTATTGCTGTCTCAAAACACAATTTGCAGTGTTCACTGTGTACGATGCTGCTTTTACCACACAACAATGAGCACCTACACTCTTGAGGCTTGCCTCACCATCTGTAGTTTAGTGCTGTTGGCCTGCCACACAAAATGGAAGCATGCAGCTTTCTGCCTGTACGCTTCATTGGCCAAAAATGCGCATGCACGTTAAGCTATATAAAACAGGTACTGTATGCCACAGCGAGCACAAACCGCTGTATGGTCGACGGTACCGCTTTTCTGTACCCACAAAGGAGGAATTTCTACCGAACAAAGTATACATTTTTTTCAAGTTTTGCAAATAAACAAGCAAGCGAGGGAAAATTGCTGAGTCCCAAGTAGCATTAAAAAAGGAATGCTCAGCAAATAAATAATTGTAAAGTTTGTGCTCTGTGAAATAGTCTCTCAGTGAAGAGCACAAACTGGAGACCTTAGTGCGACATCATTCCTTGAGCTAAACATAGAGTCATCAGATTAGATTAATTCCAGAATGAGGGTTACAAGGAGTGAATGTAAAAATAACATATTGATTAGAGATTTCATAACATCACAACATAACCCAGCAAATCTATCTTTAGCAGGCCAATGACAGTTAAATGCGAAACACTTTGTAGCTCTTGTTGCCCTATGAGTCAGAAATAACAGCTGTCAAAAGAAACGAAAACCCAGGATGCTGCATTTGAGCTAAAAATGAATGTGTTTTTATAGGTCCAAATCCAGGCATTTTAGATCAGAAAACTTTGATTACAATCACATACACAAAAAGGCAAAATTTTACTGAATTAAATACTTAAATTAAAAATTGAAATTAAATACAAGTAGTCACCTTTCTTGCACTCCCCCAACCCACCATGAATCAAAATCGACAAAAACAGAAGTGCACTGTACTGATACACTAATTACACCCTTGACATGTTTTTATAACATTTACAGCACTTTTTAGAATATATTTTAAAACTATTTGAAAACAACAAACATACATTAAAAAGCAATGGATAACAAAATATTATTGTACAAACAACATAAAAAAGTCGATTAACAGTCACGATTAATTGTTTAATTAAAAAGGCTTTTTATCAACATTGTTTGCCCGCCAAATTTATAGAGCACCTGTTGTGTGTTAATTATTTTGACATTTAAAGTTATGAGGATGTCTTCAACATTTTTTGATCCTCTGCACATGCTTATCCTCCTCTTTTTCTAAACAATTAATTAAATACTTGCATAATTTAAAATGAAAAAAAATACCACAGTAGTTTGACATGAACAAATATTCTGAATGTCATACGCAAACATTTATTATTATTATGTTTGTGGTACGGGCTGTTCGGTCCCTGTACGACCGATGTCAGAGTTTGGTCCGTATTTCCGGCAGTAAGTGAAATGTGTTTCCAGTGAGAGATGGACTCCGCCAAGGTTGCCCTTTGTCACAGATTCTGTTCATAATTTTTATGGACATTTCTAGGCGCAGCCGAGGTGTTGAGGGGTTCCGGTTTGATTGCCTCAACATTGGATCTCTGCTTTTTGCAGATGACGTGGTGCCGTTGGCTTTTTCAAACCGTGATCTTCAACTCTCACTGGAGCGGTTCGCAGCCAAGTGTGAAGCGGTTGGGATGAAAATCAGCACCTCCAAATCCGAGACCATGGTCCTCAGTCGGAAAAGGGTGGAGTGCCCTCTCCGGGTCGGGGATGAGATCCTGCCCCAAGTGGAGAAGTTCAAATATCTTGGGGTCTTGTTCACGAGTGAGGGCAGGATGGAGCAGGTTGCCAGTTAATCTGCGTACCCTGACCTTCCTTGAGTTTCCTCCGCAGGGTGTCCAGGCTCTCCCTTAGAGATAGGGTGAGAAGCGCGGTCATCCGGGAGGGACTCAATGTCGAGCCGCTATTCCTCCGCGTTGAGAGGAACTAGTTGAGGTGGCTCGGGCATCGGGTTTGAATGCGTCCAGGACGCCTCCCTGGAGAGGTGTTCCGGGCATGTCCCACCAGCGGTAGGCCCGGGGACAACCCAGGACATTGTGGAGAGACTACGTCTTTCGGGACCCCTGGAGGAGGTGGTTGAAGTGGCTGGGGAAGGGACGTCTGGGCTTCCCTGCTAAAGCAGCTGCCCCCGCTACCCGACCCCGGATAAGCGGTAGATGATGGATGGATGGATGGATGAATATGTTTGTGATTTGTATTTTGGTCAAGTTTTTAGCACAAGTTGTAATGCAGCTGTAGGGCAGCTAGCTCTTGCTAACAACACAACACGACAGCTGACAGCATAGCATTTGGCCGCTACACAGACGAGATCAGTGAAATCAGCTTCTCACCAGCCAGACATGGCGTTCTGGGTGTCACAGATGCCCGCCGTCCAGGCAGACGGGGCAAACACTAGCTTCTGTCTGACCAGAATTGTGTGGAATTGGAGCTTTGAGTTGCGGTGTGATGCAGTGCGCGCTTGCTGCATGCAAACCAATTGTTGCAGAAGCTGTCTGGTCTCAGACCATCTTGGAGGTGAACATGCTGGATGTGGAAGTCCTGGGCTGGTGTGGTTACACGTATGCGGTTGTGAGGCCGGGTGATGTACTACCTAATTGTCTGAAATGCCTTAGGAGACGGCTTATGTTAGATAAATGAACATTCAATTCACAGGCAACAGCTTTGACATTCCTGCAGTCAGCATGCCAATTGCACGCTCTCTCGAATCTTGTGACATCTGTGGCACTGCGTTGCGCTGAAACGGCACATTCATGCTGTCTCATCAGCATCTTGATATGCCACAACTGTGAGGTGGGATGGATTGTTTTGACAAAGGAGAAATGCTCACCAACACAGATTTAGACAGATTTGTGAAAAATGTTTTGGGGGGAAAAAAGTTGTAGGTCTTTGACACCAGCTTAAGAAAAATGGAAGCAAAAATAAAAATGTTGCATTTATATTTTTGTTCAGTGTAGCCTATATGGTGTGTAAAGTACTTTCTGTTTAACAGGTTTTTCAAATAAAGAATTAAAAGTGCTCTGTTGTTTGTTTTTGCGCTTCAGGGAGGGGCAGGGCTCGGTCACCACATTTACATGCACAGCAATAAAACGTTCACAGTTTCATTCATTTATTTTCCCCGTGTATTGGCATAAACCATAAAAACAAAAGAAGAGTAAAAATATGCACCAGAAGTTACAGACCACAAAAGAACAGTAGTGACCAATTACCTTTCTCCGTTGTTTCAGTGCGTATTGGATTTGTTGTTCGACGTCTGCTTAGTGACTTATTTTATTCTATACATTTTCTACTTCCTTTTTGTAACCATTCCCACCGGCATGACAAGACTCTTAGCTGGACCCAATATTTTCAGGCTTTTTGTGGAACAAAATGACTTTGACTTGGATCATCTGTGACTGTTGAAATGTTTTTGCTGTTTGACAAGAAGCAGCAGGGAGTGAAGACAGATGGCTACATTAGCTTCTCATGTTAGCCAGCCGCTGAGTGGCTAGCTTTCTTCTGCTTGTCACTCAAAAGTAGACTTTTACGTACAGTATGTGTGAGTTATGTTCTACTTAGTATTAGTGATTTAGTCAAGCCTTAACTCATTCACTGCCATTGACGGCTATAGGCGTCAAAAATTCATTAGTATAAACATATTTTCCAATTTTGTTAACAAGAGTGTGAAAACCTATAATTTTTTTTATTGTACATTTAGAACAGATATTACATTTGTGATTAATCGAGAGTGTATTGAAGTCATGCGATTAATTACAATTAAACATTTTGATCTCCTGACAAATTTTTTTTAAATTAATAAAAATTAGGGGCGTCAGACGATTAATTTTTTTAATCATAATCAATCGCATGACTTCACTAGTTAACTCACAGTTAATCACAAATTGTATATCTGTTCTAAATGTACAATTTTTTTCTAGGTTTTCATAGGAAAAAAAATAGTAAACTAATAGAAATAGTTCAAAGGAATTGTTGACGTCTATAGCCGTCAATGGCAGTGAATGAGTTAATATAGTGCTGGGACAACAGATGTTATCTCATACAGATATTACATAATAGAGCAGGTCTCGAACCGCGCACCTCACACATTAACAAAAAACATCTGAACCCATCACGTTATCAACAGAGGCAAGGGGAAAATGAAGGCTGTCTCGACCTATGGTTGATTAATATCGTACTGCTATGCTGATTAGCAGTCATGGAAAAAGAAACAAACTTATACTAAAATGATTACTGTAAATGTAATGACATTGTTGTTGTTAGGTGCACCACTGCTATAAAGCAGGAATGACACCTACAGAGAAAGAAGGGAAAGAAACATAATGACATACAACATGTGTATCCGGGCACAGTTACCAACGGAACCTTCTGGTTCCTACAAATAGTCCATAGTTGTGGTGAACGGATATGCAAATGATTTATGTCGCAGTAGCAGAAGCTAAATGGATAATATAGTAATATAAATTAAAAAGGCAAATGAAACCATTCTTCCTCCAACCCAAGCTGCTCCAGATTTATATTTCCTCAGTTACAAGAAGAATACAATCCCAGAGAGGAATTCAATTTGTAGACGCTATTGGCCAGAAATCTACTCATGCAAAACCAGGATCCTCGAGACATACATTAGGAGATGTCAAGGTAGGTTCGCTGCTCACAACAGTGCCTTGCTCTTTGTTGCCACAGAAGCAAAGTGGCAACTCTATAACATCTGTATGCTGTGAAGAAGAACTCAAACCAGCCTCCCTTCAATTAAACCCTCGAGTGTAGAGACTTCTAAAACATCTAAAAGACAAGTAGTAATCATATTCACATCAGACACTCTAAAAAATTAATTGCATCTCTTTGAAACGACTCCAAAATGTAAATCAACGGTAAAGCTGTCTTTCAAGCAAACTCCCAGGAGGAGTTCCTTGACATCTGAGCCTTTTAATTGAAAAGTGACCCACGTGTGTCTTTACGCAGCACTGCAGTGCTCACAATTCATCTTCATGGCGCCCCTCGCAGCGACTGGCGTGGTGAAGGATTTGAGGAATTTGGAAGAAAGGCAGAAGTGCACTCGAATGTGCGCACGCCATCCATCCACCTTAAATATGCTCATCACCTTTCCCATTTATCAGAGGATGTGTGTGACCACCTCTATTAATTGCTTAGTTAAACTTCAAAGCACAGAGCACTAAGTTTGACAAATGGCCTGTCTGCTCACTCAGACTGGGTGCAGTCCATCTAGCGCAGTACCGTGTGGTCCCCTTCAAAATAACAGTAATAGGACTGACATATCACTGTCTCTCTCTGCCCCAAGGGAAGAGAAAATATAGTGCTTGATGGAATACAATTCTATTAACCTTCCTCTTTTCGCCAAATCCTCAAAACATAGGCATTCGTCACCATGTTTGAAATGCTGCTCCTCATACAAACGCACATGCAGAATTAAGACACAGGATGCACAAAGCAAACAGTATTGCAAGATGATTTGGATTAGCTCTGTTGATTAATGTTATCAAATTGCACAGCTCACAGGGCAACGGAGGGATGTTCAGAGAAGGAAGAGTTAGAATAAAGGGTTTACTTTGAGCCAACACGTTCAGACGGTCATTAGAAGTGCCATTTTAACACCTCTGAATGGTGTGAGGGTTCAAAGCTGTCAGTGGAGGTCACACTCGAGGGCTGGGTGAAAAGCCGGCTGTCGGAATGAGAGACATTTGTATGTGATGACTCACCCAAGTGGAGCGAAAAGTCAACACTTTCACTTGGAATGTCAAATGCTCACATGAGGTTGTTTAGGATATTGAGTAATTACACCGCGTGCTGCCTTCAACATCAAAAGCAAGAAGTGTTGCCATTCGTATTTGATGCGTCGAAAAATGCTTCCTGAAAAACTTGCCATAGGTTTGTGGATCGATGTAGCCCAACTTGCCATATCGATTGTGTGTTGACCACATACTAGTTGAGGCTGAATTATTAGCTAAGCAGTGCACTCCGTTTTGCCTTTATTGCTTCAAGACATGATTAATCAACACTCGATTCCACACTATCAATCCTATTTTGAACACTCTTTTACCATGCCTCGGCTGGCCCTTTCATCCAGAGTTCGGTTTGCTTGAAGATATGATAATAACATAAAGCAGTGGTTCTCAACCTTTTTTCAGTTATGTACTCCCCGTGAAGTATTTTCTCAGCCAAGTACCCCCTAACCAGGGAAAAACATTTTTGGTTGAAAAAACAAAAACAAAAACAGAGTGCTTTGGAACTTCATTTGTACAGCAGTCTCTCGAACTATTTGGAAAACAAAAAAAACATTTTTAAAAATATATATTTTTTAAATAAAATAATTAACTTAACTCATTCACTGCCATGAATTCCTTTAAATTCCTTTAAAAAAAGGATTATTAAAAATTAGGGGCGACAGGCAAATTTTTAATTGTAATTAATCGTATGACTTCACTAGTTGACTCACGATTAATCGCAAATTTGATATATGTTCTAAATGTACATTGAAAAAAAATCTAGGTTTTCATACTCTTGTTAACAAAAGTAGACAAAATGTTAATCTAATAGAAATCGTTCAAATGAATTTTCGACGTTTATAGCCGTAAATGGCAGTGAATGAATAAAAAGAAAAGAAAAGATTATTAAAAATTTGGGGGATCAGGTGATTAAAATTTACAAATTTCATATCTGTTCTAAATGTACAATAAAAAAAAAATTCTAGCTTTTCATATTTGTGTTAACAAAAGAGGGGGAAAAAGTTAAACTAATGGAAATAGTTCAAATGAATTGTTGACGTTTTTAGCCGTCAATGGCAGTGAATGAGTTAATTGCAAATAAAGATTTCTGCACAATTTATTTTTTTTTGTCACCATTAAAGTGTCCTCCTTCGGGATCATAGTAAAAATCTATTCTGAAAAAGAAATCATAACTTAATTTTAAATGAAAAAATGTCAAATGATTGAAAGGTGATCCTAAGTGGCATGTGACAGTTTAGCTCGAACTATTCTGGTTTGAGGAGACTGGATTTTTAGGACAATTAAATTGAAAAGCCTACTGAATATAAAATGTATATTATTTTAATTTTAAATGTATATTAAATTAATGATATATTACATATATCATTATATTAACTTCGATTTTCCTAAAATAAGTATTTCTGCATGGATAATGCGTTTTTAATTTATTTTTAAATTGTGCGTACCCCCTGTACTGCCTTTACGTAACCCCATTTGAGAATCACTGGCATAAAGAATTGCCAGCCTGAGGATGTCATCATAATACATTCAAAATGCTATCAATAAAATGTACAGTGGGTAGAAGAGCAGTTGTTTGCTAAACGTTTTTGTTGTCGCAAGGAAATTTCCAAATTTCCTTTTCACAAGGAAAATTATTTCAACATTTAAAATCTTTAACAAACGTTGCAACCTTGAACGAACTCTGATGTGAAATCAACATTCGCTACCTATGCAAACACTGGCAAACGTTCGCTCTCTCAATGGGATACGGGCTTTAATCAACTGTGCACATTAGACAGCTACACAATCTAAAGAGATTCGAGCTATATCAACAATTCTAACTTTACGAAGATGAGAAAAAAAAATCCAGTTATGATTGATGTGATTTTTTGTATTTTAGGTGACAGTGCCATATAATCATACCGAGATGTGTATCTTATTTAATATTTTGCCGCCTCTTATGTAGTCCAAGTAGCACCTCTTAGTATTTACAACCACTACAATAAACACACTGTGGACTTCATAAGTGTAACTCCATTATGTTCGGTGAGCATTCATTCACTTTGTCCTGTTTCAATCACCAGCACCCAGAATCTGATCATTATCTGATCAGTAATTGCGTAAGTAATTGGGCTGGTGTCATTTGCAAAGGATGTGTTAAATTCATATTCCATTCACAGATTAACAACCCTAAATTATATCTCTTGTCAGAACACAAGAGACATCACAAATTACTTTGAACTTCCTTTTTAATATTTGAGATGACACTGAGATGCAAGTAAGAGGACAGCACGGTCTGTCAAAGTGGAGGAAGTAGCCATTAGCCTTTCCAAATCTAATCAAGGAAGTGAGAGGGACCTTGGAAAGGCAAAGTGAAAACCTTCAGGTTGTAGCGCAAAATATAAGAATGATTTAACCATACCCGTTGCCATGTCAACCAATGAAAAGAAAGCAGTCGCTTTCCCACAGAAACGCATTAGGCTTTACTTTGCTGCCATCTAGTGGCAGGGTTGTGGACCAAATTGCAGAGAAGGGCTTAGGGCTTAGGTAACGAGCCCTTAGGCACTGTGATGTCATTTTCAGTCAACAGCAAGTAGCAAAATGACCGCCCCCTGAGATGGATTAAAAAAGGTGGATTTTGCTGCTTAATTCATATTTCATGAACGCCAGCCTCCAGGCGCATTAGTAGAATTTCCACTGGCACCCTGTAGGTTAAAGACACGGATGGCGGCTGCTGTTAACCAAGACTGTGATCACCCCAGTATCACATTTGTTGAATAAACGCTCATCATTGTATGGTGCTGGATGCCCTTCCTGAACCAACCTTCTATATGTATCCAGTTTATGCTGGCTTGTGACCCAAAAGGATTCATTTTTACATCCCCTTTGTTCAAACATAAAGTCATATTTAACTTACATAAGTTTGCTTGATAATTACTTTTTCAAAAAGTGTGACTACCTCAAAGCTTCAACTTAAAATCTCAATTAGAAACGCCCAAACACAGGACCTTTGGAGGTTGATCATGCTATATAGTGTTGTGCTATATTGAAAAGTAATACATTGGCGCCACCTTGTGATACTTATTTTTTACCTGCAGCAAACCGTGAGTGTGTGCAAATTGTGGAGAGAGACAGAGACAGACAGACAGACCGCAAACTATATTTTAAAAGTTAACTGCAAGAGGACAAAGTGGGCTGCATGTTGTGAGCAATATATGAGTTTGTGGACATTTTTGGCTAATGCTAGCAGAGCCTGTTGCTGCTGACTTTGGCTGAGAGGCGAGGTACATCCTGAACTAGTCATCAGCTAATCGCAGGCCTCAAGAACAACCATTCACACTCACATTCACGCCTATGGACAATTTAGAGTTTTCAATTAATCGCAGAGAAAATGTTTCATATGTCACTGTGTGGTTACAGTTTTTTTTATGATTGCATGAACACTAAAAACAAAAGCATTCCATAATTATCAACATCTTACACTGAGGGAGCAAAACATTGGACCAGATTTTCACCACTATAAACACGAAGTCAGCCTCACACTTTCTTCAGAACAACACACACAATGATTTGCGAAACACTCAACACACTTTTTATACACACTTTTTATAGCTGCTTCAACACATGATTGCTTTATTGTAGACAAACCGATCGGGTTAGAACACTCCAAAAATGCAGCGGGTATGTTCACCTGCTTTCAACCAAAATGGAAGAAATCCGAGGAAGAAAAGTGAGTGTGAGGGGGTGACCTGTAGAGGACGAGCAGGCGTTAGAGGTTGAGGAAGAACTGAAATAGGAGAAAGTCCTCAAAGAAGAAGAAGACCAAATTTGTCCAATAAAATTCGTGCAACACCATTTGATAATGTCATCAACCATGAATTGATGCTGAGGGTTAAAAAAAAAAAAAAAAATCCAACAGAAATATTGCCTACAATGTTGATGAAATTTGCTGGTCAGATCTAACTAGGCCAGGGGTAGGGCGACCCCGGTCCTAGAGAGCCGCATTCTTGCATGTTCTAGATGTCTCCCTCCTCCAACACAGGTGATTCAAATGATCAACTCATCAACAAGCTCTGGAGAAGCCTGATAAGGATCCTCACCTATGTTGAAGGAGGAAAACATCTAAAACGCATTCGACTGCAGCTCTCTGGGACCAGGGTTGCCTACCCCTGAACTCGGCAATTTATTTAATTTATTCTTCTTTTATTTTTTTATTTTTTTACAGTCAATATAACTTGTACTGGGAGTACAGTATTTTTATTTGTCTATTTTCTAGGATTACAGTATTGGGACACATTTTTATATTATTATAAATTATATTATTATTATTATTATTATTATTATATATTATATTATTCTTTTTAATTCATTGACGGCTATAAATGTCAAAAATTCATTTAAACTATTTCTATTAAAACCTAGATATTTTTTATTGTACATTTAGAACAGATATAAAATGTGTGATTAATCGTGAGTTAACTAGTGAAGTCATGCAATTAATTTTGATTACAAATTATAATCGCCTTCTAATCTTTTCTTTAAAAAAAGAAGAAAAAAAGATTATTAAAAATTAGGGGCGTCAGGTGATTACAATTTTTAATTGTAACTAATCGCGGGACTTTACTCGTTAACTCACGATTTCAAAAAAGAAAAGATTATTAAAAATGAGGGTAGTCAGGTGATTAAAATTTGTAATCTTTATTAATCGCATGACTTCACTAGTTAACTCACGATTAATCACAAATTTTATATCCGTTCTAAATGTACAATATTTTTTTTATAGATTTTCACACTGTTGTTAACAAAAGTGGAAAAAATTTAACTAATAGAAATAGTTTAAATGAATTTTTATGTCTATAGCCGTCAATGGAAGTGAAATATACATGAATAAAAGGACTACTAAATAAATCTTTGTAGATAGTAAAACCATGTTAAAAAAACGTTTGACCTTTTTTAGACTTATCTTTGTACTGGCATGCGTGCAAATGTTTGTCCACTTATAAAAAGACTTAAGCGTAATTTATTCATGACATGACATCAAAGGAAATTTTACCCAATAACTGAAAAAGAAAGTGCAGCAACAAAAAATTATGTTGACATTTTGCAATTTAGAACAGTGTAGGTGAAATATGAAATGTATTTGCTGTATTTCATCATAATACAAATAATAATTTAACATATTACATAATAAGAAAATCTACAGTAAATATGGTATATTGTGAAAACAATATATCATATGCAGTTTTATCCTGTCTTTTCCTTTGGGGTTGCACATCTGCTTCACAGTTGTGAGGTTGGAAGCCTTCCTGTTTGCAATTTGCATGTTTCCCCGTGTGTATGTGTGTGTGTGTGTCTTTGTGCTCGTGTGGGGTTTTTCAGGGTACCCTTACAGTGACAGAGGCAGAAAGTCTTAAATGAACCTAGCATGCATACTTTTGAAGATTTACGTCCAAATGAAGTTGGGAAGACACATACACGTAAAAAAAAATCAAATATTACCTTTACTAACAACAAGGGACAATACATATGTCAGCTCGCCAGTTGGCTGACGGTCAGTGCTGGGAGTAACATAATACAAAAGTGACAAAATTGCACTCATTAACACTGTTGGTCTCTATTCATAGCACTTAATGGTATTTTTAAAATGGCCTGGTTTGTGACACAGCTCTGGGGTCAGAGGAGGGGGTCACACATGGATACGAAAAATTGGGGAACCAACTTCCACATTTGGCAAAACATGCAACAGCACTTTCTCTTTGCACGAGTGAATTAAGTGAGTTAAGGCCTTAACTCATTCGCTGCCATTGACGGCATTAGACGTCAGAAATTCATTTGAACTATTTCTATTTAACATTTTTTTATATATGAAAACCTAGATTTTTTTTTTGTACATTTAGAACAGATGTACAATTTGTGATTAATCGTGAGTTAACTAGTGAAGACATGCGATTAATTACGATTACAAATTGTAATCGCCTGATGCCCCTAATTGTTTTAATATTAATAGAGTGTAGAGTCCAGAGGTGGGCAATCTCGGTCCTCGAGGGCCGGAGACCTGCAGGTTTTGGAGGTTTCTCACTTCCAACACAAGCTGATTCCAATCAACAGGATCGTTATCAGGCTTATGCAGAGGTTGCTGATGAGCTGATCATATAGCAGCTGTGTTGGAGAAGGGCAACATGCAAAACTGCAGGACTCCGGCCCTCGATGCCCACCTCTGGTGTAGACTGTCAAACCAGGCTAACTCAATCCGAGATCAAACCCCCACAGCTCCGTGCTAGCTAACGTGCCATATGCTAGTCTTTTGAAATGTTTTAGCTCACATGTCACATATTTTTACTTTGTATGGAACAGTTTTTACACTATTAGCATAATATGCAATATTCAGATGACCAAGAACTAAATTGTATACATATGCGGATTTGATTCTTTAATTTTTAAGAAAGTAATAATGTACAAGTGCCTCTTTGCTGTTTGTAAGGACATTCCTCTAACGTTATTACGTCCATTTTCTATTCATTATAGCAACAAACAAAAAAAGTCTGAAAATGATTTTGTATTTTTGGGGGGCAAAATGCTGTCTTCAGGGGTCACTAACCTTTTGGAAAGGGAAAACTATTTCTGGGGAACTGATTAAAGCTCTAAGGTCACCAGTGTGATACACACTTGGGAAATAACACGTGCACAAATTTAACTCTATGTTATCATTAATAATTAATGTTATTCATCTGAAGACATTGCCCTAATAATGAATTCAAAATATTAAAGATAAATAATAACAAACAACCCTTTTTTTTGTCTATAAATCTCTTAACAAGTGTTTGCATTTTCAAATGACCATTTTTACAACATTCCTAGGAAATCAGAATGTCCCATTTTCATTACAGGCTATTTATGTGGTCCCTGGAGGAGACCTGGTGCCCGTGGACACCATATTAGTGACCCCTGGTCTACATTATGTGACATTTATTGTATTGTAGAATTCATTTAACAACAAATGGTTACTTTTGGCCATGAAGACGCCAAGAAAACCTCAAACTAGTTGTCCGCTCAAATAAACTTTCAAGGAGGAAGACTAAAGGCTTTTGTGTGTGTGGGCAGAAGTTTTGTTTATACACACTCGGTCATCGGCCCTATGTGTCATAGTTGGCGCCCATGTTTGCTGCGGCGGTTTTGGCTCACATCTGCGTCCGTTCTACTCAACTTCAGCCTACAAACTAACAATGTTTCCCACCAGCACAGGCGCATCGGCATCATCGAAGTACAGTAACGCCAGTGCGCTGATGTGCAGTCTAATGTTGATTGGCTGCCAGTTTGCCTTGTACTGTCAATTGCTGTTGACTGAAAATGACATCACAGTGGCTCATGTAGCGACCTTCACGGCTTATGTGTTTTCTAGGTTTGATCATGTGACGTTCACAAGCTGAGCCCTGTGCAATGGCGGAGGCACGTGGTGGCCAGGTGTGGCCAGGGGTGAACGGTGTGAACTTATGGCCACCCCCATATGAGTCATGGTTTCACCATGGCCAATCCAATAAAAAAAATTCTGGCCACGCCCCTGGCCCTGTGATGTCATTTTCAGTCGACAGCAAGTGGCAAAATGGAAGCCCCCTGAGATGGATACAAATGGGTGGATTGTGCTTCTTAATTCATACTCTACAAACAATATCACTCAGAATGTTGTATCTAGGCATTTTTTTAGTTAACTTCCCCTTCTATATAGAAAATTAAAATTAATTTTAGTGGAGAGGGAATTATTTGCGGAAATTTGCTATTTGCGGCTCGGTCGCTGTCCCCAATGAAGAGGGGCAAATCAGGGATCCACTATACCAGGGTTCACCGATTCCGGTCCTCAAGATCTGTACTCCATAGTCCTGCAGGTTTGAGATGTTTCCACCCACTAGCACACCTGTTTTATATAATCATCAGCAGCATGCCTGATAACGATTCTGATCTTTAATGTCAGGTGTGTTGGTAGGTGGAAACATCTAAAAGCTGCAGGAATCCGGACCTTTGGGACTGGAATTGGTGAACTATAGGCTTCTGTCCTTTGTGTGGTTTCAAAGGGATGACAGTTTCTGTCTTTTGTACATGTTTCGAGTCGGACTACGATGAGCCCTTTATTGACTAATGTTAAACCTCAACGCTTCCACATGGAGTCCTGCACAGAACTAGCTACTGAAAATAGGCCAGTCATGTGTGTGTGTGGGGGGGGGGTGCGTATGTGTGTGTGTGTGTGTGTGTGCGTGTGTGTGTGTGTGGGTGTGCGTGCGTGCGTGAGAGAGAGACTTGGGAAGTGTAGAAGTGGAAAGAGGGCGGTGCTTCAAGAAACATTGCGTGACAAGACTGAAGAAAACAGGGTTCCCTGGCTAACACACGCACACGCACACACGCACGCACACACACACGGTATCCTATATTGACTAATGTGCGCATGTCCAAATACTGCTTATTCTTTTATGTGTCTTCTTGAGGTTGACTTAACAGCCCTGCCCCTTTTCAGGTCAACTCTCCCTCATTTCTTTCAGGTCAAGTCCGTCCCATTAAAACTGATTTTGTTTTCCTCTCTTGTTTTTTTTTAAACATGATGGCACATCATGTCATTTCTCTTACTTCTCTCTTTCTATTTTTATGCCACGTTTAATATAGACACGATGGAATCTCAAGTAAGTAAAGCTTCAAATGTAAAAGGAGGCAAAATAAATGTTTTGTTTTTCTCCCATGAAAGCATTTTTTCACTAAGACACTCCTTCAATAATGAAAATGACTTCTAATTTATATAAATTGACGATAAGATTATGAAATAAAGTACCATAGCTACTTCATAGAGAGCCATAGCCCTGACTCGCAAATACTTTTTGCACATTTACCCTTTGGTTTAATTTATATATATATATATATATATATATATATATATATATATATATATATATATATATATATATATATATATATATATATATATATATATATATATATATATATATATATATAATTTAAATACTAATAAACGGTTAATCACTTCTAAGGAAAAAAAACAATAGAGTGGGGAAAAAATTGTGTATTAAGCAATGCACTTCGTGTTTTGTTATTTTAGAAGAGTTGTAAATAGGCCTACACCGCATCTTGTCAAGCTTGTGTACGTTAAGTGTTTGGTCCCTTCAATCCGGAAATGTATTTCAAATAAATGTTAATTACGTATTCATATATAAAATATATTAAGGGTTAAATTACGTTGGTCGTTTGATTTCATGTAAATAAAATACGCAAAATGCGATACATTTTCCCCTCAATTTATGATTATTATTATTATTATTATTTTAACAATTAACATTTGATATATATATATATATATATATATATATATATATATATATATATATAATTTAAATACTAATAAACGGTTAATCACTTCTAAGGAAAAAAAACAATAGAGTGGGGAAAAAATTGTGTATTAAGCAATGCACTTCGTGTTTTGTTATTTTAGAAGAGTTGTAAATAGGCCTACACCGCATCTTGTCAAGCTTGTGTACGTTAAGTGTTTGGTCCCTTCAATCCGGAAATGTATTTCAAATAAATGTTAATTACGTATTCATATATAAAATATATTAAGGGTTAAATTACGTTGGTCGTTTGATTTCATGTAAATAAAATACGCAAAATGCGATACATTTTCCCCTCAATTTATGATTATTATTATTATTATTATTTTAACAATTAACATTTGAGGTTTAGGTTTTGACCAGTTTAGTTTTCTTCAGTTTTATTTGTGTCTTTATGATTTGCAGATCGCGATACTACTCGTTTATTTAATTCATGCCACACCGCAAATGCAGCCCGGATCCATTTCACTGACACGTGCAAAGTCAACTTGTAGTTAAAAAAATATAATTAAAATAAACTCAAAAAAATATAATTAAAATAAACTCAAAAAAATACACACGCAGGCGTTCAATGTTAACATGGCGCATATAGTCTATAGAATATGCAATGCGTTGTGTTTAAAAAAAAAATACTGAAATAAAAAAGGGGGAAAAAAGCGGGCGCTAAAGTAACTTGATTTTATTGTCTATCTACAACCACCTGGATTATATAGCCTATACATTTATTATTATTAAATGGCGCATTTCCTTGAACAACATGGTGATTGGTAAAATTGGAAGAAAAAATGACTATAACGGCAGGCCTACATGTTTTTTACAGCAACAATTAAAGCGATTAGGTGACCAAATAGGGAAAAATAGAGAGACGCAAACCACAATTTACCGTAAAACATGCTTTTAAAAAAAAAACATAATAAAAATGACGCACTTTAGTCCTATAGGCTACTATTATTAATTAATATTTTTAATAAACACAACAATGTCGTTGCCCTATAAATTCACTTCAACTGCGAAAGTCAAAGAGTTGCGTCCGCACTAATTAAGCCATTTTAACAGTGATGACATTTTCGTTCTTGATCCTGCAGTGCGTCGACAAAATCTTCGAGACACCTATAGGACTATACATCTCCATTAGCTCAACTTCTCTCTCGCAAGTTTTGCACAGCTGGTGCACTCACTGCATGATATTGAATTCTATATCTCGGGGATTGTGAATATGTTTTTCCACGGAGGTGCAGTCGTCTCCTCGCAACCAGTGGGTGCCAAATGTAAGGTGACATCCATCAAACGATTCCTTTCATAACTACTGCAAAAAGACAATAATGGATATAGAGCATTTTAATGGCAATATTCAGTTTTTTATTAGCATAAAATGATTGAAATGAATATCTTATTTTTGCTTCGAAAGATACAGCCCAACTACCGGAAGCGTGTTATTTTTGTCGTTCTAAACGTGTTGGTAGCAGGGGAGGGGGGTGGGGGGGGGGGGGGGGGAGAAAAGTGTACTTTTCGGAGTGTTTGCACTGAGCTGACGAGCAGGTCATGACAGGGGTTAACGTGCCGTGAAGGGGTTAAACAAACGGACATTCCCCTCACAAATCCTCCTGCACGCTCATGTGGCCTTATAAGAGGAGCAATTCTACTGAGTTTAACCTGGCACGAACTCTTCTCATTAAACCATTTATACACTTATAGGCTCATGATTGCTGTATATCCTGCCATGATAAGCTGATTTGAGTGGTGAACAAGGTCTTTTGCTCAATTTTATTTTTTTTAGAGGAGACTTTTATAAACCTCATATAGATTGACAATCATTTTCCAGCAATGGCTTGCATAATCCTTCACAAACTTCAACCAGTGTTACTTTTGTGTGCATCGATGACACCACCGGTCCATGAGAAAATGGAGTCTTTAGCTCACAAGTTTAAGCATAAAAGGAAAACAATTTTGAGTTATTTTCCTTCATAACACAAATATGAAAGAGCTGACTTGAAATCTGAAAACAGTGGAGCGGGTGTAAAAATCCTTAAACCCTCTTAATTCCTTTGATTTCTCCTCCAAGCATTCCTGCTTTGTGAGCTTTTCGCTGATATGGAGTTAAAACTGTCCTGCTAAGGTCTGGCATTTGTAGGCTATAGAAGCTGTTGACTTGCACTGAGGGGAAAGAGCACGGCGGAGATTATGGGCAATTAAAGCCCACTTTATGCCGGTCTGCTGGCGTCACAAAGTCTGCCTGAGAACGCTCACCTCCGCTAATACTATCAACGAGAACAAACTCTGCGGCATCAACTTATTATGTACAGTGAATTATTAATACCAGAGCAAGCACATTCCGGCTCGGCCAGCTTGATAAAGGGCCACAAACAAGATTTGGTTACCTACTGAAGAGCAGAAAATACATGCTTTGTTAAGACAGATGGAAATGCTTCACCTTGTTTGAGAGGTTAAACGGGAAGAAAACTAAGATTTCACGAAAACTATGTGCGCATGTGGGTGATTGGTAAAAAAAACTGTACAAAAAAAGAATGCACTGTGCCCCATTGAAACATGAACATGAGGATATTTTGCTTGCGTGACCTCTGTTCACATGTTTGAACCCCTGCAGAGAAACACTCCAAAACAAAAGGTATATCATGCAGCAATATAATCGGCAAAACGTGGCGGACGCTCGATGCTAAAACCTCGAAAAACATGGAATGAATTTGGAAAAAAATTTAAGTCACACAAAAACTTGCAAGTCCAATAGTTATCATTCATGACGTTCACAAATCTGGCAAACTTCAGCAAGTTTCTGACGAATTTTGAGGATTAACTCCACTTCCACCTGTACCAGTCATGGCTGCTCAGTACATTATGGCTGAAGCAAAAATCAAAATCAGTCAGCCATAAATCATAAAAAAATATAAACAATAAAATGATAATTAAATGTACACTCAAGCGTCATATGTGGTAATGTGAAGAAAATGAGTGCCACGCCTCACATTTTCCATTAGTGAATTTTAATGGAATTTACATTATGCTGTACAGTTATTTAGGTTGTTTTTTTTTTCCTTGTTTTTTTTTTAACACTTGTATATCAGTTCAATGTTAAAAAGGTGATAAGTCGACTACAGTATATGGCACGTGTTATCCACTATGGGGGTGGAGTGGTCATCTCGCAACCCAGAGGTCGTGGGTTCAATCACATGCCATTGTGACCATGCCACAGTATCCTTGAGCAAGATAGCAAGATAACCCCATAGTTGCGTCTGATGCTGCGTCATCACTAGGTGAACGAGTAGTTGAACGTAAAGCACTTTGAGGGCCTTGTAAGGTGGAAAACCGCTAAATGAAGTACCATTTGCCATATAGAGCAGTGGGGTCCAAACGCAGTCCTCGAGGGCCGGAGTCCTGCAGGTTTTGGATGTTTCCCTGCTCCAACACACCTGTTCTATTGAACAGGATCGTTATCATGCTTATACAGAGCTTGCTGATGAGCTTCAGGTGTGTTGGAGAAAATAAATATCCAAAACCTGTAAGAGGACCGAGTTTGGACGCCACTGATTAGGAGTATTGCTTAAAGGGGAAGTCAACCTTAAACATTTCTTGACAATAATATGTTATATGTGACCTCACTCGTCTAAACGCGACATTCTGATTAATATTACATTTGTGGTATATGAGTTATGAATCAAAATCCTGCCATTTTTATGCATCTCAGGTGGCGGCCATTTTGTCACTTGCTGTCGACTGAAGATGACATCACAGTTGCTCGGGGCTCAGGCAACGACCAATCACAGCTCACCTGTTTTCTGAAGCTGATCTGTGATTGGTAGTTACCGAAGACCTGAGCAACTGGGATGTCATTTTCACTCCACAGCAAGTGGCAAAATGGCCGCCTTCCGAGATTGATAAAAACTGCTGGATTTTGCTGCTTAAGTTATATTCCACTGTGCAATATCAACAAGAATACTATATTTAGAATAGTGGGGCTGCGTAGAACATATTATTGTCAAGATTTGGGGGGGGGGGGGTCACTTCCCCTCTGCTTTTAGTGTTAGCATAGTCTTACACTTGCTCACATTGCCAGTACACTCTAAAAACGGTTGGGTCACAAATAACCCAAATTGGGTAAAAAAATGGACCGACCTAACTTTTTGAGTTAATTAACAACCTAATTGAACAAAATGATTAAATGAAAATAATTTAAAATGTAATCCACAAAACAAACTATTTGTTGGCTTGTTTTGTGGGTTATTCATTTGACCCAACTCATTGGGTTAATTAAATAACCCAACTGAATTTGGTATATAAAAAAAAAATGTAAAAAAAAAAATCTAACCAACTAAACTTTTTGAGTTATATAATCCTAAATTTTACGTCAAATTAAATAATAACCCACAAAGCAACCCAATTTGTGGGTTATTCATTTGGCCCAACTTTTTGTGTAAACTGCATAACCCAATTTAATTGGGTGAAAAAATGAACGGACAAAATCACCCAAAAACCAGGTAGCTTTGTGGGTTAATAATTTAATTTTACCCAACTTTTTGGGTTAAATAATTCAAAAAGTTGGGTAAAATTAAATTAATAACCCACAAAGCAACCCCATTTTTGGATTATTTTGTGGGTTATTAATTTCAACCAACTTTTTGGGTTATTCCATTGGTCCCTTTTGACCCAATCTGGGTAAATTTTGACCCAACTGTTTTTAGAATGTGCACATGTATTTGGGCTTGTATTACTTCTGTTTAATTAATATAAATAAATAAGTCCAATTGCTGCTAATTACATTACATGACATTTTGTACAAACGCATTTTGCATGGATTACGGCGTCTTTCACTTTGTTAGCTACCAAAGGGCCCCAAACAAACCCCGGACAAATATGTTTTACAAGTGTCATCCATTGTCAACCAGATGTTGAAGGCAAATGTTTGGGGCACATTTTAAAAAGCGTTTGAGGATTTTCACACCATCTCATGCGATGCTGCTGCTTCTTGTCAAACAAGTCGTCTGAGGTCAGCGTCGTTGAGTGAATGCCAGTGTTTTGGTGTAAAGCGCTGCGAGGAGATTCATCCTCCTGTTTGTCTGACTGCCTCCAGTAGAATTAAGTGGGTCAAACTGTCTCCACTTTCATTGACTGTGCGAGTCAAAGAGCAGCAGAGCCGAGAGCCATTACAATCACACTCCATTGACTAATGGCTGGTATAAAAGAGTAATTAGACCTGTGAGTAAAGGAAATCTGCAAGACCAAAGAAGACAAGATGGAAAGAGTCGTGGTTGCCAAATGTTACTCTGCTTTAAAGAAAGAGTTCTACGAGACACCAATTACGTACTCCTCAAGCAGTTTTCAATTCAGTCTTACTGTCGTGTTAAAGACGACTTGGAGTTTTCTGCTGTGTCCAGCATCAGCGGCCGGGGAAACACGCTCAATTTGCTCCCGCCGTCTCCCGGAGCAGCACATGCCGATGATATGATTTTGTGTGATGAAACGTGGAGCGCGGTTGAGAGCCGATGTCGAGAGCTGCGGCGGCACGGAGGGGTCGCGACTGCGGAGCAAGCCGGCAGGCCATGACAAGCAAAGGGCACGCCAGGCTAGATGAGGATCACAAAAAGAAGAGAAAGGGAGAGGAGGGAGCAAAGTGAGAGGAGCCTCTGGGTCTGTGCCCCCCCCCCCCCCCCCCCCCCGTGCTGACCAGGGAGCAACATCACTCACTTGGCCCAATGTACACACCGAAGATTGATCTAATGTGGGCTTTTAACACACACAAGCTCACCCAATACAGACACTAACCTGCAAATAAAAAATCTTCTGAATTTAGGCACAAATCTAAAACCTGTTCTTGGATCGTTTCACATATTTTCTGTATTTTCCACTCTTTTTTTCAGAAATCAACTTTATAATAAAGTATTTGGGGGCCATTTCAAGAAAGGGGGAGGAGAAAAAAAGACAGGAGGGCTACAATCAATCTCTAAGGAAGTGTGGAACTGCCGATGTGGAGTAACCATTTTTCACTGACAAATACCGTTTAACCGTATTGCAAATACAGCATGTTAAAAATATTTGCAAGTATACTTTGGAACGTACTTGCAAATATGAATAAATGCTATCAGTCTTACGCAATATATTATACATTTAAACATTTGTATTGTTTTACATTTGTGTTTAAAGACCTTCAAAAATGTCGAAGTGACATAAATGCTATAAAAATGTGTATTTAAATAGGGGATTTCTGCATTGCAGATTTTCACATATTACAGCGCGGGGGGGGGGGGGTATTGTAACATAACCACGCCCCCTTGGTGAAGGTTGGCATACTGTATAACAACGGGGAATTTGATTTTGAGTTGTGGGTTGAACTGTGACCCAAAATGTGAATATGTTCGAACATACTTGCAAATATGCTCAAACATAATTGCAAATAAGTGTAAACTACAAAAAAACAATACATTCAAAAATTCAGTAAACGTTGACACAACCGTCTCATGGGGGGAAAAATGCTAAGTTTTTAGCATTTAGCCCTCACGTACGCTCGAATGTATTTGCAAATTGTATTTATTTAAATACCTTTAAACTTATTTTAAAATACGTTCAAACGTAACAAATGTTTACTCCACATTGGGAGTTCCATAGATCTCGAAACCTTTTCTCGGACCACTCTTTTTCTGGAGTAAACTTCAGAAAGAGATATTTGGGGCCCATTTGAAGAAAAGAGGTTTAAAAAAAAAAAAGACAAGAGGGCTACATGCAGTCTCCTCACCGACAGGTGGAAGACTCGGTTGTTCGGTGCAAGGCTCATGTTACCGATGTCTGCGCCGCGTGCTAGTTTGAAGAGCAACATTAGCGCTGATCCTCTGTCAAAGGCTAAGTCTAACCTGAGGGACGGAGGGGGAGAAGAGAAAGAGACTCAAGTTAAAGGTCACAGCCGCTGACTCCATTGAGGGAAATAAAAAGCTCAAATGTCTTGCCATTTGCACTAAAAGGGTAAAGACGCCCGTCAGCACTTATTTCAATCTTTCAGATGATCAAACGATGAAACACTTATCCGGTGAGGTCTCTTAATACAATGATTTTGCTTGAAAACTGTTAAGTATATATCCAGTTGTTGAATTTCTAGACATAATCTATTTTTAATTTTTTTTATGGATTTAATTCCAAAGTATAAAGACATTTATACTGTATGGTCTAGACTCTATAGACTTATATAAGCTATATACTTGCAAGTATTTTAACAAGCATTTGACTAACCTTAAAATAGAGTTTGTAACACATCCAAATCTGAGCTTTTAAAAACAGTATTATCCAAGTGTATAACGTACTCCAGCTTGTTGAATACAATATATGACGCGGTAGTGCACATGTGGAACTGATACTTAAAATGACACAGTAAACCCTGCTATATTCTCATTTTAGCAGTCCTGCTATATTGCTGATTTTTTTCAAAGTGTTATTTTAGTTGCTACTCATTTTTTTATTTTATTTAAAAAATGTAATTAATTATTTTTAGCTCATTTATTTTTTTTAACCAAATTTTTGTCTTATATATTGCTGTCGCTCTCTGTGAATATATTATGTTTAAATGTGTTCGGATTGTTCTAAAATTGTGTTTAAAGACCTTCAAGAATGGTCAAGTACCATAAATTATATTAAAACATGACTAGTGTGTATTTAAAAAGGTATTTCTACATTTAAATTATTGTGTGTTGGGGGGGGGGTCTGAAATGTTACCCCCACCCTTGAAGGAGGTTAGAATTTTGTATTTCTACATCGTTTGGGGACCTCGATTTTGAGGTGTGGGTCAAACTGTGGGTCAAAATGAAAATAGGAAGTGGTTGGCAGAGGTCAGGGTAGCAACCTTTGACCCTTAAACTCTTCTATGATTTCCCACTTCAATTTAAAGACAAAATTGCAAAAATTGATTCAGTAACATGTATCATACAGTATATTTTGGACTACGTTTGACTTATTTGAAGTGAAAATCTGTACAAGAATTAAAAGCACATGCTCTGTTTTGATTGACACTGTGCACAAAGTCTTACTTGAACAATTCGATTTGCAATTTGCATTGGCCTAACAGCACTGCATGCTACTGAAAGATTGTAACAACTTTGTGACCTTGTTGTGAGTCAAAATATTGCAATATTAGACACAGCTCTTAATGATGAATGTCAACTCAAACAGCAATACTTGAAAAGGCAGAATTTGGTTGTTCATTAGACTATGCCAGTGCACAGTGCAGTCCTCAAACTGCATCCATATATTTGCGACACACGTTTTTTGGGTCGACCGTGGCTTCGAACATCAAACTCAAGCCCCCTGGGTTTGATTTTGAATTGGCTCAATTATTTTAAACTAGCAATTTAAATAATCATAGCAACAAAATGGGGAGGCATTATGTGATGTGATGGGCCATGTATTAGGGTTCCCATTGAATATAGTATTTGGTAAGGGACAAGAAGCTAAGACTATACATAAACAGACATAATGGCTGGCCATAATAATAATAATATATATATATATATATATATATATTTATTTATTTATTTTAAAGCATCTTCCAGCAGCCTTTTAACAGACTCTTCTTAGCTCTTGAGAAAAGCAACAACAAATGCCAAATGTTTTTACCACATAATAATTCACTATTGAAAGTGTTGCAGTTCACTTTCCCAAAAAGAAGAAATTACTGCTTTACTTTCCTAAAAAGAAAACAATTAATCAATGTTTAATTTTTAATGTCATTAGCTCTGTTTCCGGTTACTTAAGATAAGCTGCATGTTTTGTTTTGTTTTTTTGCATTTTCTTCACTTAGCTAGCTGACTTGAAGAGACAAGAAAAATCGAGGGCGGATGCTACCCTGTGGATCTTCATTTTTGATTTGCACTCTAATTGACCCAAATAAAGACGTCACAGAGCCAGCGGGGGCTTCCGGGACGGGCCTGTACAGTAGCAAGTTACAGTCACTGCAACGAGACGGTGACTCGCCTTTCCTGGGAAAAGCCCATTTGCTATTGTGCTCGTCCAATCACTGGATGGCCCCCAGTGCTTGCCGAGCGCGCGACTGCAGCTTTCACTGTACTGTAGCAGTGCTTCCGTCGCCCTGTCCCTGCAGTAACTCCCCGAGCACAGCTCGAGCAGCGATGCGTCACATGCCTGTTTGGACTTTTTGGACGTTGTTTTAACGCTAAATGGAGACGGGATTGGTTTGATTATTGTTTTTCCTTGGCGAAATCCGGAAAACATGCAGCAGACGATGACGGACAAACAGACTCGTCTGTTGTCATCAACGAGGGCGTCGTCTTTTTTCATCGAGAATCTACTTGCTTCGGGGCCACGCGAGCGGGATTCCCCTTCCGAAAAGAGCCGATGTGGAGCAGCTCCGCGCGGCGTCATGTACGCGCCGGCGCCCGGTGGCTGCAGCCCAGTCTCGTCCCTGTGCACAGAGCCGCTGGTCAACTGGTACGCCACCGGGAACACTGCTTTGCTGTCCGCAGCTTTGGATGCGCCCGGCAGTGAGTATCATTCAATTCACCCTTACAGAAATATAGCAGATTGAATATGAGGTTGCACGTTCTAACATAAAGTAGATTTACTTTTCAAGGATAAAGCTGTGCAATCGGATATTGAATGGAAATTAGATATTTTTTTGTATCGTTTTGTGTTTACATCTCAAGAAAAAATAGCCAATCAATACACTCCCATAAACATTTCATGTCCAACTATTTTTTTGTATCCAATAATAACAATGATAATACGATGGAGGTTCACGCGTGCGCCAGCCAGGGCGAGATTTATACAAATCGTTGCATTTTGATCTCCTATCAGGTCCATCTGTTCACACGAGGTCCGAGGACAACTGCTGCTCGGTGTCGACCAGTGACAGGAGTTCCCCCGCCGTATCGGAACCGATTACAGACGACAGCTACGAGTCGGACAGGAAATTAAGCGACGGCAACCTGATTGATGACCACGACGATGCTCAGGGTGGCTTTGACGCACCGTCTGACTCGAACCCGATCCGGAAGAAGAAAACCCGGACTGTGTTCAGCCGCAGCCAGGTGTTCCAACTAGAGTCCACCTTCGACGTGAAACGGTACCTGAGCAGTTCGGAAAGGGCAGGCCTGGCCGCGTCACTCCACCTGACAGAGATCCAAGTCAAGATCTGGTTCCAGAACCGGAGGAATAAATGGAAAAGACAACTGGTGGCGGATCTGGAGGCTGTACATATTCCCAACCCGAGTCAGAGGGTGGTCAGAGTCCCCATTTTGTATCACGACGGACCTGGAGCCGGTTCGGCACTGGCTTTCAATTTGAACGGACATCAGGTCTTCTCCAACTCCATCGCGTACCCCCTCTCCTCCTTGGCCCACTCCATGAGCATACTGAGGTCGCAGATGAGCGGCTTGGTGTAAAAACATATCAAAGTCTATTTTGTCATTGAATACAGTGCAATAACACGCAATCGTTAATAACATCCAAAGGAAACATTTGCCACAGAGTGAAGTCATATTTGTGTATTATCTTCTTCGTTTGCTCCTGTTAGCATAAAATAATCTACAAACCGCGAGTGCAGTGTGTACTCTGTTTGATAAGCAACTATTTTTCGCCAAACTTTTATACAATAGCCTATTTAAAAAAAAAAAAAAAAGCGCACGCACACACAAGTTTTCAATATTACAATTTTTCCACTCAATAAATGGATACAAATACTGACTCGTTTTTTTTCTGTGTATGTCCACTGAGTAAAATATACGCAATTTATAGTGTAAATATAAAAAATGTGGGGATAACTTTGAAGCAAAAATTTTGTTGTTGTTTTTTTTTAAAATGCTTAAGTAGGGATAATTTTTTTTTCATTCATCTTTTTTTGCTGCAGAATTAAAATTATTTACATTTACGAAAATTGCCAACAGGTAACAAATAACACAAATACGCCTCTGCATTGTTTTAAATAGACTAAGTGTTGTGATCGTTACGAATTAGGCTTAAATATATTCCTGTTAAACGTAATTATGTTTATTTAAAGCTGCAATAACCTATGTATTGAGTATCTGGAGGTGCAGGCAAAAAACATTTTTGTCAAAAAATAATAATCAAGCATTACAAAAAGAGGCAGGCTAATGATTATTATCCAGAAAAATATATATTATATTTAAATCTTGTTAATTTTAGGGGGACAAGGGGGAGGGGGGGGGGGGGGGCATTTTGCCTTTAGTAAAAAAAATAAAAAATAAAAAAGCACTCCATGCAAATCAAATTTTCCAAAATCAAATATATCGTACACAGCATTTACATCTGCACTTATGGCATCATTTGTGAAAAATGTATCAGATGTCACCAGAATAATAATGCAGTTTTGATTATCACCACCAGAGACATGTGAATTTAATTATGTTTATTAATGTATTTTGCATAGGCCTATAGCATTTTTACCATAAGCTATTTTCAGTTATTTATTTTTGAAGAGTTGTGCAAGTAGCCGATACACAATCGCAAGCACCGCACGTGCGAATGTTTTTTTGTTTTGTTTTATTCCCCCCAGTAAAATCCGTCTGTGGGCAATTTTAGGGCGTGGAAGTCTAAAACAACTTACGTAACCGTCTGGTCTAAGATGGAAGGCCAATTAAGTTTATGCGCACATGTGCACCACAGTGTGAAATTAGACGTTAGCGAACAGCAGGTTTGGATGGAGAAGATGTAGCTTGAAGAGAGTAGTGGAGCTAGAAAACAACGCTCTCCTTCTTGTCGCATCCCTTCGCTGTGATTGGCCCACACCGCTCGCCGTTCGGACCAATCAGCGAGGACCTAGCTCGCCCCATCCAACGTGATGTGAGCGCTGAGATTACACACCGAGCCTCTCCAGCCAAGCAGTGTGTGCTCAGTGGATGCTGCTATGGTGTGTGCACCATCGACACCTTTGTGGTGACCGCTTTGCGTTTATCGAAGAGGAGAAGTCAAGAAAGGGCGAGTTTACGCATTGGAGAATATGAGTAAAGTGGACGCAGCATGTCGTCCCAGCGCCTCTCTCAAGTTCACCATTGACAACATCCTCAACCTGAAAACAAGCGGGCGCGCCAGTAACAGTCGTCACCCCCACGGAGATCGAGATGGAGAGCGCCATGTGTCGGCCACGGCGACGTGTCAAGGCCGCATCCTGCAAAGCGATTCGGAAGGTCCCGGAGCCACGCACAGGCACGAATCGGACGAAAGTGGTAAGGGCGCATCACGACCACGCATAACGCACAACTTCGGGTGACACAATGTGAGAGGAGGTTCAAGCAATTGTCGTTTTATTGCAGACTTTCCCCAAGAGAATAACCAGGCCAGCGACGTTAACCGTCGTGCTGCGGAGGCGCGCTTCGAGAGCGGGGACAGCAGCTGCGACGACTGCAGCTCCACCACCACGACCACGGAGCCTCTTAAAGCGGACAATCCCACCAAGAAGAGTAAAATGATCACGAAAAAGAAAACGCGCACCATTTTTTCCAAGAGACAGATCTTCCAGTTGGAGTCTACGTTCGACATGAAGCGCTACCTGAGCAGCGCGGAGCGCGCCTGCCTCGCCAGCTCGCTACAGCTCACCGAAACGCAGGTGAAAATTTGGTTCCAGAACCGCAGGAATAAGTTGAAACGACAAATCTCGAGTGAAATCGACGGACCTGTGAGCGACTTCCCGGAGACGGTGAAGCCGGTGGTGGTGGGTCAGCTCCCCGCCTTGTACAAGGAGAGCAGCCTGCTGGGGAGGTGCCTGATGCCCATGCCGTTGCCCGTCGTGTACCCGGGTTCGAACACGCCTTACCTCTGTTTCTCCAACACCAGCAAGTACTTCAGCCTCTATGATGGGGACGTATGACGCTGCCACCAAGCCTGCTTGTGTAAACAGACACTTTTGTTAGTGCCAACTGGAGCATTTATGGCGTTACGCCTTTACAGTTCAAAGGGCCGGACACTGCTAGCTCTTTAGTGTTTAAAAGAAGGCTGCAAGTAGGAACATATCCCATTCAAATGAGCTGTTCTGGGTATTATTTATTTATTAGCCTGGCTTTTGCGTAGGCCTAACACCGGAAAAGAGAAAATAGCAGGCCTAGCAAATGGTAGCCTGCATGGCCGCGAATGGCCTACATCTTTTTGTTTACATGATATAGTCCATTATCATTGTTATTATCATTCTTATTATTATTCTCAACAACAGCCTATGCCACCAAAGAAATTAATATACCTTGCATGCATTTATAATATCATATACGACTTTTGGATTACAGAAATTATATGTATTTAAATGAATGTCATTAACATTTTATTCACGCATGTCTATTTTTTGTCCTTACGTATCTTACACTTACGTTATTCTTACATTCGCCTTTTAGGCTCATTACAGCATTTACTGCAACTGTAATTAAAAACTCTTTATTCAAGAAAACCTTTACAACTGATTCAATAATTTCACGTGACTTGTTGTACCTATTACGTTTTGGATTTTACATGACGATAAAGACTAGACCGACAAATTCAGTATTTCAACAAAAACAGTCAACGGACAAAAACAATTGCAATATATATATATTTTTGTTCTGTAATTTATAACAGTAGTGCACGCGCACTATGAAACTGGCATATATAGGCCTACTGTAAATAAGAAAGAAAATGTTGAAGTAGGTAAAAAATAACATAATAATAAGTCATATTTAAATATTAAAAAAATTACTCATAGCATAAACTTTTATTAACCTTACATGTTAAATAACTTTTAACCACTGTCTTTTATTTTCACGCATTTTTAAGAAAAATAAAGGCCAAAGTTGTTACAGCTCTATAGTTGGAAGAAATTATTGAAAATAAAAATGTAAGCATCAACACTGATATAATAATAATAATAATAATAATAATAATAATAATAATAATAATAATCATAATAATAATAATAATAATAATACATATTTACTCCAACTAAGCCTTATTGAAAAAGCACTTTTTAAGTGTCTTGGAAATTATTATTATTATTATTATTATTACATCTTTAAAAATGCTGGATCAAAAATTGGACCAACCCAGTTACTTGGGTCAAGTTTACCAAACTTTGATGACCCAATTTGGGTTACTTTGTACAAAAAATAAAAATAAAATTAAAAAACCCACAATAAGCAAAAAAGTAAAATAAAGTTCCATATTTTGAACTCAGAAAGTTGGGTCAAATTGATCCAAGTTAGCAGGTTGGTCCAATTTTTGACCCAAATTGGGTTGTTTTTAACCCAGCTAGCAGTATAAAGAGTTATTATTATTATTATTATTATTATTATTATTATTATTATTATTATTATTATTATTATTATTATTATTATTATTATTATTATTATTATTATTATTATTATTATTATGCAGACAGATAACCTCCTCAATATCTCTTAGACCTGCCCTCTCTGTTTTGGTCTCATATTCAATCATCCAGGTAATCTTCGCAGACATACTGCCCCAAAGCCAACATAATATAAATGCGTGACCTCTGACTCTAATGAGAGGCCATTCAGTAGGGAAACTATATGAATGGAGCTGAAATACTTTGGGCAGTAGCCTTGCTTAGCCAACAAGGCTTCTATATACATTAGTATAAGGATACAATTCAAACTGTAATTTGTAGCCTAGCAAATACAGTATACAGTATTATCTTTAACAGATAATGGCAACAGAATATTTTTTCTGAACATAAAAAAAACATCGAATTACTTGATATTTTTTTCCCGAAGACCTCCTGCCTTGACATGGAAGTCAGTTGACCCCATCAGTGATGTCCTTTGACCTCCAGTGCACTTTGCCACAACAGTCACACTCCACATGTGCCACATAAGCTAGCTCCACTCTATTCTATTGAATATGCAATCAATAGGCAACAAGCACGCAAGCAATATAAATGGTCAAATCATGCTATTTATACCATGAAAAGATCGTATCCTGCATTTAAAAAATATAAAAGTCACATACAGTATAGTGTGTAAATCAATCATTTGTTTTATGTTGATCAACTGCATCCATACATGAAGTGACAGTATGACCAAAACATAACACTACCTTAACGTTGAAGTAAACAAAGCTAAAGTAACAGTCATGAAGGAGAAAAAAGTGCCAAGTGTGTACATACGTGTGTGTGTGTGTTAAGTGGAAAAAAGGAGGTCGGCTATGTCCGGCAGGCTGTCTCCAGTTTAAGAGCTGCAATGCTCACTACCCACAATCCTTTGAGGCTATCCACTCAGACAGAAAAAAAAAATCACTTTTAAGGGGGAAAAAATACTTCTGCATTCTAATATACACGTGCCTACATTATGATAATTGGCTACACCTGGCTTTCGTGAGCTCTACTAAATTCCAATTAAAATATCGCCAAAATACAATATTTAGTCACGACACCCTTTTAATCCCAGTTTGTTTTCGTGAAGTGTGCTCAGAGCCCTAATTTCATATGTACTTTATGACTGAATGCGAGAAAAAAAAAGTGTAAAAGGGAGGGGGAGCTCAGTCAGAACCATTTGATGAGTGTGTGTTTGTGTTGGAAATAGTACGATCCCGTTTGTATTCCTGCACGGGTCTGCGCCCCTGTAAAGCTGAGGCCTGTCTTTTCACAGGCAAGGAAGTGCTGTTCCTAATGGTTGCAGAGTGTATCCAAGAGTGACCAATTCTGTGTGTGTGTGAGTGTGCACATTATGTCTGTGTAAAAGTTTCTGGCAGCCTCTTTCTGCATGACTAGATGGGGGCCCCACTCTCAGCTCGGCCGTTTCTTTAACCTCTGTTGACCTCTTCTAGTCATCTGACAAAGGTCGTCACCCAAGACAAATGGAGAGATTGTTCCCTAACATATGTCTGACAGGCAATAATATTCTCACCACAACCCTACATTGGGCAAGCCAAACCAAACCAAGCCTAACCTTTACGACACACTCCACAACAATGGCAAGTCTTGTTGCAACACACCGTGCTGTACTAACATGGTGGACGCGCTGCAGTGAAAACATTTGGCTTAACCTCTGACGTCAAACACAATCTTTTCGGGGACGCTAGTTCAATCTCATATCCATCCACATATTTTTATTTGAATTTTGGATTAATTTTATTTCGATAAAAGTCACAAAAAATGGCAGCGGATGATGAAGTAAGTTATTATCGGGGGAACGAAGGAATTGACATATTTCTGGTGAACATGAATCATCTGAGATGCTCTCATATGACATCATCTCATGGAGGAATCTCCTCTCTTCTCAATATCTGCAAAATGATAACAAATGGAAATGTCCATAAGTGCAGAGATGGGAAAAGTGCTGACATTCTCTACTTGAGTAAAAGTACAATTACTTGTGGAAAAAAAACTTTGGTAAAAGTAAAAGTACTCACTCAAAGAATTGCTCAAGTAAAAGTACAGGCTCTGAAATGTACTTGACGAGTAAAAGTAAAAAGTATCATTACCTTATGTTCCTCCTACGTCAATTTGAACGATATTAGCTCAAATGGAGCAAAAATGGGGATACATCGGCCAATTGATTCTCTGATTTGCGATCAAGTTCAAATGATCCTCTGTAGTGGTGGAGCGCATTGCCATCATATTTACCGGTTGTTGTAATCTAGCCAATTGCACGTCATGTGATCACGTGTTGTAGAGCCAATCACAAGCTGGGACGTAGGGGGCCGTGTGAAACGCTTGATATGATCGGCGGAGCCTGGAGTCATTGGCGATGCTTTTTCTTCCAGCTCAAGTTTTCACTTTGAACTGTTTTCATGCATTTGATAACAGAAGTAACGACCTTGTTTTGAAAATGTTTAAAGTAAAAAGTACAGATACCGGTAATCATGTTCAAATGTAACGGATAAAAGTAAAAAGTAGTCCAAAAAAAATACTCCTAAAAGTACTGAAAAAACTAGTTAAGTAAAGTAAAGTAAGTAAGTAAGTAAAGTTCCCCTCTCTGCATAAGTGGCACGTTCGTTTAGCACATTTTCACTAAACTCGCTTAAAATGTTCAAAACATTTGGATGGGAACCCCATTAGAGTTTCACACATTTTTGTGAGCCAAGGGACAAATTTCACATGAGAGGAATCTCACACCGCATCACCAAACAAAACGATCCCAAAAAACATATGTTCTGAAATGATTGATAGATACTGTAGATGGATATTTTATTGTCAGATACAAGATAGCGTTAATACAACCAGTTTTTAAGCCATATGTATTCCTCCTCTTTAAGCACACCCGATTCTAAAGATTAGGATTGTTATCAGGCAAGAAAAACAAAAACAAAACACTAAACTCATTGTCCGCTCAACCAAACTTCTGCAGTAGAAGGCAGAAGGTTGTTGAGTGTAGACCAAAGCCCCCCCCCCCCCCCCCCACACACACACACATCTTACCATCTTCACTCCTCGCACCTGACTTGCGCATTCAATCACAAAATCCGGCAGCATAGTGCTACATTTGTGATTAACAGTTAGTGGGTGTAGATTGATCACATAGATAGAAACTAGGACTAAACACAGCATCAAAACCAGTAGAACTTTTGGCACGATATCAGCGGAACAAAACTAAGCGTACAACCGCCATTTTGTATTTTGTCAGCACATGGGACGGCCCCATACGGTAACCACTGTTGTGCCAGCTGACTTTCCCAAAACAAAAGGCTGCTTCACAGAGTGGCGGCACTTGGCATAATCACTTTGACTCCTACGCGTTGCCGTGCAGTCAAACGCTCATTCGCTGTCTTTCAGTGGACTGCACCGCTCCAGTAATTCATCAACATCATGATGATCATTGTTGACATGTATGTACACATTCTGTACATTGTGTACTTAGCTGCAAGCAGTTTTTAGCAGACCAGATTTTCCCAAGAAATGGTGGTCAAATTTTGAATTGCGTGACTTTGGGAGCATGGCTTTACTGTACAATACTTATCAAATATTTGTTGGGGTTAGATAACGTCATTCTTGTGAATTGAATTCATGTTACAAATCATGGGTCGTCTTCTCAGCAATGATTGTGCATAAGATATGTTCAGCAAACTAAAAAGAAATATATCTCCTAATCACTAACAACCAAGGATCCATTGAATGGATTCCCCGGCGTGTCCCAATACACCAGAGGGCAACCCGAGAACGAAACTACACGACACAGCATATTGTAAAGTAAACAACAAGGCTATTAGTTAGAGGAGGAAACCTGACACAGGAGCTGCGTGTATGTGTCACACTTAAAGAGTGTTTGATGGCCTATTGATCTGCTGATTTATGCCCCCCCCCCCCCCATAATGCAAACTACTGGAGGAAATTGAAAGATAGCAGAGGGGATGGATTTGGATGAAAGCAGAGTGATACAGAGACGGGCTTGGACCATGGCCAAATGCTAATTGCTGAGAAAGCTAAGTGAGGAAATAAAGGTACATACATTTAAAATGGAAGTCAACCTTAAACATTTCTTGACAATAATATGTTATATGTGACCTGAATAGTCTTAACATGACATTCTGATTAATAGTATTTGTGTGGAAAATGAGTTAAGAAGCAAAATGCAGCCGTTTTTATCCATCTCGGGGGCGGCCATTTTGCCACATGCTGTCGACTGGAGATGACATCACAGTTGCTCAAGGGTTTAGGCAATGACCAATCACAGCTCACCTGTTTTCTGAAGCTGAGCTGTGATTGGTAGTTACCGAAGACCTGACCAACTGTGATGTCATTTTCACTCCACAGCAAGTGGCAAAATGGCCGCCTTCTGATATTGATAAAAACTTCTACTAATGCAATATTAACCAGAACACCGTATTTAGACTTTTATTGTCAAGACATTTTTGGGGGGTTGACTTCCCCTAACTCTGAAAGTAGAGTTATACATTTTCCAATGATAAGTTATTTGAATTCCACTACATAATTCCCTAAAAAGGGAGTTTATAGGAAATACATTTGTTAAAAAAAAGAATAATTATTATTAGTTAATTTTTTTAGTTTCTAATTACTGTACATTACAATTGAAGCCCATTCAAAATAAGCAGAATTAACAATGTATTTTGTCATTTCATTTCCTGTCTCAGTGTCGGTGACGCACATGCGCATGCATACACACACCAAAGCTGCGTATCAATTAAACAGCATCGTGTCCAATGCCCTCCCTCATGTCCTGTCCCCTCAGACACCCTTGTCAGGGTAATGTGCCATTAATCTACCACTGAAAACACATTATTGGCCAATCAATAGGTGATATGGGGGGAAAGGGAACAGAGGAAAGAGGAGAAGTACGGAGATGGACAGGAGGCAGGGGAGGAATGCTCTAAGTCTGGGGGGAGGCGTACCAGCTCCACTATGCAGACACGGAATACTCAGTGCGGTTTCATGCTGAATGTCAATATAGGTCCATTAACAACAGATAGAGCTGTTAAAGTGCCCGAACTCTTACAAGGAGTGGAGACAGGTGGAGCAAAGATCATTAAAACTAGGGCTGGGAATCTTTGAATGTCTCACGATTTGATTCCGGTTTTTGGGTCTGCGATTCAATTCGGAATTGATTTTCGATTAAGAACGATTGTTGTAATGTAATTGTAATGATCTACTCCAGTCTGACTCGCTAATGCTAATTGGCGCGCTACTCGCGGCACTTTTATCACTCAAAAGATCGGCTCCCCGCTGCAAAAAACAACTTGTATTGGAATAACTTGATCGTGACTTTTTCCTTCTACTCTCTAATGTGGCTACAACTTAACAGTGTATTAGACCGCGTGGAACCACACTGCCCCTCAGTGACCAAACTGGGTACAACACGAACAGCACTCAAGGCACACATCGACAAAAGGCAAGACAGTATAAAATAATTTTAATAAAATCGATTTTGGGACATTTAAAATCGATTCTGAATCGTATTAAATGAGAATCGCGAATCCAAAATGAGTTTTCCTCTTCAATGTAATCACCAGGATCATTTATAACTATGACCTCACCACCACCCGGAGACATCGTCCACTTTGAGTTTTTGCCACAAGGCCAGATGATCATCCAGCAGGTCAACAAAGACATCCTGCTGGTTGCTTCATTCAGTGTACGAGAAGAGGCGATAAATGTGGAAAGACAACTCGTGGATGCTTCACCATGATAATGTGCCTGCTCACAATGACCTGAGCATCTGACAATTCCTGGCTGAGAAGTCATAAAGATGGCTGTGACAATGGCGGAAGAATCCTTCCAGGTGTGCATCAAGGTTTGGCAGAGAAGGCTGGGAAATAGGGCTGGAACAGTTTTTGAAAACCATTAAAACCGATCGGTTAAATAGTCTCGGTCCGGTCCGTTATCTCATGTTTTTATTTAAATAAAGATGACATGACTTGACAGACAATAAAACCAATTAAAAAAACACTATAAATAAGATAAAACAGTCATAAAAATCACAGTTGATAGGTCTTTCTAAAAAGGAAGGTTTTAAATTCTTTCTGTAAAAAAAATCCACTGTCTGAGGGACCCTAAGGTGGTCCGGAAGGGCGTTCCACAGATGAGGTGCAGCCCATCGTTTTGAGCTGTGTGCTGGGCGAGACCAGACGGGCTGACCGGGTCCGAGAAGAGGTGTGTGTTGTGAGTAGTTCAGTGAGATAGGTGGGGGCCGCACCGTGCAGACAGTGGTGGGTATGTAGAAGAATCTTGTATTCTGTACGGGCGTGAATGAGGAGCCAGTGCGCAGTGCAAAGGATGGGAGTGATGTGCTCATGTTTCCCCAACCTCATCAAATAAGACTTATTTAATAATTTCATCTAATAATTATAATAGTATAATTCTAA
The DNA here is from genome assembly GCF_054856555.1 of Leptonotus elevatus. Lineage (NCBI taxonomy): Eukaryota > Metazoa > Chordata > Actinopteri > Syngnathiformes > Syngnathidae > Leptonotus > Leptonotus elevatus. The sequence continues at coordinate 17,689,474 of NC_141246.1, forward strand.
TTTGCGGCCAAGTGTGAAGCGGTTGGGATAAAAATCATATCCTCAGTTGGAAAAGGGTGGAGTGCCCTCTCCGGGTCGGGGATGAGATCCTGCCCCAAGTAGAGGAGTTCAAGTATCTTGGGGTCTTATTCACGACTGAGGCTAGGTTGGAGCGGGAGATTGACAGGTGGATCGGTGCAGCGTCTGCAGTAATGCAGACTCTGTATCGGTCCGTTGTGGTAAAGAAGGAGCTGAGCCGAAAGGCAAAGCTCTCGATTTACCGGTCGATCTACGTTCCCGCCCTCACCTATGGTCACGAGCTGTGGGTCGTGACCGAAAGAACAAGATCCCGGATACAAGCGGCCGAAATGAGTTTCCTCCGCAGGGTGTCCGGGATCTCCCTTAGAGATAGGGTGAGAAGCTCGGTCATCTGGGAGGGACTCAGTGTCGTGCCGTTGAGAGGAACCAGTTGAAGTGGCTCGGGCATCTGGTTCGGATGCCTCCTGGACGCCTCCCTGGGGAGGGCATGTCCCACTGGCGGGAGGCCCCAGGGACAACCCAGGACACGCTGGAGAGACTACGTCTCTCGGCTGGCCTGGGAACGCCTTGGGATAACGTCGGAGGAGCTGGCTGAAGTGGCTGAAAAGAGGGAAGTCTAGGCTTCCTTGCTAAAGCTGCTGCCTCCGCGACCAGACCCCGGATAAGCGGTAAATGATGGATAGATAAATTACAATTTGATCTGAGAGAGAGTAATTCTAAGATCAGTGTTTGAGACGTGTTTTAATAATAATAATAATAATAATAATAATAATAATAATAATAATAATAATAATAATAATAATAATAACAATAATAATAATAATAATAATAATAATAAATTTGATTTATAATGCAATTTATAAAATAAATCACAAAGTGGACAGTACAGGCAGCAATAAACATAATGAAAGCACACAGTAAAAAAAAAAACAAAAAAAACCATTCAATTAAAAATCACAGTTAAAATAAAAATCAAGAATAAAAATAAAAATCAACACAAAGCTGATATATTTGCAGGTAACCATCACTTCGTCAGTTGTATGAATGGCAACAGACGAATACACACAAGTTGGTTTTACCTTTTGCCATCCAATTTAAGAGCAGTTATTTGTTACGCCTGCCACTATATGTCACTGGCATAAATGTGATAATAATAATTTAAATGATAATACAATAACAAAAATGATAATTAGCTGTGAACAATATACAATTTCACTTTTAACTCCAAGATATAATTAGATTTTTCTAAAAGCCACTGCATACCGAACTGAATTGAAAACCGAACCAAACCGTGGATTTTGTGAACCATTCCACCCCTACTAGGAAAGTGTGTTAAGCTCCAGGGGGATTACTTTGTAGGAGAAAACCTGTATAGTATTTTGGATTTCAAATATATAATTTGTGACACCAGTCCCGGAACTTTAAAATATTATTTTAAGTACTATTAACTCATTCACTCCATCGACGGCTATAGACGTCAAAAATTCATTTGAACTATATTAGTTTAAAAATAAATTCCCCACGTTTGTTAACAAGCGTATGAAAACCTAGATTTTTTTTTTATTGTGTATTTATAACATATATAATATTTGTGATTAATCAATTAATTACGATTTAAAAAATGTAATCGTCTGACGCCCCAAATTTTTTATAATCTTTTCTTCTTTTTTTAATTAGGGGCATCAGGTGATTACAATTTGTCATTGTAATTAATCACATGACTTCACTAGTTAACTCAAGATTAATCACAAATTTTATATCTGTTCTAAATGTACAATACAATTTTTCTAGGTTAACAAGTGGAAAAAAATGTGAAACAAATAGTTCAAATTCATTTTTGACGTCTTTAGCCGTCAATGGCAGTGAATGAGTTAAGTGAAAGCAACCTTCATTTTTGTCCCAAAAAAAAATATATATATATATTCTGTTCCACCATAAATATAAAGTAGTGCCTGATTTAATGTTCAGTGCATTTTGCAGATGCTAACCAGCCTACAAAATAATTTTTCTTAATACAAAAAAACTGCTGCTCGTTCTTATTGGCCAACTCGCACTCTCTCGATTTCCGAAATTGTTTGCCGATCAATAAAAGTGACATCAAGCAAACCACTAAAAGCTTGCTCAGAGACCACATGCTTGTAAACACAAACATGCACACAAAGACGGCAACATACAACTTACAGAACCACAATTTACTTAGTCAACACACCTCGACAGTCATGTACCACAGGACTCGGTCATCCAAAGATAAGGAGGGCAGAGCAAGTAATGTGCATGTTTCTGAGCTGACCTGCATGCGACAAACTGCAACACTCAATGGCTCCTGTTGCAAAACAAGATGGAGTGAGACCGAGTGACCAAACTGTGTGCTGCAAGTCTGCTACATGTTGCACAAGTGACCCATGAAAGGGGTGCCAAAAACAATCATGTTAGGTTTATTTTATTTTATTTTATTATTTTTTTAAAGAGCTCAGTATTGTTCATTCGGTAATGTCATCATCATTGCTCTTTTTTTTATTATTATTATTATTTTTTAACAATCATGTTAAGTTGATCACAATTGGTCACTAAGATTAACCAAGTGCATATTACAGTAACTATATTAACTCCCCCAGGACGTGCTGAAGTATGCTTGAGCAAGAAAATGAGCCTCTAATTGCTCTTGATGAGCTCCACAGGGCTCAGATGGACAGCAGCAGGTTCAAGGCAGCAGCATTTTGGCAGTAAGGTCTTGTGAAACCCAGGAGACTAACTGATGGTAAACCTAGTGATGTTATTGGTTGCCCAACTAGTAGCTTATGAGAGACCCCGTTTAGTCCAAATATGGGTGGAATGTCCCTTTCACATTTGTGATTTTGGCTACAGGCTGGGGGGATCGTTGTATCAATGTTTTTAAAGCAAGTATCCTTACTTCCATGGTGTGTTGCTCATGTAAACAGATTTACTGTAAGTAGTAGTGATCAAGATATGCGATTAACTCATTCACTGCCATTGACGGCTATAGATGTCCAAAATTAATTTGAACTATTTCTATTAGCTTAACATTTTTTTCCACTTTTGTTAACAAGAGTATGAAAACCTAGAGAATTTTTTTTTTGTACATTTAGAACAGATATAAAATTTGTGATTAATCGTGAGTTAACTAGTGAAGTCATGCGATTAATTACGATTAAAAAATGTAATCGCCTGACGCCCCTAATTTTTAATAATCTTTTATATTTTTTATTATTTTTTTAAAAGATAAAAGAAAAAAAGATTATTAAAAATTAGGGGCATCAGGCGATTAGAATTTCCTTCCTTTTTTTTTTAAGAAAAAAGATTATAAAAAAATAAGGGGCGTCAGGCGATAACATTTTTTAATTGTAGTTAATCGTATGACCTCACTAGTTAATAATTTTTATTAATTTAAAAAAAGAAAAGATTTTAAAAAAAGAAAGAAATTATTTACAAATTAGGGCTGTCAGGCGATTAAAATTTTAAATTGTAATTAATCGCATGACTTCACTAGTTAATGAAAAAAAAGATTAACAAAGAAAATAATTTTTGTTTTTTAATTAAGGGCGTCAGGCGATTAAAATGTTTAATTGTAATTAATTGCACGACTTCACTAGTTAACTCACGATTAATCACAAATTTGATATGTGTTCTAAATGTACAATAAAAAAATTCTAGGTTTTCATTCTCTTGTTAGCAAAAGTGGAAAAAATGTTAAACTAATAGAAAAAGTTAAGTGAATTTATGGCAGTGAATGAGTTAATTGAATGAATGAATGCAACTTTATCATTGCGCATGTATAGTTAACAAAATTGACTTAACAGGCACAACTCGACCAAGAAACATGAAAAACAATGACCAACAGAGAAGAAAAATAGACAAGGTTTGAACCATGCTCCTAAAGGGGAGCATAGTGTGAGCCTGGAAAAAAAACCCTCACACATTCAGAACATTGAGAAAGAAAAAAAAAACCTGATACAAAATCTCACTAAGCATTTCATGGTCAAGCCCTACTATACAACGCACTGCATGTTGCACTCTTAATCTTCTGTTTAGCTAAAGCAATTTACAGATTAACTTCGGATTCAGATAAACCAGGAGTTACCAGATGAAACAACTACCCACAAAACCCACATCATTTTAGTTAACCTTTAAAATGACAACTTTATTCGACCACCAGTCAATGTAATGCTTAAATTGTAAATTAACAGCACTACCTTTGTACTGTATGTACTGTACATATGTGCATATAAGCTTTTTAACCAACCATCCATTTTCTAAACCGCTTAGCCGCTATCCCGGCGGATTTTGGGTGAGAGAAGGGAGACCACCTGGGGTGGTCGCCAAAAGGTTTCAGTGCCTTTTATTCCCAGGCAGTCTCACATCCAAGTATTAAGTAGACACGACCGCGCTGAGCTTCTCAGACAAGACAGGACCATGCTCTCTCAGGTAAGTATGGCTAAAAGGCACCCCTTCAAGCAGTATTTAATATTGTTGCTCGTGATGGATTTTTCAAAATGACTGCCCACCACCCTAAATTGGCTTATAAAAGGGGCATTAAAAACATAATAAAATAAAATAAAATAAAATAAAATAAAATAAAATAAAATAAAACAAAATAAAATAAAATAAAATAAAATAAAATAAAATAAAATAAAATAAAATAAAATAAAATAAAATAAAATAAAGCACTTCCTCATAGCAGATGGCCTTTTCTCATTTTTAAAACAGCTAATTTAATGTTGTTTTTTTTGTCATAAACTTCCATTCAGACCTCACCTGTGAAGCTAAACCATGTAAGAAAAGTGCAAAGACTTGATGAAAAAGTATTCATTCAACAAGACAGGACCCGTTTTGAGAGGAACTTGTGCAAAAGCACAAAATAATTCATAATTAAGTGTTATTTTAGTTTGCTCTCTCACGCCGTAAGGTGTGCGTGTTTTTTTTCCACACACTTCCTCATACACAACAAATACACCTCTTAGCCCTGAAGTGAGTGGATCTCTCGAGGATTGTGTTCCCCTCTGGCCAGTTCTAGGGATGCTCTAAGTGCTCTGTAATAGCCAGCAATCAGCGCTGATGGATAGAAACCAACGTCCAGCCCTCAGGAAAGAAATATAAATAAGTAAGATGAATAAATAAAAGCCTCGTGTCCTCACAACCACATATTGCATTGGGCATGTGTTTTATAATGAATATAGATTGAGAGGTTGAAATATTTATAGTTCAGGGGCGGTGTGTGCGCATGTGTTTGTGCATCTGTGTGGTAGTCGGGTGTGAACTGACATCCTAAGTGGACAGGAATGAATAAGGAAAATTCTTCCTGCGGAAGCTACCGAGCAATGTTAGTTTGTGATCGTCAGTTGGGACATGTTGTGAGCATGTTCAAGTTTTCCAACCGTTCTGAAACCCTCCATGATGATATCCTTTCTGGTTTCGCTTGAAGTTTGTCGTTCACCCAGAATGTTGCCGTATATAGTTTAAGTTGTCGGCTAGTCATGAACTATGGAGGACCAAAGCTGACAAAATTCAAAATAAATAAATGACTAAATAAATAAATAAATAAATGACTAAAAGTACAAATAAAAATGGATATAAAAAATATAATTTGAAAATGAAATCCAAAAAAGTTCATATAAATGGAAATAAAAACAACTATATATATATATATATATATATATATATATATATATATATATATATATATATATATATATATATATATATATATATATATATATATATATATATATATATATATATATATCACCTTGACTTGATGTCGAGCAACTCAAGTCGCAAGTTGTTGTGACAGTGGACAAGATAGTCGTCCATTGCTGGATTTCTCCAATGCAAGCTGGCGAGACTTCCTTGTTTGCCGACCCGCCCACTCAACCATTGAAAGGCAGTTTGCAATGGCGGAGTCCAACACATGACACGCTTAGGACCGCCCCCTCATTTGAATAACATTTTGTCCTGGCAGTATGGACCAAAACTGCTCAAATTAAAAATAAATAAATGACTAAATAAATAAATACGATAAATATAAATATAATTTAAAAAATAAATACAAATGTATATATATATATATATATATATATATTTGTTTTTGTTTTTGTTTGTTTGTTTTTGTTGTTGTTTATTTCCATTTATGTATTTTTAGGGGGATTTTTAAATTATATTTTTAATATCCATTTTTATTTTCACTTTTAGTCATTTATTAATTAATTTAATTATTCATTTATTTTTTAATTTTAGCAGTTTTGGTCCTCCATAATGAACAGTGTCGTTAAAGAATAACTCTGAAGACCACAACAAAGTTTTTTCTACCATTAATGCAACCTATAACCTGCACAATTCAATTGAAAATAAAATAAAAATATTTTTGCTAAGGCAAGTACAAATAAGAAACTGGGATAATATGGTTGCACTAAATTGCACACACTCTCCTATAGTTATAACGGGATTTGGTTGTGTTCAGAATTAACCAATCCCCTTCAAATTGATGTTAAATGGGAGTCATCACACACCTGCCACCATTTAAAGTGCCTTTGATTAACCACAAAAAAAGTTCAGATGTTGTAGTTTGCCTTTCGTGACCTTTTTTAGATCACATCTTACAGTTCAAGCACTGGTCTGTAAATGCCTTCCACACCATTAGACGGATTCTCATTGTTTAATGGTATTGGTCTGGTGAAGACTAGAAAATATTTTCCAAGGCATTAAATACCGTAAAATCCTGTGAATGAAACAACGCACCAGTATATATCATTCAACTGCATTTCAACTTCAATGTATTACATAAGCATTCCCCAAGCATTCAGCTTTTATTCACATTCAGCTTTCAGCATTCACATGTAATTTCTCCAGAAAGTTTTAGTAAGTTGTTTTTTATTTCTTTACTTTTCTTTTAAATCTCTTTAACTCTGTAACTAGTAATGAATATGAATTGCACTTCAAATCAGTGATTCAATTTATTATTATTTTTATTTTATTTTTATATTTTTTTACAATTCCTGGTAAGTACTGGTAAACATCTAAACAATGTGAACATTTTTCATTTATTTTTATGCTATATACACTCCCATCGATTTGGGATGCCCCCCCCCCCCCCCCCCCCCCACGACACTCCCCCTCCGCCAAGTGTTATCCACAGGATTTTACAGTATACCATGAAACAGAGTGAAGACAATAACACTATCAAATGGACTAATATGGCACAACAGCGACATTACCAAAAACTGGATGCGGCTCCAAAATTGATGAAAATTGAAAACGTGAAGAAAACAGCTCAGCGAGTCTGCGAACAGACCAACAACCAGCATTGTAGTGTGACAACCATCTCGTGTGTTCTTCATACTGTACATGTGATGCGTGTGCTTTGGGTTGGGTCACTGGATTCATAGGTAACTAACTGTGTTTCTGTTTTGGGTCATGGGGTCATTGTGTTACGGGTGTATTATGCTTTTGCCAGTTACTATGTCCCTAATGATGGGTTATTATGCTCATGGATATTAGGGGGTAATTGTTATAGATATATTATCCTTATGCAGTTACTATGTGCCTTATGATAATAATGTGGTGGTGATGATGATGATGATGATGTTTTAGCCATATTAGCCACTCTTAGTTAGCAAATTGATATGCAGTTACTATGTTCCTTATGATGATAATGTGGTAAGTTGCTATGCAGTTGTTATGTGCTTATCTTAGTATGTCCAGTCACTCGTTTTATCCTATAAGCCTTCACTCAGTCATATAGTATTGTGCGTTACTCTAGCGAGAGTTACTGAATGACAATTTTGTCAGTACATTGAGGTTCCTTAGTCAAGATTTCTTAGCACGTTGAGGTTCCCTATCCCTACTTTTCCACGTAAGCGGTTCTTGCATGTGTTCAAGGTTGCTTCCATGCATTCAGCCCTATCTCAATCGAGGTCCCTCTGCATCCAGCCCGCTCAAGGTTTTCAGTCAAGGTTTTTATCAAGGCCATCGTAATCCAGTCCTGCTCTCTGTTGTTACTTTGTATTTTGGTATATAAAGACTCTCTGTTCACCAACTCCTTGGTCTTGTCTACATTTAGAGCCTAATTTCACATGTCACGTGACAGTATGTCCAGCCTATGGGGTAGAGTGGCAAGTTGGAAGACTTACCTCACAAATAAAAAAAAACTTCCAAGTTTACCTATTTAGCAAAAACACACTTGAGAGCTACTAAAATGTGCATGGTCTAATGAAACCCAAGTTTAACTTATTTGGCTATAGTTTGTTTTGGTGCAAACTCTACACAAAACAACACCATAGCTACAGTGAAGCATGGTGCTGGCAGCATTATCCCCTGGGGCTGTTTTTAGTAGTAGTCAAGGTAGGGGGAGTTACGAACTGTTCCAAATCAGCATCAGCACAAAACCATTTGTCTTCTGTTAGAAAGCAGAATAAAAAATAAAATAGGACAGGAAAAGCCTACTAGAACATCTGAAATGTGTTTGTGGTTAAATGGTGGCATGGATGTGATTTTACTGTTCGCTAACCTTAAATCCCAACTGTTTATCTTACTTGGGGCAGCTCGTTCATCGCCTATCCCAGAGGTTGTGGGTTCGATCCCATGCCATTGTGACCACATCGAAGTATCCTTGAGCATGATACTGAACTCCCAGTTGCTCCTGATGCTCCGTCGTGGGTAGTCAAAAGTAAAGCACTTTGAGGGCCTTGTAAGGTGGAAAAGCAAAAGTGCCATTTACTAATTAATCCAAACATCAATTCAGATACGCTATAGTAGGACCTTGCACAAAACCTGGACCTTCATAACATTTTCACTTCCAAAGCAACCTGAAGCGCAATTTTCATTGAGATCTAAGTTGACGTTAACAACTTTTTACCCTGAAGCATTGAGATTGTGTTTCAATAATAACGTGCGTCACTCATGAAAGCGACTTGCTCTTGTGGCAATGACAAAAGAGCACATCGTATGAGATCTCTCTTTTTTCAAGGCTGTACAACTCCCGGCACTTTCTCTACTTAAGAGGAATAAAGCTGGCTTGTTGTCACATAGGAAAAAAAAAATGCCTGTCGCGAAGTAAATATTTTGTCCCGCATTTGGGGCCAGTTTCAAGACTAAGTGTTTTAAAGTGCCGTTTGGGGTTAGGGGCCTTCGATGAGTGCTAGAGAATATTTCAAAGTGGCAACTTCTGGCGGCAAGTGGAATAAAAAGTTGATAGTCTGTTGGGAGGGTTTAATAATGAAAGGAGAACATGTGGAGTTGCCGGAGTTAAGTACACTTAGGAGTGCACTCAGAAGTGTTGTGGAAGAGATAACAGATGACAAGATGGAATGAGGAGGTGCCAGGATGATGGTTAACAAACCTTTGAATCTGGGTCGTCTCTTGGTCAAAGGAACAGATTTGCTGTCGGTGAAATTAAAAGTCCGGATGCTAAGACACAATTAAGCGCAAGGCTTTTGTAAGACTACATAAAAAATAAAAATAAATCCTAGAGGCACTTTTAATGTGAATGTATTACTTTCATGAGGTTACAGACAGAGCGAGTGTCTGGTTGTGACAATGCAGCAGAGTGAACAATGCGCTCAAGTGCATTCCCCTTATTTGTGTCTGAACATGAACGCGTGTGTGTGTTTTTGCATGCATTTGTGTGTTTGAGCGCATGGATACGTCGTCCCGCTCTCTCTGCCATCAGGAGGTTTTAATAGAGTAGAATATTCCTTTGCATTTTACATGACTTTAGGGCAAGCTACTCTCGCCTGTCTGCTTTGCTCAGATCAGTTGCTAAAATGGGAACACAGAGTGGACTGCAAGTCTTCATATCTTGCTTTGCAATCTTTGTGTGTGCCTCGATGATATATTCAGTATAATTATACACTTACAAACTCATGCCGTGTTTGTCAACAATGTCACAGAGCTCCTTATTTAGGTTGGGTGGGTAGTAGTGCACTAATTAAGTGAACAATATGTTTGACCTTGTATGTGTGTTAAAAGTGATATACTATATACTATACTATACTACATTACCGCCATATTAGCAAAATGTATAGTTTAGCTCAGGGATGGTGGACAGGCCACAGTTTTTTCATCAATGCTGCTGGGAGCCTCACAGGACCACACACTTCCTATACAGATGCATCACAAAAATGCTATTTTAAATATAAACATAATATGTGCATACATTACATTTTTCAATGTATGAATAATAAAATATCTACTTTCAAACAACAAAGGGTTTGAAGCAAACTAAATAACCACACAATGTCCCTCCCACCCCAATGCAAATGGTTCTCTTGCATTAAAAAAAATCATTCAAAAATCTCTCAAAACTGCTGAAGAAACCAACATTATGTGCCACAGCTCATTTTGTACTTTTTTTTTAACAAAAATCAACCCACTCAATATAGGTACTACAATATTTTTGTCCTGCATATCATTCCAAATCTGCAAAAAAAAAGAAGAAAAATATTATGCCTACTCACATAGTATATAGTATAGTATATAGTATATAGACCATCTAGTGGTGAATGGTAATATTACAACTTAAAACTACAGTTGACACATGCATATTCGGGTATGAGAAATCAATATGAGAATATGAGAAAATCAGAGTCTACTGCTGCTTTTACACTACAGGGCATGATACCTAATTCAGATTTGTGTGTGTGTGTTAAATTTGATTTGTGGTCATTCACATAATTAAAAAAAATAATAATAATACAACTTCTAATATGAACAGAATGCATCGGGAAAGTGACATGCATGCACACAAAATTGGACTTCACGTGGCACAGAGTTTACAGAAGTTTGTTTTACTGCCCTCTCGTATACAGGGCAAATTGTCATTTTTCACCCGTTACTTAAAGGGATACTTGGCTCATTGAGCCATTTTCCGAAGTAAAAAGTTAAATATTTTGTCCAGAATGAATTTGGTAACTTCATTATTTTTCATAAACAATTAATACCTTAAAATACACATTTTTCCACTTGCTGTCGAATGAAGATGACATCACCTGTTCTGAGGAAGTAAGTAACGACCAATTATGGCTCAGTTTGCTGACCAAACCCATAAAACCGGTGAGCCATGATTGGATGTCACCTACTTCCTCAGCACAGGTGATGTCATCTTCAGTCGACAGCAAGTGGAAAAATAAGTTATTAACTCATTCACTGCCATTGACGGCTATCGATGTCAAAAAATTAATTTGAAGTATTTCTATTAGTTTAACATTTTTTCCCACTTTTGTTAACAAGAGTATGAAAACCTTTTTTATTAATATTAATATTAATATTTTTGTATTAGAACAGATATAAAATGTGCGATTAATCGTGAGTTAATTAGTGACGTCATGCGATTAATTACGATTAAAATAATTAATCACCTGGCGCCCCTAATTTTTAATAATCTTTTCTAAAATTAATAAAAAAGATGCTTAAAAATCAAACAACAAATTTTTGTTTAAAAAAAAGAAAAGGTTATTAAAAATTAGTAAAATTTGTAATCGTAATTAATCGCATGACTTCACTAGTTAACTCATGATTAATCACACATTTTATATTTGTTCTAAATGTACAAAAAAATCTAGGTTTTCATACTCTTGTTAACAAAAATGGGGAAAAAATGTTAAACTAATAGAAATAGTTCAAATGAATTTTTTAAAGTCTATAGCTGTCAATGGCAGTGAATGAGTTAAAGTTATTAATTGTATAAGAAAAATAATGAAGTTATCAAATTCATTCTGGACAAAATATTAAATTTTTACTGCTAAAAATGGCTCAATGAGTCAAGTTTCCCTTTAATAGAAAAATACATATTAATTTCTTCAATTTCATCATCAGGTTAGATCTACAGACATCGACAGGGAAATTGTCAAGTTGTGCCTCGCATGATGAGACTTACACTTCTTTACAAAGCACCTTTGTTGCTTGACTACAGCATTGTCAAACACGGCATCCAACAAAAAATAACAATTCCTCCAGAAGACATGCACTTCGGGACCTGTAAACATCAGATTAAATAAAATCAATTAGACAGCACTTGTCAGTTAGGAAAAGTAAACACTTAACGGATGCGTGTTGACGAGAACAGTTGCCAGGTTCACAATATTTTTGAGTATTTCTTGCCTAAAGACAAAGTTTGCAGCATCAGTAGAAGCTCAGAAAAGACCTAAGAATATCACAGGCACAAGCGCACAAAACTAAATTGAGATGGCGACCCTAACTCCACTCAATTCACAGACTCGAAGTAGGCTGATAAATATTGGATGGGTTACTTTTATTTCAAGAAGCTTGTCGTGTTTGTTGTTGCGTACACAGCAAACCGCGGAGACAGTGGAAAAGGGAGATAGTAGTGAAGATACAAAACACACAAACAGATAAACAGTTAGAGGAACACGCCACAACAAGTTTACCGCAGAAGAAAACAAAATGCTTTCTGGATTTCACCTGAAGCAACCAAAGAAGTGTTTTCCATTTTGTAGCTCCAAAGAGCCGATGTTGTGGAATCTTCTGCTACAATCAATATTTCAAGGGTGTTATGGGGATAGATAAATAAATAAGTAAATAAAACACATTTGGAGTCTGAAATGCTCTTATTGTCGGAATGTTTCCATGTATGCCCTCTGGCCAAGTAGGAGAAGAACATGTGTCCCATCAAAGAGTTGTAACGCACTGAGTAGACAAACCCACAGAAAACTTTCAATAGATGTCAATACCAACAATATTTATATTGCGACATTATACTTTCATGCAGTTAGAGCTCTAGATTTATCACAATTACATCAATTTATTCTTTCTGAGCATTAAGGTACACTTAAGCAGATATTTCCACACCTAGATCACACACTCAACTTTGAACTTAAAAGCACCATATGTAATAAAGCACAACATTTTTCATGTTAGCCAAAGCATAGGAATAAATAGACTTAAAGGGGAAGTCAACCCCAAAATGTTCTTTATAATATGTGACCCGCTCCAGCAAAAGGATCCGCATGTCGACGGGATGTTTAATAAGTTAGACACGAAAATATACAGTTTGCACGAAAATGTCGATTTGGAGATTTCTCCACAAATAGCCTCCTTGAGGTCTTTAGTTTCATTTCAAAAAGGTCAAACATGTAATAGAAGTGTATGCAATTATTAGACACTATGCATCATAACTAGGTGGAGTGTTTTTAGCCTCGCTGTTAGCTTGCGCCGCGTCGGGCAACTGTTTATTTAAAATCAACCCGTATTTCCTGCCCCAGACATCATTCACAAATGATTTATATAAATGTTGTGAGGGTAAGAGGTTGTGATAATGAATGAATGGATGGACAAAGCAACAACAAAAAGTCGAAGTCAACCATAATGAATGTATGAATATGCCCAATGTAAAATACACTAACTCAGCACTGAACTAAAACATGCATTCATTAACATCGCATTTTATATCCACTGAGGCCATCTCACCACAACAAAAAAGGTAAAGTATTTTTTATTGTTTAAATACTGTACAGGGTGTACATGTTTTTTTTTTAACATAAATAAAAATAAAAATAAGAGTTTTCTGTTTTTGGAGCTTGGGAACAGATTAATTGCATTTACATTATTTCCTATGGGAAAAAATGTTTCGGAGGTTGAACAATTCGGACTTTGAACACTTCACAGGAACAAATTGTGTTCAAACTCTGAGGTAGCGCTGTACTTGCACTTCTTCCACCCTGCGAGTGTGTAAGGTGTTCCAGTTCTCCGTCACCTCGCTACGCACAATATTGTGTTTTGTTTAGGCTAGTGGAGGTACAAATTAATGTCAAGAAAATGTTTGGGTTTACTTCCGTTTTAAAAAGACTGACGTGAATGAGACTTCTATTTCGTAGCAAATCCTTACTTGCAATAACGGCATCAAGCCAAACTTTTCCATTCGACTTCACCACTGCCTCTTCTGCTGTTGTTGTTATTGTTTGTTTTGGGGTATTCAAACCATCTGTCTCCTATTTAGCAGGTAACATGCATAGTGTAAAACGTTTCACTTCTTTTTACTGATGAACGTCGTTGTTGTTTTGAGTCAATATCTTGTGGTATGATGAAACATTTATCAATCAGCTTGGTTGAATCTTTCTGTAATCTTTCTTCTTCTTCTTTTTCTCCTTCTGTGTGTTAGGAAAATAATGTAAATAAGAGCAGCAAATAAATGTATTTTTTCAAAATCAAAATCAATAAAATCAAATCTTCTTCTTCCTCATCTTCTTTTTATTATTATTATTATTTCTTAATTTCTTGGTTGTACTGGCTATGGCCAATTATGTGCAACGGCTCTGATTCCTTTTCCAACTTCTCTCATTTCACAATTCTTAGTTTCTCTGTCCATGGTTTTCATGCTGGTTACACTTCTAACTTCAATACATGCAGTCTTTCAAGCAATGTGATGTATTGTTTGAATAATTATTATATATACAGGGGAACAAAACACACGTATTGGCCACATTCCCCAATACTGTAGTTCACAATGGGTCAGTCCAAATCGAATCTGCTCTATGATCTGATCTTTACTTATTTAATGTCTTTTTATGTCAAACCCAAATCGTTAGTCTATGGCAAATACTTTCAAAGAGGAGTGTATCCTCAAGTAAATGTGCACATTTATATGTATGCGAATGGTTGTCTGTCACTTTGTGCCCTGTGATTAAAAAGTGATCAGCCTGATTGTGTTTGTCCTTTTTTTTTCTTTCTTTTTTTTTTCTGGAGAGCTCAGTATTGTTCATTCGGTAATTTTACCGATTTGACATGTCATCATCATTGCTCTCTCTTTTTTTAATTTTTTTTATATATATTTTTTTTGTATTCATTTTTATTTTATATGTGGGTGAGTTTGTGTATGTGCGTGTATGCGTGTGTGTGAATGTGTATTCATTAGTTCACCTAAAACCTATTAAAAAATCCCATACCGTTCACCTAAACCGAACACTTCAGAATCCAGCCAGTCGTGAGGCCGTCAGGAGACCCGAGGAAGGACCAAAGAAAAGAAAGGAAAGTGAAATCCAGCACCGACCAGACACCACCCACCACCCACCGGGCCACCAACCAGAGTCTTTCACCAACCCCAGAAACATCTAAATCTGATTGTGTTTCTCCTGTGAACTGGACAAAGAGCCTTTTGGCTTATTGGCCAGTGGTCATCTGAGTCAGCTTTTTTTGCGGTTCAGACATGTTATTTCCTAAAATTAAAATAATTCTACGACTTAGGTCATTTTTTAGTATAACAGTTGTTTTACACATACTTCATTGTGTAAGTAACTGCGGTTACTTGTCAGCACGTTTAACACAACTCAAACTTCACATTTGGAATCTTTATTCTACGTGCGTGCGTGCGTGCGTGCGTGTGGGCGGGCGGGCTAGCGATCCTGCATGTGCGCCAAAGACAGCACGTATGAGCCTAATAGAGAGGTTAAATGTGTGCATGTTGATTTATGAAGCTTTATTGGTAATCAATACGTTCTTTTTGGTCATTTGGATGCAGTGATTGATACTTGGAGTGGTCAGCATATGGCTTTGGAACTCGAGCCGCGCGTCTGACCATTCCCATATGGGTAACACTATCTGCACTACAGCAAATACATTTATTGTTTTGTGTTCGAGCAAATGAATAAGAAATCAAAAAGAAAAGCAAAAGCAAAAATGTTATTCCTATACTGGGGTTGAAACTAGTTTAGTTTTTGCTCATGTTATTCAACTGAACTTCATAGTAGATGGTAGGAGATGTTTCTTGTCTCTCCATCATGTGCAGCTTAATTTGACAGGAGGGCAGATGAAGATAAGAAGAAACAAAGCCCTCTCTTTGCTTGTCTGTCAGCACGAGGAGACAAGAATCCCTACGATCTTTTTGATTGGTTGATTGATCTTTGATTAAATGCTGTTAACAATGAACAGGTCTGAGCCTTTTCTAAAGAAGTTAGACTACCAAGAAATCCACCTTTTGCAATTTTTGTTAACAAAATAGACTAGTTTCTGCATCAGCATCAGTTTTTTTTTCTGCAAGATGAAACAAAATTAACTGCATTATGCAACATGTTACTTCATAGATTCTCAATCAGTGAGTGTTGGTGGTCACACCATTTATTTTTATTTTGTATTCCTTTCTAAGACATTTATTACATCATGTTCCATGTGCAATTACAACTCTGTCATATAACTTAGATTTTCTCTACAGTATTTGATTAATATTGCTATTATTCTTTTTCCTCAAATTATATATTTTTTCTTGTCAACTTATTCTGCATTTTTTTTTTTTGCATTAACCTCCTGTCTAGAATCTAATTATATTGCACATAATGCATACCTGTTGTGTCCAGTGAATGTAAATCATGCAGTGAGAATTAATAGCTTTACTTCAGATCTCAATTACTGTAAATAACAATTTTTAAAATACAAAGGATGCAATTGGTGGGGGTTGTTGTTGTGGCTTTATTTTATATGTGTGTATATATATATATATGTATTTATTTATTTATTTATTTACCCATGTGTAGTGTATATATAAGTTGAATCCTTAAGAAGTGCAGTCCAGGTCATTCATAAAACATGAAAAGTTGAAGTGCCGCAGAATTGTTTGTATTTTGTTGACTTATGTGCTTAATGATGACTATGTATGTAAAAAAAGAATACTTTTCTTTTTCGTTTTTTAACTAGTTGCAATAAATCGACATTAAATAGACATTATCCATTGTAATACAGGTTAATGTGTTTTGCTTGTGTCTGTTCATGGGAAGAGGACCTTGACAAAAATAAATCACATATTAAATCACAGTAATCGGGGAAAAAGCAAAATCACCATTAAATCATTATATATTTTTTTTAATCGTTCAGCCATAAATGCGAGTCTCAAATTTGCCTCATGCAATTCTATTTGGTCTTCTGAAGAGCCTCTGAGGTCGATCCAAAGTATTAGGAAAGAATGTTTCATCTGAAGTGATGAGAGAATTCACCTCCTCTCGTCTTATCAGCTCTTGATGATTTGGGCGGAACATAAAGGATCAGGCAGGACATTATAATGCCAGGCCTCAGCAGACGCCACATTCAGACGCACACAATCACGCACACACACAAATTACTCCCCAATAAGATGATGACAGACTAAATAAGCCTGAGGAGAGCGCATCTACCACATAATGAATCTGTTGATTTAAAAAAATGTCTCCAGTTGAGTGATGGCTTCTGATTTACATTGCGGTTAACAATCGTCAATATGGCATTGGGATTGAAAGGTTGTTTTTTATATATGAAGACGTCCTAAACACAGAGCTTGACTGCAGCCACACATTATAGGCATAGAATAAACAAATACGTTTTATTTGATCTATTAGGATTGATCAAATATTTTAAGCATGATAGGAAAAATGAAACTTTACGCGTTAACATGCAACGATTGATGCTCCTGTTTAAACTGTACCTTTGTATACCTAATTTTAGATGGAAAAAAAGCTATGCAACACAAAGAAATCATCATTTCCCAAATAATTATAGTTTTGATTATACATTACCTTTCAAATTGAACTCCAAATGTTGTTATATACACACAGCTTCATTCTCGGTCGCTCTCACGCACACACCCCTCAGCCGTGTGTATTTCAAATCCAGTGCTGCACTGATTGCAATAGGTTTCAGATGAGGATCAACGAGGACGACATGACCTGAGGGCAGAAAGATGTAAAAACAAGGAGACCGAAAGATGGATAGTGAGGGACCAAAAAAAAAGTGTGCATAAATAGCACAGAATGGTGAAAGAGTTGAGAGAAGCAAAGAATATTAGACGGATGAAAATCCGCTGGTCTGCTTGTTATGTCTGCATGTAATAGGAGTCACATTAAATCATATAAATAGCCCTGACACATTCACGCCTGCTTGTGTGCGCAATCGAAGAAAGATGTATTCATTACTTAGCGTTCATAATCCAATCTGTGACTGATTTAGCTGTCTGCTGCCCAGGAGCCAGGCAGGCGCGATGGGATACCCCATCCAACACTCCATTTTCCCACACCGGGAGAGCAGGACACTGGGATACCCCCACGGGGCCACAACTGGGTCTGAGCGGACCGATCACCTTAGTCTAAACTGACACGTCTGCTTAACACACACGCATGCACACTCCAGGTAGCGTGCAGCACAGAGATTTGGCGGCACTACAACATTAGGAAAGATATGCGTTTTGGTCTCTGGTATAGAATATCATCCCTGAGGGGGCTCGCAATGTGTTTGTTTGATCTGCTCAATGTAGATCCTCTGACTACGTGAAATTGACCATTATGTATTTTGGCATGATCCCAGCATGTAACAGAGACAGAGAAGAATATACTAACTGTAACAAGCGGCATGTAGACCCACATACACACACACTTGCACACACTTTATGTCTGTATGTATATATATATATATATATATATATATATATATATATATATACACACACACACACACACACACCCACACACACACGCACACACATAATATTTTGTAATTAATTAAATTAGGCTAATGACCCAGTGGCCAGAAAAAGTCACAATCAAATATGTGGTTATCAGTGTTGGGAACATTACTTTATAAAAGTAATTAATTCTAGTTACTCATTATTTGCTCAGTAATTGAATTACTTCATAATGAAAATAACTTGTTAACTGGCAAAGTAACTATTTTCACTGCTTTGAAAAAAAAATTAGAATTAGAATTAAAATATATATGTTATTTATTATCATATTTATATTATTATTATATTATTATGTTTGTATTTTTATACAAGGAATTCTAAATGTTTCACCCCATAATGACAGATATCATGTACCGTCACCCTCTTAAAATAATTACTTAAGTCTTTTTTTTTTTTTAATCATCTCCTCATGATGCAAATGGTTAAAAAAAATGTTCCTGGGAAAAAAAAAATGTTCCTGAAAAAAAAAAAGTCTTAGGTGATTATTTTAAAAATGTGTCAGTATGTTCTACCACTGCCAATTACTACAGCAATCAGAATATAAATAAACAAATAAATAAATAAATATACTGGACATAAGGTGATTTGTGGCACATACATCACCTTTTCATAACTAGTGCACAGTCCTAACACAGACATTTATGAGATATACAATTGTTGGTGCTATTAATTACACTAGGCAAGCGTTTCATTAGTGTGTCACTTATCTTTTCTTTATAGCTGTCATTGTGCTTGTGAAGTCGCAAAGTCCCATAATGGTTCTTGCTGGAACAGAATTGTCAGCGAATCCGTCCTCATGGCGGCCGTTTTTCGGCAGATCTCCAACAATGTTATTTTGATCAACGTCAGTCTTCTCAAACGAACCCCGGATCAGTTCCAGGCTAGGAATATATGTTCTAGCGGACTCTTGCTAGAACGCTAACATGATCATTTTAAAGGAAGACATGTCGTGACACGCTTCCCGCGGCACCTACAAAATAAAAGTCACTCCACATTCCAGCTGTCAAGGCACCTTTATTGTGACAAGATGCGACAACAACAGTGCCCCTAACTGTGCGCAAGTTGCATTTTCTTGAATGGACCTGGAGCAAGCTTCCCTGAAGCTTATTTCGAGCCTCGAAACTAATAAATCTATTCTAACGTAACGCATTTAACATACAATAACAACAATGGCAGCGCCTTTGTTTTTTCTTTGCGTCCCTCAAGATCCTCCACTTTTCAAGAGCCAATCAGATGGCCACTGGATGTGCTAAATATGTTAGCTAATGCTAAACACTATTGCTAGGTTGGTAGTTGAACAACTGTAAACAAGTCAATAAGCAACACTTACCTAGTCAATTGGCTTTCCCGCAGTCAATTGGCTGCCGCGAGGCGATGTGCAAATAAAGTTGTTTTTTTCAAATTATTTTTAATGACGTCTTTCAAATGTTCTTGGCTGCTTCTGCACATTCCTCTTATACAGTAGTAACTGTCACACAGTGTTGGATATTTTAAATAATCACTCTTCCGAATCCCGTGAGACCAAAACTGTACGGAATGATTGAATTGTCATTCAAGGTCTGGAAAGCTAACCACCAAAAACCAATAGAAAAACATCCCGTGTCTGGAGGTCACGGTAACTAAGCGGGAATTGTTGTTCCCGGGATCTCTTGCCTTCTGCCCTTCGTAATGAATACGCAAAGACTAATAGACCCCGAGTCTGACCTCCAATAAGTGCTCCACACTTGGAAACATGAATTGCTGTCTTCAAAGCAGAGCCACTTCCTGAATGTTGGCCTTTCATTAAACATGTAGCGTGAAAAGCGAGTGTGTGAGAACTTCAACGTACTTGAAACCAGTGCCGAAAGGTGACTGGCCCCTCTAGCAGTGAGGAGAACCAGGGGAATTCAGACACAAACGCACACACATTTCAATGGTCACAATTATTCATAATTGCAGAGGAACTGGGTCTGTGTGTGTGTGTGTGTGTGTGTGTGTGTGTGTGTGTGTGTGTGTGTGTGTGTGTGTGTGTGTGTGTGTGTGTGTGTGTGTGTGTGTGTGTGTGTGTGTGTGTGTGTGTGTGTGTGTGTGCAAAAATATGTGTGTGTATATATACATGTGTGCATGAAGAGAAAGTTCAGAGTCCCACAAACTGACAAACTCAATGAAAGGCTTTGAAGAAGTTGGGCAAAATTGCGGGAAAATACTGAAAGCAAGATGGTGACATTCTGAAGTTTGGCACAAAAAAAAAGTTAAAACACAAATGTCAGTTCCCACTTGCTGGAACTTTTACAAAATAAGCTATATTTATTTAATGAGGAGTTAAACGCATACACATCATTGATATAATGATGCCCTAATTAAAGTGATACATATTTGGCTACAAATCGTAACCAAAAGCATACAAAAAACAGAAACCCTCAGTGAGTGAATGGTTCATATTGTAAAAGCTTAAAAAAAAAAACGAAAAAAACGGTGACGTTTGACAGGTAAGAGCATATCGCTGCCGTTGAGCCGAATCATTTTATCTTCAAATTCATCGCTTTTCAAGAGATCCCAAAAACAGTGCATTTGTTCAACCATTAACGTTCATCGTCAAAGAGAGTTTTTTCATTTTACACTTTTTTTTTCACTTCATATCCATTTTTCAGAATAACAATAGAGGTAAAAAATAATAATTCATATTGATGATTTATGTATGCCATTATCAACAATCAGACATCCCCCAAAATAATAATCAGCAAGTGAAAATTGACAAGCTAAACACAAACACCAACGAAAAAGACAAACAATTGCTAATAAAAACAATCTCCTGTTAGTGAAGGTAGAACTTAATGTGCTTCATTTTAAGCCTGACTTAATTTAAGCATGTACTTTTGCAGGCTTCCTCAAACAGGACACAAGCAAAGGCAATTAATCTGATCAATGGAATGTTAAATGGCGTACAGGATATGCCGCGGCAATACTAAGAGCCCTCAAGGCCCATCGAGGATATTCGACCTGATGGAGAAAAACCATGTCCCCGTCTCCTTAGGGGGCTAAATCTCTCCCATGTTAGATAAATTAGTCTGGCTTAGTACCTGGACTTCCTATAGTCAGCTCGCAACCTTTTGATCTCTAACCACGGCAAAATGGATCCAGGCTGATGAATTTGTATTCCCCGGTTATGATTGATTATGCGGGCGCTCGGGACCGAAAGGGCTGTTTGCCACTTGAGTGAAAGTGGGTTTCTTTTCGTTTTGGAGGATTTGGAAAGAACTTCATTGGGAGAGAGGAAAAGAATGAAGCCGTAAAGGGAAATAAAAGCAAAAACAAACAAAAGGGGCTGATCATATGTCGTAATTTCTGGATGCATGTCCATGCTGTGTCTGACTGATGAACCAAAGTGAACAAGACAGACATCTAATGAATCAGGCCTGTAATAATCTCGGTTCCCATACAGGCCAGGGGAAGAGAGGCGAGCTGGAGGCCATCACACACACTCAAAACAGAAACATATGGTGAGTGTGTACATGGTGGGACACACAAGAGAGCATGCACACAAAATGACTTCACACCCACCAGTCAGCGCTGGACTCCTTTTTACTCTCAGGAATTAACACCAAACAGCAGTATGTTGCCTCCTATCTTGCAGTATCATCTTCTCTTCACAAATGAGCAAGTTTTAGGGTCAAAACATAACTCGTGAATAAATCATAATGTATGATTTGCGTCATAAATACAGTACATGCAGATACATGTATTATTTGGTACATGGTTGTTTCTTACATGATGCTACACATTGTCTCACTTTTCTGACATTATTTTGACATTAATATAAATCCTGTGGATTGTGAACAGAAGTAGATTTCAACTAACCTTTTGTTCATAAAAGACATGCCAAGTGGCGGGCATGATACTGTTTCCTGCCAGTGTGTCACAAATCTCTTTGAAACACAAAAAATATATATATATTTTAAACATACTCCTAGTGCATTTTAAAAGATGAATTATAGACGAACTGAAAACAAAAGATAGGCATACAGTATGATGCTGTCTTTATATGTCCTACACCAGGGGTGTCAAACGTAGGGCCACAAAGGGGTTTAATCCAGCGCATGAGATGATCTTGTAAAGCAAAAAAAAAAAAAAAAAGAGTAATATTGGACCAATCAATCAGACAGCCAAAATCAAAGCATATAAATTCTTGATTTCACAAGCAATCCTCAAATGAGCAATGCAACTTGT
Organism: Leptonotus elevatus; assembly: GCF_054856555.1. NCBI lineage: Eukaryota > Metazoa > Chordata > Actinopteri > Syngnathiformes > Syngnathidae > Leptonotus > Leptonotus elevatus. The sequence continues at coordinate 17,712,143 of NC_141246.1, forward strand.
AAATGGAATTAACCAGGATGTCATTATTTTACACACAAACCTAAAGTGACGGTTTATTTTTAAAAATAAATAAAAACATCCATCCAATAATTTTCTTAACCGCTTATATTATTCAGGGTCACTGGGGTGCTGGAGCCTATCCCAGCTGGCTTCGGGCAGTAGGCGGGGTAAACCCTGAACTGGTTGCCAGCCAATCGCAGGCCACACAGGGATGAATAACCAGCCACACTCACAAGCGCACCTATGGACAATTCAGAGCATCCAATTAACCTGCCATGCATATCTATGGAATGTGGGAGACCGGAGTACCCGGAGAAAATCCACGCAGTCGCGGGAAGAACATGCAAACTCCACGCAGGAAGGCCGAAGCCCGGACTCACGTCCTCTGCACTGGGAGGCGGACGTGCTAACCCGTCATCCACCGTGCCACCCAAAATATAAATAAATAAATAAAAAACAGAGACCAACATAAATCAAACATACACATGCAGAATATGACACACATTCAGCTACTGGTAACACAAACACATATGTATGACATTAACATTATGTTTCGGTTCTGTTTGTTTTTTGTTTATTTTCGGTTTTGTGTTCTTGGTGACTTTTGTCTGTTGTGATCAGTGTTTTGTTATATATTCCTTGGCCGTTTCTCAATCTGCATTCTTAACGTCCTTGTGACGTCTTGAAACGTCATCAGTCGCAGCCCAAGTACAGTTCCAATTGCAAGTACGCAAAAAGCCATAAGGGTCGAGCAAAGAACTAACGCAATACAAGCATGTTATGCTTCCTGATTCTGACGCATTGCCGTAATATGTTAAAGAAGTATCATTCTTTTGAAAAAGTGCGACCAGAGGGTGTGTTCCAGCTATTGGATGTCCCAACTGCTTATCCTCCCTGGTAAGGTCTATTCAAGGGTTCTGGAGAGCAGAGTCCCTTGGGAAGTCGAAACTCTGATTCAGGAAGAGCCATGTGGTTTTCGCTCTGGCTTTGGAACAGTGGAACAGCTCTACACCCTTGGTAGGGTTCTGGAGGGTTCATGGGAGTTCGCTAGTCTACATGTGCTTTGTGGACTTGGAGAAGGAATTCAAAAAAAAAATTGTGGTGGGGGTGCTCTGAGTATATGGAGTGTCGGACCCCTTAATATGGACCCACAATTTAGAGTCTTTAATTAACCTACCGTGCACGTTTTTGAATGTGGGAGGAAACCGCAGTAGATCGGATTCTAACCCACGACCTTTGCGCTGTGAGTCGGATGTGGTAACCAGTCGTCCACCGTGTCGGCTTCGGTAAAATTGGAACATCATCTCATCATCTCGTTCGATTGTACAACGCATCTCTGATCAAACAACATGTGACGACTTTCAAGTACGAGATCATTTTCTGACATTTGTTTGGCTAGAAGAATGAAAAATGGTTGGCTAATGGTTCAGCCTGTGTGACCCACAGGCACTATTAAAGACATACAGTAAGTAGAAAGTCAATGTTGGACAAGGTGCTGTGGTACCAGAGGTCGATTTAGGAGTGTCAACGTACCAAAGACCAGTTGTCTCCATGGACAACAGTTCCCTTTATAGCCCTTTTGACTCTGAATTGTGAAGGCAAAAGTTAATGGCTCTTCTCGTATGTGTCAGTATGTTATTGTTTTTACTCCACTATATGTGCGCTGGCATCGACCAATATCCTATCACTGAGTTGGATGTAGATTCAAGTGGAATCCACTCATATGGGAGTCAGTCAGGAGCACATGAACAGTGTGCGTGTGTGCGTGTCCATGTGTGCACATGCGAATGAACAAATCCAGGATCTCAGGTCTGTTTCAATGACTACACCTTTTCATCTTTCTATCTTTGAGCCTTCTTCCCTGCCCCACTAAGGTTGCCATGGAGATGACCAAATGCATATCATATGCATGCATGAGCTTGTGTAGCTTTTGCGCTCAGGGCTGGGCGGCAAGCGGAGGGGGAGGCTGAAGCAGCGCACGACACACAAATGTGTTCTACATAAAATGCTAATTTTACATATTTAATGCCACGGAGCAATTTCTATTGGGAGCTGAGCGGAGAAGCACTGAAGCAAAAGGTGAAAGGAGAGAGCACTTATTGCATACACTCGACTGTCCGAAGGGAGGGGGGATGACAGCACAAACTCCCTCCTCTCCACTTAACTCATTTATTTATCCGTTTGTACCCTCGTCTATCTCCCAGCGTCATAGTGTTATGAGCTTTCTTATATAATGCACCGACTTCCAACGAAGAGCGATCGCGACGATTTGCTGACACCATTTGGTGTGAGAAAAAAAAAACTTTTTTTGACTTGGGCCACATGAGTGGAAGCATTATGACGAAAAGGAAACAATGTAATCATTTCTTACACATTTTAATGATTGATGATAAAGTAGATAAATGTATTCAGCAATTGCAACAAACATATTCAAGCAATCAAACTTTGATAAAAAAAAAATAAGTGCTGACATCACAGATCAAACTTTTGAACATTAGTTCAATGTCGCCGTGCTCTCTTAAGGTCTCTTACCGTTGTGCTCTCTGACCTCAAGTGTGGTTTCATGGTTGATTTCAGTTGTTTCTGCCGTAATCCTGTGTTGTTTTTGGGGCTAAAGGTAAAACCAGATTAACTCGACTTTGGATATGTGAACTCAGCTGGAAGGCCAGAGGGTCGGTTCTCATGGAGAGAAAATGGAAGGAAACGCACACACACACACGCCTGACCACACGGTATGCACATCAACACGAATAAATGAGAAGCCGACATAAGCTTCATTATTAAAGTGGAAGTCAACCATAAACATTTCTTGACAATAATATGTTATATGTGACCTCACTAGTCTAAACATGACATTCTGATTAATATTACATTTGTGGAATATGAGTTATGAAGCAAAATCCGGGGGCGGCCATTTTGCCACTTGCTGTCGACTGAAGATGACATCCCAGTTGCAGGCTCAGGCAACAACCAATCACAGCTCACCTGCTGTCTGAAGCTGAGCCGCGATTGGTTGTTACCTGAGACCAGAGCAACTGTGATGTCATTTTCCCTCGACAGGAAGTGGCAAAATGGCCGCCTTCTGATATTGATAAAAACTGTTGGATTTTGCTGCTTAAGTCTTATTCTACTAACGCACTATAAACCAGAACACCGTATTTAGACTAGTGGGGCGATAAATGACAACGACGAAGTATCAGCATGATTTCAAAAGATAATGCTGTCATTTTATAACGAACTGATACCAATGGAGATATAACATGCCAACAGTTTGGGCCAATTAGAAAGACTCCTAGTTGAATTAGTTCCAGATGATGAGACAGCAGGATCGTTCATTTGAGAAGGGTTATTTTTTGTTTAGTTTTTTGTGAAAATTAATCCACAGTTTTTTGTTGTTTTCAACATTTGCATAAAGGTCTCATTTTTGTATTGTCCTCCATCTATATCACCCAAAATACCATCTCAAATTTAACCATGCCCTCGAACACCAGAAGCCTTCTACGTCATGCGGAAATGTTGCTGCTTTTCATAAACTCAGCGGAGTCTCGGAGTCCTCCTTCTAAAAGTTGATGATACCCATGGCTGGCTAGAGCTATTGACGATCCCCTTTACCGACAGCCTCCCATTAGTGTGTGCACTTCATTTGACTCAGTCATCTGACAATTTCCAAAGTGTTTTGTGTGAAGATGTGTGGTTATTTTAACCCCAAAGCCCCCATCACTTGGACGTTGACTCTGGAGAGGGGGTGGTCTTCCCTGGTTAAATACTGAGTCAAGTTAAAAGACGGGCCACATACAGTGGATATTAAAAAAAAACAACTGTGCGCTAAGATGTAAATAAAGTGAATATGAATACACGACTATCATCTTATTAGGACTTCATGGCGTTATTTGCAAAGAGGGTATTAGCGACTGAATAAAATCGAATAATCGATATTTAATTGATTTTCCTTTTCGAGCTCGATATCGATCCATAAAACCATCAATCGATTATTTTAATATCTCGTTTTCCCATGAATTCATAAGCAATCAAAGAAAAGAAAATGTAAAGGCCATTTTTGGGGGGTATCTTACTGTTTTCTTGAAATTTACCGTTCACATAAATTAAAAAGTATTATCTCACATTTATGAAAGACCTGACTTATTGCACTTTAGGACAATTCAGAATCTTTTTAACTCATATTTACAATTATTGAATTTCAATTATGAAAATATTTTCATCTCATTCTTGCTGATGTCAATGTGTAACACTTGACCCAATGAGCCATTTTCAGCAGTAAAAAGTTAGTATTTTGTCCGGAATGAATTTGTTAACTACATTATTTTTGGTGTACAATTTAAAAAAAAAATTCCACTGACTGTCGACTGAAGATGACATCACCTGTGCTGAGGAAGTAAGTAACGACCAATCATGGCTCACCTGTTTTCTGGGTTTAGTTAGCAAACTGAGCCGTGATTGGTCATTACCTACTTCCTCAGCACAGGTGATGTCATCTTCAGTCGACAGCAAGTGGAATAAATAGTTTTTAAAGGTATTAATGCTGCATTCGAGGATGGTCAGAAGTTGAATATATCCGAGTTGTTTTTTCCCAGTTCCGACCTGAAAGCGTTTGAGGCGAAAGTAAACAACCAAAATGGCGCATAGTGATAAATAGTTTTTTATTTTGGTCCTCAAAACTAATTTGGACCTCCAGCAAACTTTCCTTCTTGCAATTTTGCTTCATTTATTGTTTTTATCTTATTTCATAAGCGTTCCCATACACACTTCGCGGTTTGAACTCGGAAAAGTCCGACTTTCCACCAACCTCGAATGCAGCATAATTCTCCATGAAAAATAATGACGTTATCAAATTCATTCTGGACAAAATATTAACTTTTTACTGCTGAAAATGGCTCAATGAGTCAAGTATCCCTTTAAGTGATTATAACACGTTTCTTTCATAAAGAAACAAAATAATTTAACCAGTTACTGCCGTCGTAAAATTTACATTGTGGAGTTTTTATCACGTCCTTGACATTTAAAAATAATTGATGTTCCATAATTAATCGATATCGGATTGAATTGAAGGGAATCAAATCGGGAAAAATCTCAATTGAATCGAACTGAAATCTTGTGAATCGAAATCGAATTGATTGAGGAAATTACAATCGATACCCAGCCCTGTTTTGTAGAACTTAAAAGTATCCCTCATAATACTTTTAACCAATTCTCCTGGCAGTTGAAGAGCTTGTGGAAGCTAAAGAGAATATTCTACCAGTTTGCAGATTACTGTTGAAAGCCAAAATGCTTTACGGGTTAGAGAAATACACATTAGCATTAGCAGCTAGCTTTTTGGTGGGAGTAGTCACCACTAAGATTCATCACAGTTTTGACGCGTGCCGACCAATTACTGTCTGGGCTTCCTGTTCCAAACAGTCGGATTTGGTTGTGGTGTTATTCTAAAATAAATATTTTATGTCTATTTTTAAATTCACTTTATTTACTTTTTTATTTTACATTTTACTCTCTCTCTCTCTCTCTCTCTCTCTCTCTCTCTCTCTCTCTCTCTCTCTCTCTCTCTCTCTCTCTCTCTCTCTCTCTCTCTCTCTCTCTCTCTCTCTCTCTCCATATATCTTTCTGTGTGTGCGTGTATGTATGTATAAAATGTCTCCGTAGTAAATAAATGATAACTCTCTTGAAAGCCTCCTAAAATAGCCAATGCTGCGTGGATGGGTGCAGTGTGGTCTGTTGCTGCAATGATGCAAGAGATCGTGCCACATTGTCAGTCACTAATATCCAAGGCAGGAGAGAAGTGACAGGTTAACCTTTTCAATTATCTCGTAGCCCGGAGGGAAAATGATGGCCACAATTAATTAGATGTGGCATCTGTACAATTGAAATATCATTGTTCCCTGGGGCCTACACACACACACACACACACACACACACACGCTACACACACACTCACACAGATTCAACATGATATACAGCACAAAAATGCCCAAACAAAGCAGCTGGAATTCTATTCCAGAGTATGCTTGAAAAGTTCAACTCAACAGTCAGTGGACTCACTGTGTTGTACATCTCAATGCAAACAATCAGCCTCACACACACACAAATCTCAGTGAGTGGCTGACTAGACTCACACAGTTTGCCCAATCCCCCCACAGGCACCAGTCCAGTCCATGAGGTCATCGCCTGCCGAGACCCAGGATTATAACTCCAAAGGAACCCTTGGAAGCATGCGGTTATATGTTCTGACAGCTCAGCAGCCCGATTAAGCTCCCTGTTTGCTAATGCTAAGCTAATATTAGCTTTGTTGCCAGACCATAGTTGCATTTCTTGGTTGAATAAGATATACCTTTGCGAAGTTCACCCACTGCATCCATGTATTTACAATACAAATGATTGAAGTCAATGTGGGGGATTTATCTTTGCGCATTAAATTTGATAAAATTCAATGAAACAAACAGAGGCCGACCACTAATACTAGATTAAGGTGGGTCATACGCATAGGATTTGGGTTTAGCTAGTTTGGAGGATCAAGGAAACAAGACTGGAAGGTGTTATTGCTTGCCTTTGGGATAACATTTGTTCAAATAACGGAATGGTCTTAATGCAGTATTCCAAGTATAAAAATAATAGCCTGAATCCTAAATAGAAATGCCAACGTAACCTTTATCGGGAACTGCAAACTTCACAAGGATATACATTTGAATCAAATGTGAATTTAAGACCTTGAATCCCAACAAGTTTAATTGAAGGTTGAAAGGGTTGGGGGCGCGGGCCGTGTAGGGGTGGGGGGCCCTCCTGCTCCTGGGTTTGCTCTCCGGCCGGTGGCCCCTGCGGGGCTCGGGGGTTGTCCCTTGGCGCTACCGTGGCCTGGGGGGCCCTGAGGTGTTGCGCTTGCTCTGTCCTGGCGGGGGTCGACGGCTCCCCTCTTTGGTGGAGATTTTCATGCATGCCAGATCCACCACACCAGCATCTATCGAAACTCAGACACAATCTGATTCTTCCTCCGGTCGTTGAATCGGGGGAGGCTGATGTCTGTGGATCTCACTCTGCTTCGTTTGTCCTTCCTTCCTTTCCTCAGTCTCTCCTTTGGTCCCTTGAGGTCTCCCTGATTTGTTGGAATTTAGATGTTTCTGGGGTTTGTGAAGGACTCTGGTTGGTGGCCCGGTGGGTGGTGGGTGGTGTCTGGTCGGTGCTGGATTTCACTTTCCTTTCTTTTCTTTGGTCCTTCCTCGGGTCTCCTGACGGCCTCACGACTCTGGCTGTGATTCTGAAGTGTTCGGTTTAGGTGAACGGTATGGGATTTTTTAATAGGTTTTAGGTGAACTAATGCATACACACTCACACGCACGCACACACGCACATGCACATACACACCCACATACAAAATAAAAATGTATAAAAAATATATAAATTAAAAAAAAAATTGTTATAAAAAAATAAAAAAGAGAGCAATGATGATGACATGTCAAATCGGTAAAATTACCGAATGAACTGAGCTCTCCAGGGGAAAAAGAAAAGAAAAAGAAAGGTTGAAAGTGAGACAAGAAAAAGCATATCAGGGCATTTTGCTTGTTTTTTATTTTCTTGTACAGTACAGGGAGTCCTCAAGTTAAGGCGGAGTTCCGTTCCTACGCTGGCGATGTAACTTGAATTTTGACTTAAGTCGGATTTCCCCGTTAGAGTCGATATTTACATCAAAATACTTTGTACAGTATTTTTTTAAACATTTGTGCGAACCAAAAGAGCCGAACCAATCATTCATGTATCGGCACGGACATTCATTGCTGACGGACGGCAGAGCGGAAATGTGACGCGCCTGATGGTAAGCCGACCTGCTGATGGACGTCCGTTGCTGGAGGTGACAGCAACACAACTTTAAATAACTTTAAAATGGCGTGATTACTGTGGGAAATTAACGAAAAAGAAGGTGTTACGGATGAGGCACGGGTGCCGTAAAGTCGAAACAACGTAGGTCGCGTACGACGTAACTCAAGGACTCCCTGTACTTGAAGATACAAAATGTATCAGCGGCATCATGCAGAATCCTCACATCTCCAAAACCGTCATCATTCAGGAAAACGTACAAAAAAATAAAACAGCATTTTTGTTAAGCCTTCAATGACACCAAGCCATTTTTAACACTTTCAATTGGACGATCATTTGTAAAAATAACTGAAAAAATAACACCCATGTGCAAATTTTCCATTCAGGCAACAGTCAGCTGACATAGGCTTCAGCTCACAATCCTCATGAGGATAAGCAGTATAGAAAACGCCGACGCCTACATTTACATAACGTTACGAGACAATTTAGCGACAACAGATGTCATTTACTATTTTACTTTACTAGTAATAAATGCTATCATTGGTTCCATCCTGTACAATAGTGCATTAGCTTGTACATCACCATAAAGCTGTAAAAAATAAACGTGCTTGTTTGCATGCTCATTCAACGCAGCAGATTTCATTCATGGCCGCATAAACAAACACAATTAGCAGATCATACGATTTGGCGGAGAAATCAAAGAGAAATTGAGGGAGGGGACAGAGGGACAGACTTGTGTGAGAGAAATCAACCATCATCATCTCCGTCCGTACGAGTTCTCCGCTTCATTCTCCCTGTCCCAACGCATCGACCAGCAAAAAAGGCTGAGGCAAACGGCTCAACTTAACGCCACCACGCGTTTTCCCTCCGCGTTCCGCTTACGCCTCTCCAGATTTAATCAACTCTGACAAACGAAATATCTCTGGAGAGTTTACACCACCACTTTGATTTGTCACTTGACTTCCAACACGACAGCAAACTCGATGTCTCTGCGGTCAGTCCGTTCTCCAACTGTCCTGTATTGGAGGGAAGCTTAAAAGATGCATGGGCACACTAAAGAAATCTAATTGAGGGAGCCACAGCAAAACGGATGATTTAACAGGCTGCAACAATAAGTATTATATTTATTTATTTTTTTAAGATTTTTTAAATATTTTCAGTTCCACCAAGTTGTCTTGCAATTTTTTAGAAATATGTATTCTTTAGTCTGAAATGATTTTCAGCTCAACCATCACTTAGGTCACATGTCTCAAGATAAAGTGCTCATTATTGTATTAAGTGATTATTATTGTTGTTCTTTCAATAACGATCCAAATTATTTGTAATAACCTAATTTGGTGACGTTAGTTTCAGCTGTGCAGATAGTATTCCCAAAGCTGTGCCATTAACAAGAGCTGTATACTGTTTGCTATGATATGAACAGCTATCTAATACGTGAATAATATTATAAAACTAGGGGTGTCAGGCGATTAAAATTTATAATCATAATTAATCGCATGGCTTCAAAAGTTAGCTCACAATTCATCGCAAATGTTTATGTGCGTTCTAAATGTACAATACAATGTACAATACAAATATTTTTACGTTTTCATACTCTGTTAATGCGGAAGGGGATTAAGACCAGTGAAGAGAGAGAGTAGAAAGTTTGGCAGGATTCTCACTTTATTCTCAGAATTCTCACTTTAAAGTCTGACTTTAAATTGGTAATTCTGCTTTTAATCTCAGAATTTTGACTTTAAAGTCAGACTTCTGACTTTATTAGTGCTACTATTGTTCTTACTTTAAAGTCAGAATTCTGAGATTAAAAGTAGAATTACCAATTTAAAGTCAGACTTTAAAGTGAGAATTCTGAGAATAAAGTGAGAATCCTGCCAAACTTTTTTTTTCTCTCTCTCTTCACTGGTCCTAATCCTCTTCCATATTAACAAGAGTCAGAATTCTGACTTTATTAGTGCTACTATTGTTCTCACTTCAAAGTGAGAATTCTGAGAATAAAGTCAGAATTTTTAGATTAAAATCAGAATTCTCACTGCCAAACTTTTTTCTCTCTCTTCACTGGCCCTAATCCTCTTCCGTACGTTAACATAAAGTGGAAAAAATGTTAAACTAAAACAAATATGGCTGCATCTTTTAGTCATTGATACAGTAATTTCATAATATTTTTTAAAATTTAGTAAGAATTAAAAATATATACTGTACTGTAAAAAAAGAAAAAAAAACGAGTGATATTGATGTGTGTTGAGGTAATTTTTCTGCCACTAGATGGCATAATTGCATTTCTAAGACATTGGTGACAGCTCAGTGCATTTTTCTTTTCATATTTCTAATCTTTAAAATGAAGTAAATCCTGCAATTTTTTAAAATTGTAAAGTACAGCTTGACCTCAGTCTCCACAAATATGTGCATTATTATTTATTTATTATTTATTGATGCTCAATTTTGACGTGGACGTGTCTGCTGTGTTGCGACTGGAATTTCCCCAGTACAGGCTTTCCAAGTAAGGGGCGGTCATTAATCTCACATTTTAAAAAATTGTAGCGTAACTTTAAATTCATCTAAAATTAAAACATTAATTTTGACACCCCTATTAACAAAATACATATTTCGGCATGGATTCATATGAAATTAATTGAACTGCATATTTATTTCTCAATTGTCATTTAAGAATATTAACAAAGCAGTTGTAGGTTTCATCAGCATCACTATGGTTGTCTGTGTATAATGTGTTCACTGATGCTGACTGTGTGCGTTCACTGGTGCGTTCACGTACTCTTGCATGACAGCTTAAGTGGCTCCGTCTAACGGCACTGATGTTGCCTGCCATTTGCCTTCAGGGCTTTTCCTCATGCTTTCTCTTCCTTGCTGACTTTTAAAGTGTTTTTATACCCCCCCCCCCCCCCCCCACCCCCAACCCCGTGGAAGTACGACAAACAAAGCATGACTTTAGAGAGAACAAGGCCACTGATCTCACAGTGTCTCTGTTGAGTCTCCCACCATGTTCATCCGTTTTTCTGTCACTGTAGTTGCGACTATGAAATAATAAAAATTTCTTAGAAAATGAAAATGTTTTTTCCCTCTCTTGAAACAAACAAACCTTCTGTCCTGATAAGAATACCTGTCCCGGACGAGATACAGTTCAGAGGTCATGAGTTCAAATCAGGCTTTGGCCTTCCTCTGTGGAGCTTGCATGTTGTTCCCGTGCTCCAGTTTCCTCTCACCCTCCAAACACATGCATGCTAGGTTCATTGAGAAGTGTGAAGGCTTATTTGTCGATGTGTTCTGTGATTGGCCAGTTAGATTGTACCCGCCTCTTTCCCAAAGTCAGATGAGATACGCTCCAGCTCACCCACCACCCTAGTAAATAGAAACGGTACAGAAAATGGATGGAAGGATTGACCAAATCATGACACCAATGTCCTATGAACTGTTTTAAATTGTGCAGAAATGTAATTGTCTCATTTAGTTTCAACTGATGACAGACATGATGGGCAAATGCAGAGGGAGAATACTGATTGCGAAACGAATCACTTCACTGGAAGACTTCATATAAATACAAGTTTGTCCCAAATATTGAATTTAAAAGGGTTTTTGTGGGTTAATAATACTGTACTTTAAATGTGTAATCATAACATGTATGTGATCCCCTAAGAGCCCACTTGGGCCAACTGTTTGGCTGCTACATGTCATTTTGCATGGTCTACTTCTCAAGATTGCATGAGGAACAGGAGGCAAAACAGGCCTCGGGGTAACAACAACCAAACTGAATTTCATTTTAATGCTCACATTCCATAAAAGTAAAATGGGCCGGAAATATTGAGGCAGGGGAAATCAATGATTTTACCTACTCTATATGTAAAGATGATTATGGATCATACTGTGAGGACAAAGACAACTCTAACCCACATTATGTTGAACAGAATGCGGTCTAACATGCCAAGCAGCTTCTATATTCATTGAAAACTTTGCTTAACTCGTTTGCTCCCAAAAATGTAAAAATACATTTTATTTTAGATATTACCATGCTCCCAAAGACGTATTTATACGTGTTTATGCTAGAGCATACGGAAGGTTTTGATGCAGCCTCTGAACTGAAAAGAATGCTTGAAGCAATGGTAGTTATTACAAAAACGGCCAGCAGGTGGCAGCAGCGTATAAGAGATCAACCAGGGTCATGTTGCAAAAAGCTCTTTACCCCACTGTTTTAAACAGATTTGTGAATAATGAGGAAACTTAGCTATATTCTAATGTTAATTGCTGCAAAACCGAAACTGATAGAAATATACTTTCTATACTATCTTTCCTTTGGTAGGTTCCACGTTTTTATAGCAATAGAACACAATATTCTGTGGACCTTGTAAAACAGCCGGGAGTGGTTGCTTCAGTGAAAATGGCTGGGAGTGAATGAGTTAAGGTGGTTGAATGCTATTTATTCATGAGCAGGGGCATAGATCTCGGGAGGGGAGATGGTAAAACTTCAAGACAGACACACAAATGTAAAAAATAAATAAATAAATAAAATCCAGTGTTTTACCAAATCTTAATATTGTGACAAAGCTCAATATTGCAGGCTTGATGTCTGCCAATCTTGTCAGCTCGTTAATGCAAAACAACTCCAGAGGTTTTCCTCAACCTTTGAACAGTCTCAGTCTGGTTTTGTAAGCTTCGGAATCAAGGGCAAGACTGCTGACTTGACGGTTGTGCAGGAAACCATCATTGACACCCTCCATAAGGAGAAAAGGTCTCCCCCCCAAAAAAATTGCAAAAACGCTGGATGCTCACAGAGTGCTGTATCAAACTACATGAACAGAGTGTCGGGGAAGGGGGAAATGTGGGCAAAAAAGGTGCTCAAGTGATGGGGACGGAGAGGATGTTAAGCAATAGTGAGTCAGAAATCTGGAGGAGCACCATAAGGAGTGGACTGAGGCTGTTAAGTTTTGAAGAGATGGTGCTCGTCATGGTGATATAGAGACAAAGGTGGACCCAAGCACAGGGAAGAAGGAGAGGAGGCAAGTGGTTAGGGTTCATCTAGAAATATATTGATTCACAGAAGAAAAACAAATATGTCAACTTTTATTTCAAGATATTTTCAACCTGGATTGGATCCCCAATTTACAATATACTGTAGCACCTTTTGTTTGAACCCATTCATGTTTCATGTGAGCAAACGTATCGGATGTGCCAGTGACTCACAGTTTGGACTTTAGTTTTTTTACATTTCATTCGTTTTAAAGGTGCATTGTGTCGTTTTTCTACATCATGCATGCTCCACCAATGCCCAGATGAGTATGAAGAGCCTTGACTGTTTTACTCTGACTGCATCTATCAGCTTTTATCTTCCTTTTATGGTAAAGTGTGCGGACCCTGCTCGCTCCACAGTTTCTTTCTGTAGAGGGGGGGGGGGGGGGCAGAGTGTGCGGACCCTGCGCACGCCACAGTTTCTTTGGGGATGGAAGGGGCGGAGTTTTTCTTACCTCATTTGAAGTCATGTCTTCGTTTGTCAACTGCGACTGTCGCTTTAAGATCGTGCACGTACTGGCACATGCCTCTATGAACGAGCCTGACACAGATGCTGCAGTAACGCTTTGGGCCAGAGGTGGCAGTCGCGAGTAAAAAAGTGACAAACTGCACAAAGAGCAAGTTTGGTAGTTTTGATTAGTTTTTATTTTTTCGAAAATGCTTTATTTCAGCATTATTTTTTTAATTCGTTTTAGTATTAGTTTTAGTTTGATTTAATATATAGTTTAGTTGTTTTAAGTAACTAAGTATTGTGTAATAAAGTAAACTGCAATTCTCAACTCAAACAATTGGCTGACATTTCTTGCTCTGTAGCTGAATGTCCAGCAATACCAAAATAAATAGCCTACATTTAAAACGAACCCCGACAGCTCATGTATGAGATTAAATGACAAAGACGAAAACGAAATCTGATTTCAACTATAATTATAGTTACTCTTAATTACTATTATAAACGTAAGATGTAGTCTTTTTGAACACATTTGCATTATTTATTTATTTAAGAAAATATTTTTTCAATTTTAGTTGTAGGTACGAAAATAACCTTGGCCCTGCTACAGTGATTTCCATAGAGTGATCTGAGTTGAAAAAAACAGCAACAAGCAATTGTGAAGCTGAGAGAAATTCAAATGGGGAAAAATCAAACATTGGCCATGGACAATAACGACAATTTTAGAATGCCCTGCAGAAGAAACTAACCACTGGTGTGTTAAGTAACAGACATGAACGGGCTGACCGAGCTAAACAACAGCTGATCGTGACAGAAACAGTTTGAGAACTGTAAAGAAAGATGCTAAGAAAAACAACAATCTGCCCAACATATTAACACATCTGGGAAACATGATAGAGACAAAGTCATGGCTTATGTTTTTCTGCCTTCTTCAGGGACTGGCTAGCAAATCTTCGCTGATGATGTATCACATGATGGCAACACCAAAAATAAACACAGAAGTTGAAACAAACATTTAATGTACAAATTGAAAGACAGACAGAGAAATCCTTCATGCAGCAAGACAATGGCCCGAAACGCACAAAACGCTACGACAAAGGAGTTCGTCTGGAGAAAGCAGTGGAATGTTTTAGGATGGGCAATCTCCAAACTTAAACCCTATTGAATATGCATTTTACCTGCTAAAGAGGACACTGAAGGGTAAAAGCATCCAAAACAAACAATAACCAAAAGAGGCTGAAGTGTAAGTACAAAACAAAAGTGTGGTGATGTCAATGGGTCACAGGCTTGTCGCAGTTATCAACAAGGAATTAATTGGATGTCTTTACATGTATTTATTATCATCTGTTTTGTGAATGATAGAACATTTCAAGTGGAGCTGTCTTCTAAGTCAAGTTTGACGTTTCGCCACTGAATTGCTCAAATGACTTTTGTTTCCCCTACCAGCTCTCTCTCTGTGCTTTGTGATGTCATGCACACAACAACTCGGAAAGAAGCAGGTCACGGTTTAACGATACGCCATGATCAAATTTCAACAGTTGTTATAATTATTGTTTTTTGATTATTTAGCCGTATTTAGTGTCATGTTTGATAGAGAGTGATGCAATATTGCCAACTCCCACAATTCTTTTTTTTTCAAAAAGCGACCAGCAACAGAAATATAGTCAGGGCTCTATTTTAATTCCCAGCACAAGTCTAGAGACGAGCGCAGGTAGAAGAGTGCATTTGCGCCATTGTCTGATGGAACGCAGCCGACTCCCGGCCAATCGAAGTGGTTCCCCTCATTCTTTTTACAATTTGGTCGGGTCGAGGTTCATGCAACGATAATAAATTGATTGCCTGTATGGAGCGGCAGCCTTGACTCTATAGCCTATGACAGGGCGGGGTCACATGACTACAGGAAATGTGAAAAGTGGACACTTTTTCAAAATACTTCTATTTCAAAAACCACCTCATGAGAGCGTAAATCTGAGCGTAATGGAAACACACCTATTGAGGTGAATAGCGCCACCCAGCCTATCGAAATATGTTTACTAGCCACTCGCTCTGCATCAATGCATTATTCTGAAATTGATTTGCCTTGGCTTGGTGAGCTGAGTAACCAATCATGTGTTAGGACCTGCCTATCAAACTTTGAGGGGCAAGTTTGACTGATATATATATATATATATATATATATAATTATTTTTTTTATTTTTTAAACAAAGAATCATAGATAATTTAATTAATTTATGATACATTTAATTATTCAAAGGTGTATTCATTTATTACATTTCGGCACTTTTGGTCCTCCATACTATATAGTAGCAATACAATACATTTGGTAAAAAATGCTCCACGCTCAATCGCAAATATAAACATGAAAAAAACATGAGCAGGTAATGTGTTAAACATGCAAAGTTCTGCGTATTTTAATTTTTACATTTCAGTACCTTTATGCGACAGCTTTAGACAGCGTTTGCCCTCGGAAATCAGCTTAATCACACACAAATGGTGCATGGCTGTGTCCAATTTCACACGTACTTTTCCTGCTTACGGCAATACTGCCCTGACCCCTGACCCTTCGGCAACCAGACACTAGATGTTGCGGTACATCAATGGCTGCTACATTCAAACCAAATCAAAAGCAGGTACTGTCTTTTAACAACTGTTAAGCAATTTAATTAATATTCATGAGGCCATATAGAATATATTTACAAACTGACAGTCAAAACAGACCTGCAGTATATACTGAATGGAATGTTTTGACAGTGTAAAATTAAGTAAGTTAAAATGCAGTATGTAAAAAGTCAAGCATGCCAAAAGGGGTTCTGAAAAGGCAAAGGAAGAAGACCTGCAGATATAAAAAAAATAAAAAATAAATAACTTTCATTAGCCATTAAAAAAAAAAAAAGAATGGAAAGAACAAGGTGTAAACAAACTCACTACTGGCGAAACTGTCACTTGTTTAAAGACCTTAAGCTGGCAAATTAGTTGTGGGGTCAGACCCCAACTAAGTTCTATTGTCTGCCGTGACACAAGTCCGTCATGCTTCTGTAGAGAAAATCAAATAAAAACAATAGCAGCATAACAGGAAAGATCAGTCACTGCTTTAGTAAATCCTCGTGATGTTCATTGTTAGGATCATGGATGGGTAACCATGGCAGTGTTTAGTAAAGGAAGTGAATCACACAGAGTTGCTCTCACGCCAACTTTTGGGGTAAGGGAGTAAAGCAATATATGAATATTTATACTGTAAGTCATTGTAGTAGTGCAAGGCAACAAGGAATTCTTGACAACAATATATTTTATGTGACCTCACTAATCTAAACATGACATTCTGATTAATATCACATTTCTGGAATATTAGTTATGAAGCAAAATCCAGCCGTTTTTATCCATCTCAGGGAGCGGCCATTTTGCCACTTGCTGCCGACTGAAGATGACATCACAGTTGCACAGGCAAGGACCAATCACAGCGCACCTGTTTTCTGAAAATGCGCTGTGATTGGTTGTTACCTGAGACCTGAGCAACTGTGATGTCCTCTTCAGCTGCTTAACTCGTATTCCACTTACGCAATATTAAACAAAATAACATATTTAAACTAGTGGGGCTGCATAGAACATATTATTGTCCCGAAAAAAATTTGGATTGACTTCACCTTTAAAAGGTTGCCATGAAGCTTTGCTCATTGTGGCCTGAAAAGCTTCCATCAAATGATGCTAACATTGCTAACATTCACTGCTAACTAACACTAAAATGAACATAATCGGCATATGCACATTTTCCTTTCCCAGCGTTCTCACACACATCTCTTTCAGTTACTTGTTCACTCCTTAACTTGCCGCCCCCGCACACAGTCCACTGTTCCCCTGCACACTTACTGTGGAAGATCCAAGCCTGTAATTGCTGCCTCTGTGGCGTGGACAGACAGGCGGTCTGGGGATTGGAGATGACACGCACCCATTATTAGTGAACCAAGCGCTGTTTTTGTAATTACCGTGGGTTTGGCTGAGCACAGTGAATCGGACTCTGAGATTCTCTATTCAGGAGCCGTTTCAACTCCATCTGGCTGCACAGCTTCTGTTGGCCCCGGCCTGAACAGTGCTGGGCTGTGCCTGGAGCCTGAAAGAATCCGCTTGATGGTGTTAGGGAAGGGTAAGTGAGGGCCTTTACTTTTCCAAAAGTCAATATTTTATGATGGAGAAAGATAAAGTATTCAAGCAAAAATTCTGGCTGTCTCTTAACAGGATTCATGAATACTGCAAATGTGTATTTACAGTGCTTCACTAATTTATCACATGACCTGTCATAAAAAGACTATCTACAAGGTTTGATTTTTTTTGCGTGGCAGCCTTGCAAATCAATGACTTCATATGAGGAGCAACTTTCTAATTTTGTGGAGCAATTTTTTTTTTTTTTTTTGCAGGTTAATCCCAGTGACCTGGAGCAAGTACTTTGTTAAACAATTAAAACATATGACAAAACGAAAAAGGAAAAAAAATAATATAATCAACAATTTTTATTTCTTAGATTCACATTGTATTTAGCAGTAAACCGTATTTTCTTGATATGATCTACTGTAATGTAAATTTGATAACATTTGTGCCAACCTCAAAAGTCTGTGAAATACTGTGAAAGCAAACAAATAGCATTGCTAATATAAATATTTTATACTATATTAATATACAGTTAACTGACTGTCGTGCAACGTAACGTACCATAATTAATTTTCGGTTCCGGTTGTGTTCGCGAGTATATTTTCTCTCCAGAGGCTTTTTCCTGTTATTTTGCTATTCTAAGTTGGACGTTCTCCGCTTTAACATGATCCCTCCCAGATGTCTGTGAAAAGTTGACTCGATCAAACAAGCACTTAATTTTGGTGTTTAACGTGCAAGCCGTGTCAATCTTAGGTTAGCTTAGCAATTAGCATGGATTCTCCCTTCGTCAGCACAATACTAATCCGACTTTTTTGCCGCCATGGAAACGATTATTTCTGACTTGGGAGTGACTTCGCAGCTTTAGATGCTAGCTAGCTAGCCGAAGCTCTTTGCTAGCTAGTAGCGCAAGTCGCACCAAGTTGTGCTTGGATACCCGTTGTGGGTGACATGAGCGACCCAGCGGTTTTGCTGTTCAATGTGTTTTAATGAGGCACAAAGTGCAAACTTTGCCTCACAAACTGCTATGCAAAAAAAGCTCTGACATAGGATGATGAAGTGCTTTAATGCTGACTTTTTTCAATTCAGTGAGCTCTGGGTGTGTTACCATGTTGAACGGGAAACTTTTTATGCCAAAATTAAACTTTTTATGCCATTTTTCTTTTTTTTCTTTTTTTAAATAACTGTAATGGTGGTCTAATACGGGGTAACCATGCAGTGTAGCCTACTGTATGTTCAGGTAGACAAGTCTAGACATACGCATTAGTTCTGCCCAATATCTCAGCAAGAGCTTCCAGTGAGGCACGAGGAATTGAAACCTCGTCTACACCGTGGCACTGCACTGAGGTTGGTGCTGCTGCGCCGGCAGCCAGTGGCTGTTGCGTACCTGAAATCTACATGATAGTAATGCAGCATGGCAGCTTCGAGGCCGGAGCCCATACAACTTTCTCAGCCCTCTTCGGGTAATTGGTGACCCCTGAACCTGCCCTTCGTATAAAAGGAGGAAAGGAAGGGTGACACGGGGGAGGAGGGGAGCACAGGACAAGGAACAGTCAACAGAGACATTGGAAAGGGGAAGCAAGCTTGTAAAAGAGGAGAAGGGGAGACAGAAGGCTGGAGAAAGAGAGAAATTGAGGAGACACAACCTGGGAGGAAAAGGTTAATCTCTTTTAGTGTGGATAGTCTGAAAGTTCAATAGAGACAGAGAAAGCCTGTGTTTCCAGTTGTGTCCATCACACTTCGGGGGCAATCGGGGGAAACCTTCAGCTCATGTCTGTCCTCACTCCCCATAGTCTTAAAGTTCAAAGGCTCAGAGAACGTATTCAAAATATCTCTGTGAGGGATTTCACAAGAAAACGTACATGCTCCATACACGGTCCGATATAATTATGAATGTGCATTATTACATATCATCCTCATTTTGTAGCATTTGTCTTGGCTGCGCTGCTTACACTACATGTGGATGTTTTTTGTTTTTTTTGCCAATCAGATATCAGTATGTGCTGCCATATCAATCTAATCCGTCCATGGCCTTCAAATAATCAGTAGTACTGGCCATTGTAATTTTTATTATTTTTTTAACCAATCAGATTCCAATTTCGTCCGCACAGGGCTACAAAGCTGACCCTTGATGACGTCAGCATTTTTCTACCTCTAAGTGGTTGTTAAGAGTAAAACTTCAACCAGCAAAGCACATTTGTAGCAGTATGCACACATTAATACAAATATGGTGAGTATGATTTACATAATGTAAAAAAAAATTATCACGTTTCTGGTCACTTTATTAGCTAGACATTGATTCCGAACTGTATAGATCACCGCTGCGTTCTAACTGTCATGTGATTAGGCCCATGCCATGATTATCAATAAATGTTGCATACTATTAAGAGGAAAAGGAACCAACGCCTTTTCTCTCCTGTACTGGAACTGACTGTGATGTGATTTTGTGGAACCTACAATTAGTGATGGGAAAAGGAAGCTTCATGAAGCACTTGCAATATTTTTTTTTCTCCTTTAGATGGGGCTTTTGATTTAAAAATAAAGATACATCAAAAAATGATACATCAAAAAGTAAATAAAAGATCAACATTAAAACATTTATTAAATTTCCCCTGCATTTTTAAACCAAGAGTGCCATAAAACATCACAAGTGCTTCATGAAGCTTCATTTTCCCATCACTACTTACAATGTTGGTATTCTTCAAAAAACAAAACAGAAACATTAGTTCTAAAGGGGAAGTCGACCCCAAAAATGTATTTACAATAATATGTTGTATGTATATGTATGCGCCCCCACTAGTCTAAACACAACATTCTGCTTAATATTGTGTTGATTGAATATGAGTTAAGCACAAAATCCACCCGTTTTGATCAGTGTCAGGTGGCGGCCATTTTGCCTCTTGCTGTCGACTGACAATGACATACAGTTGCTCAGCGCTCAAGTAACAACCAATCACAGCTCAACTTTAGAAAATGGGTGAGCCGTGATTGGTCATTACCTGAGCCCTGAACAACTGTGATGTCATTTCCAGTCATCAAGTGGCAAAATGATCGCCCCGTGAGATTGATAAAAATGGTTGGATTTTGCTGCATGACAAGACAATGTTTCAGGTAGAATAAATAAGAATAAATAATAAACAATAAGCAATAACAACGCTCATGAAGCTTATTAGACCTTAACATTTACATAAATGAGTCAATTCAATAAAAGTGGTTGTTGCTATTTTTGATTCATCAATTATTTCACCCATCACATACCACACATTGAAATAATAACGAAGGAAATGTACATGGTCCTCGTAATATATTGTTGTCTGTTTAGTGTTCAAGCTAACGGTCCCTCACCCGAGTTGCACTGTGCTCCTCATCTTTGTCTTTATCTGTTGGCAGTGCACATTAGTCTGTCCCACTGCATTCACCGCTCCAGCACCGTCTGTGTGGGTTTTTCTATGCAGTATGAATCCATTTGTCTCCACTGACGGAAAATAATTGCAAAGCAAACAAATCATCTCTGCCACATTGAGCAGGCCTCTACTCCTGGGGCATAACAGCGAGATAGCTACAGGAATGAAAGACTGAGAGCAGCCAGAGAGAAAAAGAGTGCGATGGACGGAGTTCACAGCAAAGTGGTTTGGCATTTGCATTATATATGCTGAGTGTTAAAAAGTGTTAAGTTACAGAAAGTGATGCAGTCAGATTGAAAGTGACTACATGGTGCTTTGGGGAGGCCGGGGAAAGAGAGAGAACGTCAGTCGCAGTCTGCCCGACGGAAAGTCACTCCATGAGCATAAGGAGGAGACATCTGGGAACGTGCTGCCTTGTAAAGAAGATAATTATAGCACGATTCAAAAGCAAACGCACAAATGCCGCATCACTTCCTGTGCTTGCTCCATTAGAGGCGGTACAGAAGAACACAATTCTATTTTAAAAGAAAATATGAAGCAGATTAGCTCATGTGCGACGTGTCATTGAGGTTAGCCACACCTACTGTATACATGCGCATCATCATAACCGCTGCAAGGACTGCACGCATTATTCATTCGACCAGAAGCCATTGTGAAAACACTACTTGTCATCTGCTCACAGCAATATTCACAGGTCTGTATTAAAAATAAAGAGTAAGCTGGATTACTTTGTTCTGCTGTTTGGTCATCAAGCCCATCCATGATTGTGTTATGTTGGAGAAGGACTTCCGAGCCCCTGACAAAAGATTAAAAGATTTTAGACTTGGCAAGGGGGAAAAAGGTTGGGTGACATAGACACATAGAACAAAGACTTAGACCAGACTTGGAACACTGTCAACACATTCAGTTTGACTTTTCAAAGCCTTGCTGCAAGAATGGCACAGATTTGTTCCGCAGTGCAACTTTCACTGCGATGTTAATGCTGGGACTTTATCAAGGTTTTTGTCAAGCATGAAGTAGTGGCAGCAGAAGTTGAAAATAAGCCAGTTGTGCGGGATGTATTACAATCGACACTTTTTGTTTTTGTCCCTGGTATTGACTACAACTAAACTTTTTGGCTTTCATGTATTTGACAATTTTAAACAGCAACAATGACTTCTTCTTGCAACAATTCTCCTTAGGGTTAAACATTAACAGCAGTGAGCTTGAGAATCAAAGCCGAAGAAAAACTAATGTAACAAACTAATTCCAGACAAATGCATTGCCGTGCGCAAGTATTTGAAAGCCAAATTGTAGCTGTATTAGATTCAAATAAGGTAATAATACTTTATTCTCTTAGATATGCTGTGCACTTGGTCAACCCTGCAGAGCTCAAATCGTATTGCAACTTTTCCGACACCATTTCCTTCTCACGGATATCCTTACACGTTTTAATAATGCTAGCCAAAAAACAAAATATGAGCACTTTTTGTTGGTCAGTCATTTATCAATTCTGAAACTAGTAACCCCTATTTTGTACATGGTTTTGAGATAAATGAGAGGCTCGTCACATCCCTTCTGGATTAATAGCATATTACTCGCTACATAATATAACTGGATGCAACGATTTGCTTGTGCGTGCGTGCGTGCGTGTGTGTAGTCTTGTTTTTGTTACATAGTGGGGCCAACATTCTGGGATTTCACAGAGTTGTGGGGCCCACCCGTCCATGTGGGGCCATTTTGCTGGGCCCCACAAGTTTAGGCCTCTTTTTGAGGGTCAAGACTTGGTTTTAGAGTTTAGGTTTGAATTGGGTTATAGTTGAGGTAAGGGTAAGGAATAGGCTAGGAAATGCATTATGTCAATGAGATGCCCCCACAAAGATAGTAAAACAAACGTGTGTGTGTGTGTTTGTGTGTTAGTCCACATATTCTAAAATATGTGCAGTGAGAGAAGTAATGTATGTTGTTAAGCCTGCTTGCTGATATTGTCCAGTACACAACACTACTAATGGTTTCATGGTGATAAAAATTAAAAAAAAAAACACTTAAGCTATTGCTTGTAGCCTAGATGAATTGTGTACAGTTCCAATTTAGCTTTCATTACAGTTGCTCCAAAAAGTCAGTAGCTACCCTTTGACTCCTAAATCATGCGCTAGATACACTAACTCGGTAAAATAGTGTGAAAGTGTGACCTAATAACCACCGGTAAGCTAACTCACTAAATTATTCGCATCACTGTCCGACTATATTGTAAACCTTTTCCTTCCTGGACAAATGCTATTTTATTATTTGCTAATGTGGTCACTTTTGCATTAATTCTGCTTCGCTCAACTGATAACATGTCTAGCCATTGAAAATTAAACTTGTGACGTCTGCTCCCACCAGCGCAGAGAGAAGCAAATTTCTGCCTGAGCATGCTCGGTGGTGCGCCACTTCCTCATTGGATACTTCAGCTAAACATCCGAGGAGCGTCAAAGTAAAAAAAAAAACGGGTATTAATCTCATTTTAGGGGTTCAATAAAATAGGCCTACTTTTATTTCTTCTTTTATTAGTCAAGCCCCCCCCCCCACCCCCCAAAAAAAACGTATTTGTGTGCGGCACCTGTAGATTTGTGCTCAATCCGCTCATATAATTATAATAAACTGTTACTGTACCTTATCTACTGTACTTCCATAAACTACATGCACAGTACTTACTGTACTGATATTAGAGAGGGGGGTGGGGGGTGGGGGGCTTGGTAGAGGTTGAGTTGTGCGTTACATGTACACTGGCGTCCTCTATTGGTCAAAGTTTGTACAAACAAGGCAAAAAGAATGCAGTTCTGTAGCGATTGACTCGCTGTGATGGGATAAGCTGAACGTCACAACGATTGCTGTATTTGCACACAATTTCAATAATTCTCTTATATAGGTCTATGTATGTATTTATATTAATTGTATTTTACCCCTCTGCTGGGACTATAAGTAACTAAAATACTTTGTATCTGTCAGTATGGTACAATCGGTGGTAAAACTGCAACACGAAACGTTGTTTGAGGAAAGCAAACAATATGGTTATTTTTAACAAATTTCAGGTATCTTATAGCCTATGTTTATTTTTTATATATAACAAAGCAAAACATCTTTAAGTGGCACAACATTACTACTAAACCATGTGTCAGTGTTGTGCTCAATATAAAAATAAAATAAAAAATAAAAATAAAATAAAAGGTTGTTACGTTTCTAGGCTTTTGTGATACAAAACATAAGAAATAACCATTAGACTTTAAAAAATAAAATGAGCACATTTTATGCAGCTGCCTTTACTTGTCTGTCATCATAATAGTGCATGCCATTATTTTTGGATGTCATCACCTTCAAATGCTCACTAGAATTACATGTGACGCCTGGGAGAAAATAGTTTTGTCAAGTCCTTTTAAAACCATTAAAGTTGTGTATGTGGTGTTGAAGTCCACATTAATACATCTCAGCTGCTCCAAATATGCATCCAAAGAGTTTTGCAGTGGTACAATGAGATCTGTGTTGTCCTCAAGTGAATTTAGACATTTCGCAGCAGCCAGTTTGGAGGCAAGATGCCAGACTGGGAGAAGTAGGACCACCACCAGGGTTTTTCCTGACGCTCGATCCCCCCCTCAACTACATCTGGCTCGCTGTGGCGTTCAAACTGATTGTAAGGGTCAAACCGATCCCATGTGTCAGTTGTGGGGAAGAAGTGGTCATCAATATCAGGCTTCAGTGGAACCTGCATACAAGATGGAGAGGAGGGTGACAATAGAGGACGGATATCACATTTTAACAATCCTACGTAGCAAAACAGCCGACGGACCTTCTTCAAGACAAAGTCCACACGTCCGGCCTTGTTCAGGTTGTGAGGCAGATGAACCCGTTTGCTGACCCTGGAGTAACCTTTGGCAGTAGCCGTCAGGATGTGAGTACCAGAGCTCAGCAGACGCCAGTAGTCTCCGCCTTCAGCTGAAAGGTGCACAGAGCGAGAGCGTTGATGTCAGATCCGCAGGCAGGAAAAGGAGATCAGAAACAAGGTAATATTGCAGCTAGATTTTACCCGCGGTGACATCTTTCCGAATCCCCCTGACGGAGATGGTGGCGTCTTTGATCCCGTTGCCATCGACATCCTTCACAATACCTTTAATCCCACGATGGACCTGTTTGAGCAGGGAAAAAGTGGAACTGTGTTTCCTTTTTCCATCACATGCACCGGCAGCAGCTTCTATCCCAGCTGACTTGGCATCTTCATGAACGTGAGCTACGTGAACCACTGCTAATGGCCCTTCTTCAGATAGATGTTAATCTATTTTTGATAGGCAGTTGGCATGCAATCAATTTTGCCAAGTTAACAAAATATTCCGATATACTTGCCGACTCTATAAAACTGAGCAACGCTTCCTTGTTCCTCTTCCATTCTGGGTAAAGCTCGACCTCCGAGGGGAATTTGTCACAGCCCAGCTCTACTGTGATCTCCAAACAATTTGTGTGCAGGTAGTTAAAGTCTGACATGCCTGCAAAAGGAGAAATGTTGAATTTGTGTTTTTGTAATCAATAATGATTTATGTCACTTTATTTTTTTTAAACACTCTTGCTAATACAAAAGCAAAATACTAACAGTTGTATGACACTTGTACACAGTTACACAGATCAGGGCTCTAAATTAACACTGGCCAACCCGACAAATGCGGGTTCAAGTTCATTTTGGCGGGTGGTCATAAATGTACGCCAAATTGGCTAGTAAATTGCTATGCCACTCGCTTTAATTGGGTAGGTGGACACTTAATTTCATTTTATTTTATTTTTTACCATCAAAATGGTTTAAAATGTCACCTCATTTGATCATTTAAATAATAATCAATAGTGGTGGAATAATGACAAAAACATCCGTGTATCTGACTACAGCTTTCGATACTGTGGATCATGAGATTTAATTATCACGGTTAGAATTATATGTTGGAATTAAAGACACTGCTGACATTTTTTGTGAGCGTTGGCCCTTTTCCGTCAGCCAAAACACGAATCAATCAATCAATCAATCTTTATTTATATAGCACCATTCATAAATTAAAATGCAACTCAAGGTGCTAAAAAGAAGACCCCCCCAACACACACACATACAAAAAAAGGGGACAAAAAAAAGAAAGGAAAAAAAACATGGCAGGGCACAGAGAAACCATGTGAGGAAAGGCACCCAGGAAACACTGGAACTAAAAACTAAAAGACAACAAAATAAAAACAGTTAAAAGCTAAAAGACAACAGAATAAAAGGCAAAAACAAAGCTAAAAGACAATATGATAAAAGGAACTGGGAAGTAAGGAAATAAATAAAAGGGGTTAAAAAGATAATTTAAATGCCAAACTAAAAAAGAAAAAATACCTCATATGTGGTGTGCCCCAAGGTTCTATACTAGGCCCGGGTTTGTTTTCCTTATATATGATGGCTCACTCAGCTCAATTTTTAGGAAATACGGTTTGTCCTTTCACTGTTTTGCTGATATACAGATATTACGATGATATGACTTTGGGCAGTGTTTACTGGATTTTAAATGTGCACAAGTTGAGCTGGACATTTGCATTTAATTGTTTTAATTTGTGTCTTTTGTTCTCTATTTTGTTTTAACTTTTATAATAGTATTATTTTCAATATGTTCAACATTTTGGCCAGTGTTTACTGTATTTGAAATGTGCTATATAAACCTTGACCTCTGACCTTGAAAATTTGCCAAATTGTTCCTCTAAAGTGTCTGCGGCTAAATGTGTGCTATAATATAAAAATATAAAAACTTAAGTCAGGGCAAAAGTGGTACATTAATGTAGAATTTAGGAACATGGTTCCCTAAAAAAAAAGAAAAAAAAGAATGGTATTACTATTTATTTACTGTTTATCTATGACAAAATGATAGCTCTGAAAAACGGTCATTAAAACAACAAAACTACACAATTCTAGTACACAAGCCAAAGACACATGTCGCTAATGTGGGCATGGGGGGGAAAAAACTCAAAGGAATGAAAAACGTCACTTTCTCACCTCCAGGAAAACTGTACCACAGCGCCCCGTTGATGATGCCCTTAGTTCGGTAAAAGTGTGCCCCACATCGGTCTGTGTCATTGTTTGACATGGTGGCATGGGCGTCAGCGTAGGTACGAGCCAGTTGCTTAAACACCTGCGGGTGGCATGGTTATTGAGAGAGCTACATCAACAAGTACCATCCACATCGTTCATCCATTACCCGTTCATCCTGAGTGGGTGAGAACATATTCTCCTCGTGTAGGTGTCTGGAGTAGTCAAAGGGATAAGAGACGACCAGCTCACCTCCATGGAGGCTGGCTGACTGGACGAAGGGAATTGACCTGGTCCACTTCATCACTGCAAAGGTCTCTGGTGCCACCTACAGTGCAGGACATGTACTGAACTGACTCTATTAGTGGCGTATTAATAATGGTTTTGACCCAAAGTCACTGGTTTATTTACCACATCCCCCCGATGAACACACATTAAAGAAAATAGTCAAATGTACTGTCATTTCATTCTACCTTCTCAAACCAATAGCCATCGGGAATTGGGATGTGGTCAGTGCGGTAGTGCCTGCTGCGACGGTTCCGGTAGAAGACAGATGTGAGGTCAGGAAAGTTGCGGTTCAGGTCAATGTTCTGGGCGTTTGTGCGGCCATTAGTCCAACCGTTCAGCAAGTGACCCTGAAACGTTTATATTCAAACAACTGGGAGGGTTAAACTATGTGAGAAAAAAATATATATATATCATATTGATGATGATGATGTGTAGATGTTAGATGGAGCAGGCATCATGGGAAGCATGTGGTGAGAAAACTATTTAGATATTAGTCTAGAAAATGTTAGACTACGACTATGACTAGACTATGTAGACAAGACCGTGTATCCGACAAGAGAAGTTCTATGTCAAATGGCATTGAAAAGACATTTGAGCATGTGATCAGTCCATTAAATACAGTATATGCATGCAGAGGAAACACTGAATAGGAACCCCCTAAATGATCATTTCCTCAATATCTTAATTTATGATGCTTGTGCTAGTCTTATATGGAGTATTTGTCATGATCCGTCTCTGTTTTTCTGTGTCCTTTTTTTTAAAATGTTTTAGGTTTTTGTCACCACCTATTCTCATCAGCCCTTTTCCTCGTGTCAGCCAATTAGCTCACTCCAAACTTTTGTGTCATGTTCATCGTCCTCAATAGTTTGCTTGCATTTTGTCCCCCGCTTTCTTTCCATCTGTGGCGGTTCGTTGCTGCTGTTGAAAGTCACATTTCCCATAGTGTTGTTAATATGTTTGTCATGGTCAGTGTTCGGTTTTGAATGTTTTTTTTTTTTTAGAGTTTCCCCCCTGGCTTGTTTGCCTTTTGGAAATAAATTACTTTTATAGAGGGAGTTTTTTTTTTTTTCTTCCTGCCTTGCCTCCATGCTTCCCTGCATCCGGTCCCGCCATATTTTTTTTTGCCACAGGTGCAACAAGCAAACCCAGCTACCCACAGCTTTGACAGAAAATTGGAGGACCCAATCACAGGGAAGCAACGTCCCCAAAAAAAAATATATATATATATTTCCAAAAACCAAAAGGCAAACAAGCCACTGGGAAAACACACAATTTAAAAATAAAAATAAAAAGGAAACAAAACACTCAACATGACAGGAAGGATGACAAAACTAGGGAAACATTACTCGCAACAAAAACACAGAAAGCAGGAAAACAAATTGTCGAGACAACGAGGCACACCTGGAGGGAGTTGATTGGTTGACATAAGGAAATGGGCTGAGGAGAACAGGTGGAGACAAAAACCTAACGAGTAGACAAGGCATGAAAAAACGGATGCAGGAAAACATGAAACAAACACAGTTGAGAAAAGTCTCTCTTTCAGAATGTTTACATTTCTGACAGAAAATGTGCTTGGTGGTTGGAAGGTTACAAAGGCATAATAGGATACAGAAAAGGATGATGATGATGATGATGATGATGACGATGACGATGAAGAAATAAATTAAATGGTGAGTTGCTTACTCGTTAGTAGGAAATAAAATGGTTAGAGTTCTCCCACTGCCAGGTAGTCTGTGATGTAATGTGTCAATTCTGCTTGCTAGCTTGTAAATCTAATATAACTGATGACTCAATCTGGTTGTGGGAGGGCCTGAGAATTTAGACAGACCAAAAAAAAGATTGGAAGGTGGAAGGTATGACTACTGACGTGAGTCAAATGATTTTTACTTGTCAGATGGCGTGGACTACCTTTACTGTAGTCACACTTCAGCAAGGTGGGAGAGTTCCCCGTTAGCTGCATAATGTGCTATGCTAATCCTATGTAGTCATGTCGTATTTCAGATGAGACTACAATTACATGACATTTTGACTTTGCACAACATCGCGCCTAACACCACCAGACATCAAATCAGTACTTATTGCCTTCACCCCTCCTCCAGAAAGACAAAGCAAAAGTGGACTGACAACGGATAATGGCGGTTTGTCTTGTTTTTGTACTGTTAACAATATTTACTTCCTGGTTGATGAGCTCCGGGTCATTGCTATCCTCTACCTCTGCAGCGGCGAGCTCGTAGCCGTCGGGGTTCATGGAGGCCAAGATGTGAATGCGGGTGGTGTTTATGATGGCTTGAACCCGCGTGTTTCCCAAGGTATATTCTGAGCACAAGTACTGAGCCAGGTAGATGAGCAGCTGGCGGCCCAGCACCTCATTGCCGTGCATGTTGCCAATCAGCTTGACCTCCGGCTCCACTAAAGTAGTAAGACAGGGGGTAAATATTGTGAGACATTCTACCGGACGAGAGCCATTTTGAGTCACACAAAAAAAAGTGTGTTTTTAAAGCTTTATTTCATTGGTGTTGAGTAAATATTATGTTTTTCAAGAGTGACATACTATTTTTAATCACTTTCATAAGGACATGGCCATTTTCACATGTCCGAATTGACCAACATAACATTTACATTACATTACATTACAACATAACATTTGCATCTAAAATATCACCAAATAGATTAAAGATGTTTATCAAACCTTTATTATGGCCACGAATTATAAGTGTGTCACTGATTCCATAAGATATTTTTATTAAAAAGTCAAACATTACATTTGAGTAAAAATTTTACTATTTGTGTGCGTCCCTCAGTTTGTCTTACCACCCCGTCACACTTACTAGTTTTGTCTATAAATTACTGACATCACAAAGACAAAGTGAAATAATTTGAACCTCTGGAGCAGTCAGGAAGAAAAAAGGCAAGTTCTGACATTCTGTTTTATTCTTTTTTGTTGTTGATTTTTTTGAATAAAATAAAAATTGACAATCTGTTTTATTCTTTTTTGTTGTTAGTTTTTTTTTGGGGGGGGGGAACATTGTTTCATTCTTTTTTGTTGTGGTTGTTTGTTTGTTTAAAAAAAAAAAAAATTGGCATTCTTTTTTGTTGTTTTTCCAAACAAAATTATTTTGACATTCTGTTTTATTCTTTTTTGTTGTTTGTTTTTTTAAATAAAAAATTGTGCACTTTTATTGTAAAGAAAATAATATTTTCAATTGTGAATAGGTCAGGAACTTGAACATATAGTAGCTATTTTAGGGTGAAATTTACCACCCCCCATCACAGTGAACCACCCTATCACAGGGTCGGTCATCTTGTTGAAAAAAAATTATAAAAAACAACAAAACGAAAAATGGAGTGAAATGCTTCATGAATTAATGCTGAATTATGTTAGTTTTGTGGACTAGTCAAAGGACTATAGGTTTTATTTCAAATTTTGAAGTCAATATATATTTTTGTAAAAAACGATGACACCAATGACAATGAGCCTAAAAATGAAAAACAAAAACAAAAACGGATTAAATTACATACTGATGAATTACATATTGATGGTTTAAAAAAAAAAAAAAAAAAAGGAATTTTACAGCACATTCTATTTAATGTACCATCACTTAAATAGTGTGCATACGGTCCGTGACTGAGTGGTACAATATGGCTATAAGGTCTAAATAAAAATGGATAATACTAATAAACATTTTAAGCCTGAGGTGGGTAATATGTTTTTGGGAGGATTAACATGTCTTTTAATGCCGCATGAAAATTTTACAAATTGCAAGTTGGAAATGGCACGTTTCGGAGAATAACTCCTGTAAAAACAAGCATGATCTGTGAACATTACAGTGGTACCGCCGCCTTCAGAAGTTGTGGAAAATATGTACTTGGTCCTTATCTGAGAGTCCACTGGTTCCACTGTGGTGGAACAGACTTTGAAGACATAACAGCTACCACTCCTGTGGGAAAGACTATGCAATATTTTGGTAAGTCAAAAACATGTCGTACTTACATAGTTCATGCTGTCCAGGATTGTTGCTGAATTCGATGACCAGTAAATCTCGACCCTCATTGCTGCGGCCGATGCTGTAAACGTGAGAGATGTGGGAACACTTGGCTGCCGTTCTCTTCAGCAAGCTGTACATCTGACTGTTGGTGGTGTGGGTGAACTGGATGATGGTGCTGGGTTCATCTGGTGAGAGGCTGGACCTAGCAAGCTCCTGTCTGGCTGAAAGGGGCGAGGTGATGATTGGAGGACTACATTTAGAATTGTGTTGGAATTGTCCAAGAGCTCAAACTTGTTCTATTTTTTTACCTCTTAGCGCCGCCAATGGGTCAAAGCAGCCCTCTTGGTCACTTGCAAAGAAGCGGTCACAGTCCAGGAAGTATGGCCAGGCCATGTGTATGGCCTCAAAGGTGTGGGCGCAGTCCTTCCTCAGGGCCTCGCATGTGCTGCGACAGGGCTTGATCATCTTGTTATCCCGGCAGGGCGACGCCAGTACCGAGCAGCCCACCAGACGGATGTCAGGGGAGCACTCGCCGTTAAGCAGACCGTGGATGACACTCAGGAGGAGGTACTCTGCCCCCGACTCGGCATCCATACGAGTCCGGTGGCCGAGGATGTTGGGAAATATTGTTCTGGGGTAGCAATGGAAGATTGAAATTTTAGGTTGGAGGTTGTTACCTCCACTAAGTGGGGAAGTAGTAGTTGTTTTGATTGCAGTTTGTTAATTAGCTAGCACAAGCAAAATCTATACCTACACAAAGTCTAATCTAATGATTTATACCACTAAAACAAAAACTAAGTAGGCAACACTTTATCACAAAGTGTAACTTCAAGCCAATCACAAATAGGAGTATCAAATATACGGCTCGAAAGCCGTAATCAGTCCGTCAGGGGGTCCAAACTAGGGGTGTGCCCAAAAAATCGATTTTCATAAGAATCGCGATTCTCATTTAGTATGATTCAGAATCAATTTTAAATGTCCCAAAACCGATTTTATTTAAGCAAATAATTTAAATTATTTTATACTGTCTTGCCCTTGTTTGTGGGTGCCTTTATTGGGAGCACTGTTCATTGGGCCAGTGTGGTTCTGCTCGTTCTGATACACTGTTAAGTTGTAGCCACATAGGAGCAAAAAGTCATGATCAAGTTATTCCAATAAAAGTTGTTGTTTTGCAGTGTAGGATGCTAAGATGCTTCTCTGTATACATTCCTGAAGCGTTTTGTATGAATAGTCGTTCTTTTGAGTGATAAAAGTGCCACGAGTAGCGCGCTAATTAGCATTAGCGAGTCAGACAGAGTAGATCATGACAATTCTTTGCATATCTATAAATTGAAGCAGAAATCATTGTCAATCAAATATTTTTTAATCTAAAAATTTTCTGAATCGATACTCGATTTTGAATCGAATCGCAGGCCCAAAAATCTGAATTGAATCGAATCGTGAGACAGTCAAAGATTCCCAGCCCTAGTCCAAACTGCTGTTTTTCACAAAAATCAACTGTTGTTACTCATTTTGTCCACTGGAGGGCGCAAATGACTGCAATTTGGCTGAGAAATGTTTTTCATACAATTATTTACTGTAATTATTACTTTACAAATGGATTAGTATAGGATGGTGACAGAGACAGACTAAGGTACCAACATACATATTTGGGTTGCCTTGCAGCATATGTTCTATGTGCCCCCACTTGACTGCATTCTGAGTAATATTGCGTTTGTTAACAACCAATCACAACTCAGCTTCAGAAAACAAGTGAACCGTGACTGGTCATAACCTGAGCCCTGAGCAACGGTGATGACACTTTCAGTCGACAGCAAGGGGCAAAATGGCCGCCCTAGTTCAAGACCCATGTTATTGTGAGATTGTTGTGTATAATGGCTTTATTTACTGTGCTGCTTAATGTTGACTGTCTTGATTTCAATTTGTTAAAGATGGGTAAAAACGGGTGGATTTTGCTGCTTAACTGATGTATTCCACAAACGCAATATTAATCAGAATACCGTGTTTAGACTAGTGGGGCTGCAAAGAACATATTATTGTAAAGAACATTTTTGGTTTGGCTTCGCCTTCTATATAAACACTTAGTATAACCAAATAAGGTCAATGTTGTACAGCGGACAATGGGACTAATTTATTTGCTGAATTTATACCAACCTCTAGAACCCACCTAGTGTATCCTACATCATTACAGTAGCTCAGATGCATCTCTGTGCAGGTCGCTGTCGGGAACAGAAATGTATGTTATCACACAAAAGGTGAAAATCTCATCATAGGTTATAATATATTGTTCCATGCATACATCTACAAAAAACGATATATATTTTAGCATATGTAGGTCACGTTGCAATTAACAGTAGGCTATCAAGATCAATGGTCAAATAAATAAAAATGTACACTTATTTTACTTACGTTTTGCTTCGGTCACACTGTTACTGCATCTTCCTGTGTGTGGGAGGTCAAAAAATACCACACATGAAGATGGAAGAAATGAAGGCACGTAACATATATAAACGCTAGGGGGCGCTATTTGTCTTTAAAAAAATAAAAATAAAAAATAAAACAGAATCCTTACTGATGTGTTTTGAAGTGAGATTTGTAGGTGCCAATTTCAACGCTTTGGATTATATTCAATTGGAGGGGGCTCTTAAATCTACAGTAATATCGAGTGTTGTTAAACAATAGAATAGTGGATTAAAGCACAAATAACGCTGCATAATGCATAGACAATATTCTAATGATGCGGTCTTTGTTGCTAAAATATGTGGGGAAAACATTCAACTCACCCAAAAGTTGGTCTCCTGGGTGGCAGGTCTGCTGTGGCGCGCACCAACAACTTTCCGCCAAAGCCAGAAACAGCCCCAAAAGTCCCAAAAGCATGTTTCTTTGCGTAGCAGACAACACAGTGTGATGTGGCAGCTGCGAGTGGCGAGTCACAACTTCTTGAAAGCGGGATGGTAATTACAACCCGCTGCACGGAAACCTCCTTCCTTTGTTTGGGCAGCGCATCCCTGACCCGAAGAGCTGAGTCTGGCCAAGAGTGGCTTTACTGCAAACCGATCAAATTTCACTGCACCGCTCGGGGGGGGGGGGGGGGGGGGGGGCTAGAGAGAGGGTGGGTCACGTATCTAATTAGAACCAGCAACACAGTCTTAATCATCGTCTCAAAAGCTGACATGATCTATTATGGCATGTGATTCATAGGGGCCCAAAGATTTTTCTAAACTGCATAGGTGTCAAACTCAAGACCCGGGGGACAAATTAGGCCGCTGAGTCATTCATTTGGCCCACATAAGAAATTAAAGTGTTTATGGTAATGGTTGTGTTCATTGTTTTTGGTAGAAAATCTGTGGCAAAATTTAAACTCTACTTATTTATTTTCATTAAATATCTCATTAATTAATAGTTGCATACTTACATATTTGGTTGCCATTGCTTTCCATGACTTCTACTTTCAATTTTGATATTAAAAACGTATTTTAAAAAAAACACTATCAGAGCACACCACTCACAATATGACCAACATTTAAATGTCAGATTTTCTATCTTTATGTGTGTGGTCCGTCACAGATAAAAAAAAATAGATTTTTTTTTTTTTAATCTTTCATAATTTCAAAAATTATTTTGTATGTGTTAGCTTGATTACCAAAAACCAAACAAAAAACATAAGCTACATGCATGAAACTTTATGGAGAGGTGAAATAGAGGCCCATCCTTGATTTATATGCAAAATGCAGGTTGAGAAGTTTGTTTCCATTTGCCGTTCCCTCGCCATGAAAGCAAAAATAGCATCACACACTCAAAGAAATGGAAAATGGATGTAGTATTTCTTGTGCAATGTATTTATGTTGAACGTACTTGCTATTTACTCGTAATAAAAATATGAGTTTTGCATTACATCATTAAATAATAATACAAATATTGGGAGTATTCAATATTATTTTAGAAATTCTAGTTGTCACAGTCATTTAAGAAAATTAAGTTGGTCCCAACGCACTTTCCATCCTGGCAATTCGGCAAGAGGAGAGTGGCCACCATTACTGCACCATTGATTTTGTCAGGCACACATCGAGACAAACATGGAAAAAGCATTTTAGTCCAGTGTTTGGCACATTTTGCACAGTGGGGCTTTTTCTTGTTTGTTTACATGTAGCCTACTGTAACTATTCTCCAGACAGATAGACAGACAGACATAGACACGGAGAGACAGGCAAACTTATGGACAGACACTCAAATAAGTTGGGGCGGGCCTATAATTGGCATATTTGGCACATGCCTTCTTTTGACCTGTATTTCAAAATAAATGAAATGTGATTAACATGAATTCACTTACCAAATAAAAAAAATGTTTTTGATGCACAAGAGCGTCTCTCAACCCATTTACACACAGTAATTCCAGGATTGGTACGTTTTTACTGCATTAAAGTGACAATTTATTCTTTGAACATGTATTTGTGTTGTCATGAAGTACAATCAAACCATTTCCGACGCATGGCACTGAATACAACATTTCATGTCAATTAAACTTGTTGTCCGAGTCTATGTCATCTGATTTGACAAATTCAACCTAAGTGGAAGTGTACAGTACAATAACATTCATGATGTGAATGCACACTGTATATAATGCGGTGTACTTTTGTTTGTGTGAAGGAATCCTTGGCGGCGCCTCTGCAGGCAAACGATGGAAATCCACAGTCTCGCCTTTCAAAGGATCTTTGGCACACATCGCAACAACGCGTGCCTGCATTCAGCATACATTGTTCAATGTCCTTGACCCACAAAATAAATAAATAAATGGCCACGAAGCACGTGACCAAGCCCTCAGTGAAAGTGTCCTTGCGCAAGGTTTCCCCCTTCCATTTGCTCTGCGTCTACTTCCATTTAAACATTGAGCAGAAGGGGTGCACTTTGCCACCTCGTTAGAAACAGCTGCACACACACAATTCATGTTGCTCTGGCGCCGTTGTCTTCCGTGGTGTCAAATGTGCTGCTCCAGCTGCTGGCGGACAGCAAGTAATGATCCTTTCTCAAAAAGCGGCCGATGACACGCACCAGGACCTTTCTGTACTGATGCCGCAGCAGGCAATAGACAAATGGATCGCTTGAAGCCTTGGCGTAGCACAGACATTTGGTGGCGATGCCCCAGTATCGGGGGATGTGCACTGAGGGCAGCAGCTCCACGAACCTGCAAGAGGAAAGAAGGGGCTTGTATTGTTCTGACATTTGCACGGGTCAAGCATATATTTGTAATATTTTGCGTCAGTAAAAATGGCTGCCAGTGAATGAGTTGGTACACTTCTGCAGAACATTGTAGCCTTTCCAACTTTAAAGAAAAATAAAGAAATATAGATCAACTTAGAACAAAGAATAATTTTATGAATTATTTTTTTGTCATATATTATTTCATGGTCTTTCTTTATTATATTATATGGAACTGCAAAGCTATGGTATGTTTATTTTCATCCCCATATCCTTTGCAGTGGTGTCCAACATATGGTCTGGGGGCCATTTGTGGCCTGCCACCCATTTTTAAGCGGCCCTCTGCATGTCATCTGCTACTAATACATTTGTCTTATATACTGTAGAGCAGGGGTGCTCAAGTCAGGTCCTCAAGAGCCAGCCTGTTTTTCATGTTTCTCTCCACCAACACACCTGATTTATGATCAGAATCATTATCAGGCTTCTGCAAATGAGCTGATCATCAGACTCAGCTGCGCTGTAGGAGGGAGACATGGAGAACAGACTCTTGAGGACCGGACTTGTGCAATGCGACTATTTACAATTAAACTAGTGTTGTTAAGCAATTCATTTTTTTTAACTAATTAATCGCAAAATGTTCCGTAATTAATCGTGATTAATTGCATTTTTCTACAAAGCTTCTAACTATATTTATTGAGTAAAATATTGGACTTAATGTAAAACCATCAAATAGAAAGTATATTTAGAATCAAATACTGTTCTAATAGCTTTCTTTGATCCGGCAATATAATTACTCTCCTGTAAGAAAAAAACCACTGAACAAATCGATCAAAATGGACTCAGCTTTACTTCAAACTTTTTTTTCTCATAGAAACAATTCTCAACATGTATTGCTTCCAGGTTTAGTTATGCTCACACACTTCAGAAAGGTTGATTTACGAGGCTCTGTGGATGAAACATCAAAGGCATACAAATAAAATGCTATTTGAATTTGGCGGTGAATGCGCAAATTACTCGAGATTTCGCCAACAAGCGTTAGCCAGTAAAACTGAAAGTAAAACTACCTCTAGTCAGTGTTTGTCCATCTTCAGGTTTGGCTGCAGGTTATAAGCCATAAGTAAATAGGAGTGAGGAGTAAATACAACTGAGTTAACTGAGTTAATTTTGTTAGCGCTTTAAAGAATTTAAATTAATCTCCAGAGTTAACACTTTAATTTTGGCAACCCTAAATTAAACAAGTAACATTTCTCTTGATAGCACTGTGGCGAATAAAGAACATTTTGACAGGCACAAATGGTTTATTCCACTTCTGCTCTGCCAAGGTCCAAATTGTGAAAGTAACTTCTTCCGAAATAGCCAGTTTATGAAAGATTGTCGCTGTATAGGTATAGGACATATGGAACCTTTTGTCACTGGTACTTATAGTCCTGAGTGACGTGAAAAGGAGATTTGCATCAGCAGAAGGGTGGGGGCGGGGGAGGAGAGTCGTAGTGGAGCAGGTTGTGAGTTAGGAGGGTGCGAGGTTGTGGAGGGCATTGCAGGTGAGGGGAAGGACGTGGGACAAGGAGCCGGTGGGAGGTGTTGAAGTGCACAAGTAATGTGGTCATATGTGCGTGTGTGAGTAAGGAGGCGTGCGCCTGGATTTTCAATGTACTATGCTAAATGTTATTTTGAGGCTTTTTATAGATACGTGTGTAGCATGGAGTGAAATGCACCTTAGAATTGTTGCATGTTAACTTTGTCTCATTGCTAATATGTATATTTTCTTAGGTTTACTGTTTTAAAGGGGAAGTCAACCATAAACATTTCTTGACAATTATATGTTATATGTGACCTCACTAGTCTAAATATGGAATTATGTTTCATATTAAATTGGGGGAATATGTGTTATGCAGCGAAATCCAGCTGTTTGTATCTATCTCAGCGGGCGGCCATTTTGCCACTTGCTGTCGACTGAAGATGACATGACCAATCACAGCTCACCTGTTTTCTGAAGCTGAGCTGTGATTGGTTGTTACCTGAGACCTGAGCATCTGTGATGTCATTTTCATTTAACAGCAAGTGGCAAAATGGCTGCCTTCTGATATTGATAAAAACTGATGGATTTTGCTGCTTAACTCGTTTTCCACCAACACAATTTTAACCAGAATACTGTATTTAGAGTACAGTAGTGGGGCTGCATAGAACATATTGTTGTCAATATTTTGGGGGGTTCGATCAAAGATGAAAAATAGTGGTGTCACACGACTTTTGCAAAGTGTTGTATATGATCCATCCACTATTCAGCTTTTCCTCAGAGTTGTGGGGTAACGTTTGGATAAACTAATACAAAGCTGCTAATTACCTTGTTATAACATATGGCGAATAGCAGAAGATGAAGGAACCTATGAAGATGCAAATTTTCTTGGTAGCCCTCCGTCTCCTCTTCTTCTGTTCTGCCAAACATCTTTCTTTCACACTGACAACACAAAGAAAGAACGATGAATACACATGCGACGTAACAATGTATTAAATAGTCACATGCTCATTTAGTCTGAATGACAAGCAATTAGACTCCAACATGCCCCAAATGTTACACCTGTGCCGTACCTGGGATGAATGTCAACCAACAGAAGCAGCGTCTGCACTGTGATGACATCAATCCTCTTGCAGTGGGACTTGGCCACTCTCAAAACTTTGAGGTAGGAGAAGCACAGCACGGCCAGGCTGCAGGTGAAGCTGCTGCAATGGAGCAGCACGGTGAAAGTGGCGTAAGCGGCCAGCTGCGTCCGTCCCTCGGCGGCCAGGCGAACGGTGCATGAGGCGTACGTGTGGCTGTAGCCTCCCCAGTCCATCAGCAGCTGAGTCAGAGAGAAGGCGAGGGACTGCAGCCAGGAGTAGACCACCATCAAGATGGCATCCCGGT
Source organism: Leptonotus elevatus (assembly GCF_054856555.1). Classification (NCBI taxonomy): domain Eukaryota; kingdom Metazoa; phylum Chordata; class Actinopteri; order Syngnathiformes; family Syngnathidae; genus Leptonotus; species Leptonotus elevatus. The sequence continues at coordinate 17,751,387 of NC_141246.1, forward strand.
AACGCATCTTGCTGGAGTAACTGAGAGGGAACATCACGGCGATCCACCTGTCCAGGCTGAGGGCCGCCATGCTCAGCATGCTGTTGGTGGTGAGGAAAGTCTCGGCAAAGCTCGCCAGTTGGCAGAAGGAGTTCCCGAAGGGCTCCTCGCTTTTGACCACCCCGAAAAAGGTGGTGGGCATGTTGATGAAAGCGAGGAGGATGTTGGAGAAAGACAAGTTGAGGACAAAAACTCCCGGGACGTGGGACCTCAACTCTGAGCTGTGGGTGAAACACAGCAGCACCGACATGTTGGTCACCAAGGAGACGACGGCCATCACCACGATGGACACTTCCAGGAGGAACTCGGGGATGCTCATCATTCCAGGCTCCACTTTGCCAGCGTAGAGTCCTACATGTTTGAGCGTCCCATCAGCTGAGACTGATTGCCGCGCAAAGCGCTCGTATGGAGAGCTGTCCAGTGCTGAAAGCTCAAAACGGATCCCATCTGGCATGAGCCGCCTCCAATCATTGTTTTCACCAATGGTGGACTAACTGCGAGAAAGACCAGAGGAAAAGTGTGTGGACGGTGGTTTGCTCTCTCTCTCTCTCTCTCTCTCTCTTTCTATCTCGTGGCTCTCAAACATGCGCACTCGCCGGCGCCTCCTCTCACGCTGGAGATGCCGTGCGCCTTGCACGTGCAGCCTCTTGCTGGCTCATGTGACTCTTGAACAATATTCATGCAAGCAGCGCTTAATATGGGCTTGTCGGGGCGTTGGCACACTCATTTGGGCTGTTTTCTACCCAGAAACGAGTTGACTCCCTGAGGAGTGCAACAAGAAGCTTTATTATGAGGTATGCATATCGAGATGTATGAAAAAAGCGTCTGATCTGCTTTTGCAGCAATAATGATCTTCAAGGATGACTCACATTGATGCTAATTCATTGTGTTTATTACTTACAGTGGCTAGACATGCCCTGCCTCGTACTAAGCATTGTTTCTAATGGGATGGTTGAGTAGTATCGGTATCGAGCCGATACTGACCTTATTTCAAGGTATCGGGTACTCAGTATTGGCGGCCGATACCAGTATCAGTTGAAAGAAGCTGGAAAACCACATGTTTCGATTGGGCCTTTGTCTGGCTACTGGGTTATTTGTTTCATTTTATTTATTTTACAAAAACACAATAGGAATATACCATGAAGGAAAAATATTATATTGGGGATGTATAAGTATTTCTTTAAAAATATCTGTCATTGGTTCAATAGAAATTTTACATATGAAAAGTACTAGCGGTATCGGTACTACTAAAGCGTTGATTACTCGTAATGGTATCAGTCTAAAAAAAAAAAGAAGTGGTATCAACCATCCGTGTTTCTAATATTTTATCCCTGTCATGTATCAAAACAAGGCAACAAAAATTTTGAAATAATGATACAAAAATATGACACAATACCCATATTTTTAAATTAATACCTCAATAAAAGTGTGCAAAATTATTTTAGAAAGGCATCTTTTTCTGATCTTAATAGCTCATGCAGGGGTAACTAATATTGTGGCCAATGACTGTTTGTGTATGTTGTTTTGTTAATGGCAGATACTTCTTAGTAGGGACGGGTGAATACCAATACCAGATATCAATATCGGGCCAATACCCAGCTATTTCAAGGTATCGGTATTTGTGACAGCTGCCAATACCAATATGGGCGGCCATCTTGTATATAAAAAAAGAAAAAGATAATACAATTATTATTAATTCCATTCAGTTCCAAGGAAAGACGCTATATTTGGTTATATATCATAATTTCCGCACACTAGCTATTTTTTTGATATAGTGCTTGATATCGGTATCGGTGACTAGTCAAGAGTTGAGTACTCGTGCTGCGTTCAGTCTGAGAAAAAAGTGGGATCGAACATCGCCACTTCATCTCAAGCCTGAATAAAAAAAAAAATGAGAACATGGCGACAACCTAAGTGTGACCACGCTGACAGATTGAGTTCAGGAAACAGCAGGTGAAACGTGGGAACGCGCTCGTGCAATCTGTGCTCCTTCTTTTGGCTTTGAAGAGAGCGTTTGGTTTCGCAACGACGTGCGCTGAGCTCGTGCATCACCTCAAGCATGCGAGTGTGAGCGTGCTTGAGCATGTGACTGTTTGTGCAGGTTGTTCCTTATGGTACAGTATGTAGCACATATGCTATATGGTATGAAGCGCCTTACCAAGAACCTGCCCAGATGTTGTTTCTACCCTCTGGTCCTCCCTTAGGCTGCCATTTATATGCAATCATTAACGGGCTGCTACCAGATTTACTCTTTCCTTTTTATTTTTGTCAGCCACAATCCTCAGTGGAGCTGCCGTCCTTGTGCACGTCAACTTAATAATTGGAGGAAAAACTCCCTTTGTTGCAGAGAAGAAAAATATAGGGGGGGAAATGACGGGATGACAAGAAATACCCTCCCCCTCCCCTCAGTGGGAAAGAGCCCTCTCTGTGGTCACATGCTTCTTCTGGGTTCTCAGAACCGAGGGTGCGGTTGTGCAAGCAACACAATGCTGATAGCACAAGCACTTAAGAAATGCTGTTAGGACGGCGAGGAGTCCAAACAAACTGCCCATGGCCGTATGACTCGATGCATATGCTGAGCGGGCCGGGCCATTACATAACCGCGCAATTCCCACGGTCGCCACCACAATATGGAACACATGCATCACTTGACAAGGATTTCACGCTGTCCACCTGCCCTGCACACAAATCACTCTAGCAGCCCTCACCCATAATTTGGCACCTGAGTCCCGCTTTTTTTTTTTTTTTACAGGAGCGCCCTGACGTGTCCGCTCAAGAGTGAGGGCTTGGAAAGATGTGATTGTCATGTGGGAGGGGTGGGGAGGCGGCTGGGGTATTGATCGACACTAATAGCCTTAGATGAGCGTTGGGGGTGTAAGCAGGTCTGCGCAAACGCTCTGCGCATGAACCCCAACTCACACAGACATTACTCACATGTGCAGACATACACAGACGCACTCGTTTTCAGCCACGCTCGCTGTCACTCTCGCTTGCCCGCCCTGCCTCCCTCTCCCTCGCTGCATCCCTCCCAGTCACGTGCTGACTGTGGAGGAGTGAGTCTGGCTGTGGAGAGGCTGTGTGATGCTAATTTAAGATGAAAATAATAACATGTACACTGCTCTATGTTTGCTGCTGGTATTGACAAATTGAGTCTTATACTGTCTAGCTATTTATCTGCAGTAACCATCACAGGTGTCCAAAGTTCGGCCCGCGGGCCATAAATGGCCCTTTCTCTTTAGCGTACTAAAAACTAAACTAAGCTAAGCTATTTTCCTTTTTGCTCACAGCACATACAGTTGTGCTTGAATGTTTACATACCCTAGGGTATGTAAACATTATAAGAAAATGGTTTAATGCCCATAAAATCCAAAATATTGTGGCAACTGTTTTGATGTTTTCAGAGATTGAAGTTGACATGAGTAGAGATTTGCATGTGAATTTTGGTGATGATTCATAGCATTTTTGTGCCAACAAGTGGCGTTTAGCTTTTGTACATTTGCAGTCATGCTCATAGGGTTATATAGTCCAAGGGGATGTAAACTTTCAAACACAATTGAAGCTGTCATTTCGCAATTTTATATATATTAATATAACTATAATCAGGGGTGCAAACATAAGCAGTGTGCTGAAAATATTCATGTGTGCACAAGATTCAGTTGTGTTATGCTGCATTCGAGGAAAGTGGGAAATAGGACTATTCCGACTTCATACCAATAAGTGAGCACGGGAATGCCCCTTTGAACTCATACATCCGCGTTGCAAAGTCAAGAAAAAAAAGGTCCCCGACTTCACTGACGTGACTCGACAATGGCGAGCCCCATGTAGAGACAGGCCATGAACAGCAAAACATTATTTAAAAGATTTTAAACTATTTATTTATATTTAACATATTTTCACCACCATAAGGCGCACCGTATTATAAGGCGCGGTCAGTTACTGGTGCTATTTCTGTGTTTAACACACACATAAGGCACACCGCACTATTGGGTGCACACACGGTAAAACATACGCTAGCTCAAAACATATGGTAGCATGCTATTATGCTAAAACATATGCTAGTGCTAGCGCATGTTTTTAAAAAGGCAGCGAACGGAACAAAACTGAGTTTGGTTAAAGTAACATTGTAAACAGTGAGTTCAGTTGTACTTGAAGTATATAACAATGTACCAGGGGTGTGAATTGCCTCGTACCTGGCGATACGTTTCGTATCACGATTCATAGGTCACGATTCGATTCAATACCGATTAATCCAAATACGAATCTATAAATAGATTATTGCGAATTTTTTTTAAACTCAAATTTGGAAAATACTCATCAGTAAACTTGTACACTGTAAGATTTGTATGAAAATTCATTTATTTATATGAAAATTCAGGCTTATAACTGAGCCACTGTATTTAACAAACAGGTTGCAGTCTGTTTCATGTTTGAACAGTATTGAAATAAAATATTAGGGCCTAATGTTCCATTAATATAACATTCTTCCATGAATGTAAGATGTTTTGTTGAATATTCCCATAAAAAAAATAATGTTTAAAAATCGATTCGGCCGCATATCGAATTGATTCGAGAATTGCCGAATCGATTTTTCTAACACCCCTACAATGTACTCACGTTAATTTTGATCAATCCTAATCCACAAATCAGTCATAGTCCTCATGATCTTCTGTATCAGAAACAAACAACTGGGCAAGTTCTCCATCAAACACGCCAGGCTCCGTCTCATTGTCAGAATCAGTCTTTTAGTTGTGTCCTCGGAAATGCCGGCTTTTGCGTTCGCCCAAGCATTCACAATCCATTGACAATTGTAGCATAACTTGCACGGTGCTGCCTCCCAGTCTTGGTAAAGCTATGTTCGCCAGCCTCCCGGAATGATAGCAAGCTCTGTGTTAATTTGTTGAACTTTATTTTTCACAGCGGCTGAGAGATGCGCATTTGAGTCACGGATATAAGGAAGGAAAGTGACCCGGGGGAAAAAAACAATCTGATGTCTTTAGTATGTGGTGTGATCTGTTTAGCTACACCGTGTAGACTTGCACTACTTCAAAGTGACTTTTGCGATGTCTGTTGCTGTAAATGCACGTTGTTTAATAAAGCATTTAAAAAAGAACGGAAAAAAGGAAACAATACACTACTGTATGTAGTACTTTAGCCCGGACCCGCCTTTGCATTTGGTATGTCCCATCTCCCTCACTCCCTGCACAAGCAGACCAGTCTGTTTTGGAGGGAGCTGTCAATCAAACAATTAACTTGTAAGTGGCTCATTAAGCTCTGAAACAAGCAAGAAAGAAAAAAAAGAGGACACATGCTCACTGAACATGCATGCTTTAGTGCCATGGCATAAACAAGTCACGATTGGCAGAGCAAACACTGGTTTAGGGGGAGGGGGAGAGGAGGGGCTGGAGAACTCGCCACCAAGTTGACTCTTCCAGTACTCTCATGTCTGTCCTCAGTCAGGTCCACCTTTCTTGTATATAAGCAATGTGTGCGGGAAGTTCTTTCTTTTTTTTTTTTTTTTTTTTTTTTTTTTTTTTTTTTTTTCTTTCTAAGAGCTCAGTATTGTTCATTCGGAAATGTCATCATCATTGCTCTTTTTTTTTTTTTTTTTTTTTTTTTTTTAAATATATATATATATATATATACACATATATACATACATATATACATATATACATACATACATACATACCTTTTTTTTTTTTTTTTTTGTGTGTGTGGGTGAGTATGTGTGTGTGCGTGCGTGCGTGCGTGTGTTTGTTAGCTCACCAGAAAACCTATTAGAAAAAAAAATCTTATACCGTTCACCTAAATCGAACACCAGGAGACCCGAGGGGACCGAAGAAAACCAAGGAAGGTGAAATCCAGCACCGACCAGACACCCCCCACCAGAACTCCTCCCCAGCCCAAGAAACATCCAGACCCCAACAAATCCAAAAAACATAAAGTCAGGGAGGCCTCAAGAGACCAACGGAGAGACCGAGAAAAGGAAGGAAGGACAGACGAAGCCGCGTGAGATCCGAGACACCAGCCTCCACCGATTCAATAACCTGAGGAGGAAACAGATTGTGTCTGAGTTTCGGTAGATGCTGGTGTGGTGGATCTGGCATGCATGAAAATCTCCACCAAAGAGGGGAGCCGTCGACCCCCGCCGGAACAGAGCAAGCGCAACACCTCAGGGCCCCCCAGGCCGCGGCAGCGCCAAAGGACGACCCCCGGGCCCCATCAGGGCCACCGGCCGGAGAGCAAACCCAGGAGCAGGAGCGCCCCCCGCCCCAACACGGCCCGCGCCCCCGGCCCAACGCAGCAGGACGGGGCACTGCAGGCCCACCAGGCACCCCACCGGCCCCCAACCCCCGCCCCCCCCACCACCCCCCGCCCCCCATCCACCCCCCGCCACCCACCCCAACCCAGCCCCAGCCGCCCCCATGCCCCCAATCCCCCAGACACCCCCCACCCCCAGCACCCCCCCACCCCGCAACCCCCACCACCGCCCCCCCCCAACAAAGCCGCCCCCCCCCCCCCGACCCCACCCCGACCAACCGGCAGCCCCCCAACCCCCGACCCCCAGCCCCCGGGGACCACCCGCACCCAGGCACCGGCGCCGAAGAGGGGCCGGACAGCGGAGCGGAGAGGGCAGCCGCGCCCACCCCACCCCCCGCCGTGTGGAAGGACGGAACACCGGGGGCAAAAGGGGGAGATGGGGGCACCGGAGGGCGGCCGACACCCCCGAACCCCAGGCCCAGCGGGGGAAGGCCCCGGTCGTCACCCCAGCGTTCTTTGTGAAAATTAACCCCTGTTACTGAGTCCGCCAGCTCGCGGACTGGCGAACTCTACCCCTAAACCGTGAATGTGACCCCACCCAGTGTATATACAAGTGTGTGTGTGTGGTGCATTAAAATTAGGAGCAGGTGAACCGGAGCCGATGGAAATGATATTCCCACGCTCCGATCCACCCGCCACCCAAGCATGTTGCTGAGTGTATGTGGTGCATTAAAAAAAATAGATAGGGCGGGGGGGGGGGGGTGGCGACACGGACAGGGGACCGCAGCACTGCTCTATACTGCGGCCCCCAACCGATGGCACCCCCACAAGCCCCCAAGCCCCCCCCCCACCCACAAGTTGTGTGGTGTATTAAAATTGGAGGGGAGTTGTAGGGTGAAGACGGTGTTTCCACCCTACCCCACCCCCCAAAGTGTGTTATGTGCCCTATATGTCTATAAAAGTGTATTGTGCAAACCTAGTGTAGTGAGTTAAGAGGTGTGACCAGCGGGGCCCCCCCCAACCGGGCGGGGGCAGGAGGCGCACCGGCCCACCAAGCCCCCACCCACCCCACCAGGACCCCGGCGGGCATATGGGACCCGTCCGGCGGGGCGATAGGGCTCGCCCCCCGGATACTGGGTCCCGCCCGAGGTGTCAGGACGCCCACCGGAGCGGGGCGGGCACGACACCAAACCCCAGCCACCCCCGCCGGCCCCCATAGCACCGAGACCCGGGCCATGGATGGAGCCCCCGGCCCAGGGGAGGGGAAGGAAGGCGTACCGGGGAAGGGGAAGGGAGGAGGGAAGGGGACGACAAGAAGGGCAGGGGGCAGCGGCAGGGACGCAAGGAGAGGGGGAGAGGAGGAGGAAGGGCGACGAGGGAGAGGGGACAGGGAGGCGAAGGACGGGCGGGGAGAGGCGAGGAGGGAGAGGCAGCAAGGGGGAGGAAGGGGGAGGGGAGAGGGAACCACCGGGCACCCCGGCGGCCCACAGGCCCCGAACCGCGTCGCCGGGCCCAGAGCGACGGACCGCGCCGGAACGGCGCCGCCCCCGACACCAGGGAAAGCCCCGCAACGCAGCACCCCCCAAGAGACCCAGGGAACGGCCAAGACGCAGCCGCCACCCAGCAGCCAACAGAGGGGCAGACCCGCCCACTCCCCGCCAGGGGGGACAGCACCCACAGAATTAACCCACTGGCATGCCGTGAATCCGAATATCAACCCCTGGTGCCCATCGGAGGTGAATCCGCTCGATCCCGCTGGCAGCAGCCGGGTTCCTGACTATGGAAACACAACCATTAGTTACAAATTGCCTAATACAGAAACATCAATGCCAGTTATAACGCTGCTGTGGCTCTCGCTAACAGGCAGAATTAAAATCCAAGTTTAGGTTAAAAAATTCTATATACGTAGACCATGTTTCTTTAAATTTTGACATTTGGTTTTTATTTGAGGCAGATATTTTTTCCATTAAAATATGATTTATGAGGAGGTTAGACCATTGGTCGATATTCAAAGTTTGTTTATTTTTCCAGTTAACAAGAATTGTTTTTTTTGCGATAGTAAGGGCTACAAGTATAGATTGAAATTGTTTATGTGGTAAGTCAATTGTTGTTAAGTCACCTAGCAAACACAAGTTTGGAGAGAACGGTATCCTACAGTCCAAGACAGCGGAAAGTTTTTCTAAGACTTTAGTCCAGAAACACATAACCGGAGTACATAACCATAAAGCATGAAAATAAGTGTCTGTAGTGTTTTGTAAACACTGGAGACAAATGTCGGAGTCTGAGAGTCCCATTTTCTTCATCATATATTGAGTAATGTATGTTCTGTGAATAATTTTATATTGGATAAGTTGTAAATTTGTGTGTTTTGTCATTTTAAAAACATTTTCACAAACTTGAATCCAAAAGACAGATTCCGGAGCTATAGACAAGTCTGTTTCCCATTTTGAGATGGGTAAAGACGTTTTATCAGTATATGAAAGTAACTTATATATTTTTGAGAGTTTTTTTGTTGTTGTTGGAGAAAGCTTGGTAATATCTTTAGCTAAAACAGGCGGTTGGAGCGTACCCTGGAGTGTTGGAATTTGTTTCTTTATCATACTTTTAACTTGCAAATAATGTAAAAAGTTTCCGTTTTTTATTTTATATTTTTGGAGCAAGGATGTATATGATATAAACATATTATCTGAGAAGAGATGGTGGAGATGTGTAATTCCTTTCTGCTCCCACACATTCAAATAAAACGATTGGTTGTTAATTTGAAAGTCGGGGTTATGCCATAGGGGAGAAAGCCCGCTGGGCTCCACTTTGGCTTTTGTCATTTCTAGTGCCTTCCACCAGGCAGTCAGGGTGGCGGAAATCATTGGATTTTTAAAGCAGTTATGGCGCTTAATCGATGTTGTAATAAAGAGTAAATCTAGGAGTCTGAGGTTATTACAATCCTTCTGTTCTAGTTCCAGCCAACAGTTAGTATCTCTATTGGGTTGTGCCCATAAAATAATATATTGTAGCTGGTTGGCTATATAATAGTGCATAAAATTTGGTGCCTCTAGACCTCCTTTGGATTTATTTTTCTGAAGAGTAGATAGACTAATCTTTGCTTTTTTTTTTTTTCAGTAAAATTTTGTAACGGCTGAGTCCAACAACTGGAACCAGTTAGCCGTAGGTTTAAATGGAATCATTGAGAAAAAATAGTTTATTTTGGGTAAAACTTTCATTTTAATAGTGGCTATTCGTCCTATTAGAGAAATAGGAAGATTATTCCAGCGCTCCAAGTCACTATAAATGCTATCCAGAAGTGCGGGAAGTTCTTTCTAACAGTCAATCGGATTTTGGATCTTGGTCCACACACAAAGCGCACCTCACTATCAGGCGCACCGTTGATTTTTTTGAAAATTTAAGACTTTCAAAGTGCGCCTTACAGTCGTGAAAATACGGTATGTATTTTTGCTTTAATTAGTCATTTGAAATAGATTCACGTAAATACACGTGATTTTGAATTACTGCATTAACCAGACCAACAAACAATTTATCGCATTCAGCCAACTTTGTTGTTTACATTTGCCTCGAATGCTTTGAGGTCGGAACTGGGAGAATCCAAGTGGGATACAGCATTAGTGTGCATTTATTTGCATCCTAAGCATTGAAGACAATCTTCTGTTTCAATTTAATTATAACTGTTTAGATTTAGTCATAACTGTTTTAACTTACTCAGCAAAGATTGATAAGTGTAATAATGTGACCAAACGTTTGAAGATTCTTCCTTCCACATTTTATCACTTAATTAGCCATCTGTTTCGGGGGAGAAAATGTGTTATAATCAGTTCCTTTATAAAGTTTTATGTCTACAAAAGTGCCAGGATGTCTGGCAAACTGTGTTTCCGCCTGGTTGATCAACTGCGGGGGGGTCGGATCGTAGCCGGGCAATGTTTACATAGCAATTGACCATTTGTTATTGTCTTGTGACTCAGAGGAAGAGGAAGGGGAGGGGCTTTTTGGGATGCTGGAATTATAATGGCGGCTGCAAGTGGGAGGAGCGACACAGACGCATGGGGAGATAATGGCGTTTGGCCACACATGTGCTCTCTGTCCAGAAATTTCTGAATAAATAAATCCTTCGAAGGAAATGTTCACCGATCTCAACTCTGATTCTGAAAACAACTTTACGAACACGCGGAAAACTTAAAGGATCGTTTTCCAACAGCATATAGCAGCTTAATTAGCATGAAGTCAAGTTAGCTACCACAGCAAATGCCAATTTCAAAATAAAAGCCTAATAAGGCATTGATGTTTATGTATTGTTGGACTTTTAGTTTGAAGTTGTGCATTGCATAGTAACCTATGAACAACTGTTGTGGCGGCCTAATTGACTTGGCTGGCTAGCCTGCAAATAGCTAATAGTGGCTACACTCGCAGGTGACAAGAAGGCCTTCAACCAGATAGTCATCTCGGTCTGGCTGCGCTGCAGCTTTGATGGTCTATCAAATATGACTGACTTTATGTGAAAACGGCCCATGATGCAAAAAAGATTGGGTGGCAGACCGCTGGTCAAGAAAACTGTGCTAAATCAGCTAGCTGATAATGCGGTCCCATAAGTGTTTGACCATTCTAAGCACTCCCAAATCTCCCTCCACCGCTAAAAAAATAAAGTTGTTCCTGACTTGAGGATCACAGTTGGCTTTGGCGCTATTTTTTCTTTTTTAATAGTTGCCAGAATGGTCAGAAAAGTCACAAAATATGACACTATCTTGTCAGACAGAGCGCGTCTTTGATTTGCTACATTCCGTTCATGTCACACTCCGCAGGGTCAAATAGCTCAAGAGTAGTCGGCTTACAACACATAATAGGAGTAGCACTGGCGCAACGTGTTTCGTCGCAGCAGTAGCCAGCCGAAGTTCTACCTGGTGCGGCATAATGAGCAGTTAAAAAAAAAAATCAGTTTTGCTAATCAATCATGCTTCGATGAGGTGCAAATTTTGCCTTGCAAAACTGTTGATTTCAAGCCTTGCTTACCAATCAAATAACAAATACTATGAATAAAATTCCAAACTTAATATGAATGTCAAAACGTTCCGTAGCACAAGTTTTTAAGTACAAGGTAGAAAGAATGACCCATCAATTCTCATAAGTTTCTCAAAGCTAAAGTGAAGCCTGCGGCCTATACAGTATAGTGATATGATATGGTGTCACACCGCAAGGATTAGCCATCAAAAATTACATGACTAGTTAGGAAGTAAAGGTAATGGTAATGTGTTCTTTTTTCCCTATAGTGCTTTAGTCTACTTTCATACAAAGAGCAAAACACGTGGAATAACATACCAAACTTCTAAAACAGTGCCACAGACCAATTATATGAGATTAAGATATTTCCTTCTAGAAAGCAGTGTGGCCTTATTATATTTTCTCAACTATTATTGTCACTGCAGTTTGGTTAGGTATGTTTTGTTTCCTCACCGCCCACCTCTTGAGTTAAGATAACACACATTTTTGTAACGGGTCTGTCTGCCAAATATTTTCACGAGTCATCTCTGCATCTGTTTCTTGTCTTGAGCCTTCTGGTAAATTTGTGTTGAGGGCCTACCAAGAAGTAGTACTACTATGACGAAAAAAATACAGCCAGCAAAGAGCGTCATATGTTCCTGGTCTGGTGATAGAAAAAGCCAGCAAAAAAAAAAAAGGGACAAAAAATGCATGAATATTAGTTTGAGTCCAGCATGCAGTATATGGCAATGATTGTGTTTCTTTAAACACTCAACTCACAACACAGGCAGCAGAGATGAACCCTTGTTACCAACACTTTGCAACACCCACACACACATCTAATGAACTTAACCAACACTTACAACAATATTGCTTATGCAAATGCTTGCACGCAGCCCACGCAGAGGTCACATGATAAAAATGTCACTGAATAATTTCGAATCCTGCGAAATGCATGAAGGAAGAGGTGTTTGGGAGAGAGATGATTGGGTTGTGAAAGAAAGCCATGACCGTATGGAGAGAGGGGGAGAGAGTGATAGAGGCATAAAAAGCATGAGTCAGCAGTCTGCCAGAAAGAAGGAGTTGAGAAACAGAGGAAGGCCTCCCAGGATTTGGTCATATCGGAGCTCTGACAAAAGAATTTCTGGCCTCACGCTACACTGTGTGCTTGTGCGTGTGTCATTTTGAGGCCATCCAGTTTTGAGGAATTTGTTCAAAAGCAAAGCACTGGCTTGTTTCAATGTGAAAAGATTGTTTAGCTCAAAGTAAAATCAATACTTTGACATCAAATATACTACAGTATTTTGGGTGCACATTGAGAATTAGAGCAGGTATTCGGGATGTTTACAGGGCAACGCGCTGGACTGGATGTCTGATTTACATTTTGAGGTGTGAGTATGAATGGTTGTTTTTCTATACTGTATAAGCCCTGCGATTAGCTGGCGACCAGTCCAGGGCATCTCGTCCAAAGTTATTTGTCAAAGACATACTTCTTAAAGATTTTGGAGACACTGGTTTTGAATAGAATGATAGTGCACTTGCAGGAACATAATGTAGGGCCTACTTTTTGACAATCAGTACAAGTTTGGGGGGGAAAAAACATGGCTGAAATAGCTATACTGCAATTTTGTTGACTAAGTTCAAACTGCTTTAAACACGAAATGAATTTGCTCTCTGAGTTTTTTATTTATTTATCTAAAGCAGTGATTCTTAACCATTGTGCAAGCGCCATCTAGTGGGCCGCAAAGTAATTTCAGTTTTGTAACTCTCGGCCGCGTGTTTGTACACATGCAGAAGGGTTTTTGTTTTTTTAACCAAATATTTCCTCCATGTAGAAAAAACAATATGTCATATTGCCCGTTAGTATTGTGCTAAATTCATTCATAATTCTCCGTATTCTGTTTAGCCACGCTGCTGTCAGCATGTTGTGGGGCGGGGCAACAGCTCCATAGGGTTACTGCAAGCAATCGACAAGGGTGTTCCAAAATTAGAAACAGCGTTGTGGAACCTCCGTTGAATGAGCTGCTCTTAATGCTCGCAAATATCTTGCATCTAATAACGGCAAAAATATGCAAGGAGGAAATTGCAGCCGACCTTTTTTAGGTCGGACCAATAAGGCGTTGTTTGGGCAGGACGAAACCAATAAGCGCAGATGGCGGGGGGGAACAAACAGACGAATGGATGTTGGAATTCTCGCAGAATTACTCACGTTTCCTTGTTTAATTTGAACATCAAGAGGCGTTTTGTGCAATTTTATCTGGTAGAGATAAGACGAGACGGAAGACGAGACGGAAGACGAGATTTTCATCCGTTGCCTTGATTGGTCAAAACAAATTTGCAAAAATGCGCATCGTCCAATCAGCTCGAAGCAAGTCCCGCCTTTCCCGAACGGGTCTGCCTAGTGAAGTACCTGATTGATAATGTGAAGAACTCCCTCGAGTGAATAACAATTATCAATCAGGCTGGCGAGGTTATGTCAAACCCGGGTCGTCTGGTCGGAAGACAAATGTTTATCTTACTCTGCGAACAGGACGGTAATGATCTTAGTGTCCTATTTTAGTGTTGACTTGTATGTCAATTTGCCGTCTAATGGGGTTAGCATTAGGCTTTCAGCGAGGTTACATGTTATGTCTTTACATGGGACACTAATGGTTGAGATTAGGAAAAGGCACAGTGATCTTGTAGACAGTTAGAAAACATGTAGTCAACACTAAAAAAAACATATAGTCAATCAATAGCTCAGTCAGATAAACACTTGTCTTCTGACCAGACGGACCGGTTTCGACTCTCGCTTTTGTATTTTTGCGCTATTTAACATGGCCGATAGAGTTCGCTAAATTAAAATATGTAACACTTGGTCGTAATTTGGCACCTTTTCAAAATGACCTATGTGGCCATATTTATTGGAGGACTGTCTTGACAGTGCCACCCTAGCATGTGGAGTCCCACATGGTTCTATTCTGGGACCTCTACTATTCCTTATATATGAATAACTTGGTGCTCTTTGCGGATGACACTTATCTATTTTTCTTTCTTCGGTCAAAATTGTATCTCGGTTTTGTTTTTTACGCCATTGGCTTTTCATTATAATCGCTATCATGCTTCCAGAAATGGAGAGAAAGTGTAGAAAAGAGATCAGTTGACATATGGGCTCACTTAGTCTTTTCCAAAACTAATTGAGCAGTCATGGAACCACATTTTAAAGAGATAGTGCACCTTTGTCTTCATTACACTGTGAGCTATAGGAAATCGTGTGTGGGTGTGTGTGCGTGTGTGTGTGTGGGGGTGCGTGTGTGTGTATGACTCACCCAATAGCGGCAGATGGAAGTAGTTTAGGCCTACTGTATTGCTGCAGCTCTGCCTTCATTCTGTCATGTCAGATGTCTCGGTCTGTACTGTAGACTCAAGATGTTCCATCCCATAATTGTCTCCCTGAATAATGTTTCCTTCCACCAGGTTACTGCTGAGTGCCATGTGTCTTGGAGGTAATATTAATTAGCATAAATTCAACTGCTGGTGGTCAAAAGAGGACATTTGAAAACATCCATCCATCCATTTGTTACCGCTTATCCAGGAGTCATCCTAACCAGATGTCCGAGCCACCTCATTTGGCCCTTCTCCACCACCTGGATGACCAAGCTTCTCATTCTCATTCACAAAGGGCAGCCTTGGTGCGAAGTCCGACCCTCACTGGAAACAAATCTGAGTTGCTGACAGAAATGTGGACCAAACTGACATTTGCCGTACGGGGACTGAACAGTCTATATCAGGGGGTCCAGACCAGTACCCTATACTCCTGAATCACCTATAGAACTCCCTGAGTGACATGGTTGTGCAAATTCCAATGCACCCTCGAGGACCTTGCTGAGACTGTAGAGCTGGTCCACTATTCCACGGCTAGGACAAAAGCCACATTGCTACTCCTAAATCGGAGATTTGACTTCCTGACGGAGGTTCCTCTCCAGACATAGACCATACCAGGGAAACTGAGGAGTGTGATCCTACATACCCTTTTTATAAATAATTGTCATTTATGTGAAGACACTGATCATATTAACGAATACACTACTCACAATATTTACGAAAGAGATAAATAATTATAACAGTTTTTTCCCCCATAAATCTCTTCCAGTGTTTACATTTTAATGAATCACTTCGACAAAACCAATTACAATGAAGTTGGGGCGTTGTGTTAAACATAAATAAAAGCAGAATACAATGATTTGTAAATCATGCTCAACCTACTGTATATTTAATTGAATATGCTACAAATACAAGATAAACGTTATTGTTTTTAGCAAATAATCATTAACTCACTCACTGCCTTTGACGGCTATAGATGTCAAAAATTAATTTTCACCATTTCTATTAGTTTAACATTTGTTTCCACTTTTGTTAACAAAAGTATGAAAACCTAGAATTGTTTGGGGTATATTTAGAACAGATATAAAATGTGTGATTAATTGTGAGTTAACTATTGAAGTCATGCAATTAATTACAATTTTTAAAAAAAATAATCGCCTGATGCGTTTAGAAAAAAAAAAAAGATTATAAAAAATGAGGGGCGTCAGGCGATTAAAATTTTATATTGTAATTAATTGCATGACTTCCCTAGTTAACTCACGATTAATCACAAATTTTATATCTGTTCTAAATAAATCTCTAAAAAAAATGTTAAACTAATAGAAATAGTTCAAATGAATTTTTAATGTCAATGGCAGTGAATGAGTTAACTTAGAATGTTATGGCTGCAGCACGTTCCAAACAAACTGGGACAAGAACATCACAATGTCCCATCACTGGTGATCTGTTTTTGGAACACGACAAGAAGGTGACAGCTCAAAGAGTGTTTATTACAGTGCATTCTCTGCATCAATTTCATAACTTCATACAGACACACTGCTTGTGAATGTGATCCTTTCCTGGAAGCAGATTTGTGGAGAAAAAAGTAACTGTATAATTTGACTTCCTGAGTTATAGCCACGTCAGAAAGTAGTTTGCACGTCCAATATGCCATCTATTGGTTACTTTGGGAATGATGAATTGCACTGTGCAGCGGGCTTTTATTGGACCTATGCCTATGCAGTACTCATTTTGGTCTCTAGACGGCGGTGCATTCATAAATCTCAGCCGAGAGGCAAACTTCCACATATAATAAGGATCGTAAACCACTGTGCAAAAGGAGAATTTTCAAATTATATGGCAACCCTTCCATGATTATTATAGTGATATATTTGATGCAAACTCATTAGAGCAATAGCCCACTTTCACTCTTTCCCTTGGCTTCATCTCGTTTCCTTTTTTTTTTTTTTTCTCCTACGTTTCTACTTCATTTCTTGTTATTTGGACATGTTTTGTATTTTGTTTTAGAAATGTGTGTCGTAAGTAGGCACGCCTGTGAGCTACAATGTCATTGAGGAAGATACATGTGAGTCAATGTATATGTTCCTATGCAAATTGTTCTGAATGTTCATGATGTGTACATTTCTGTGTGGAAAAACCATAAAAAACATTTTGAAATAAAAGAATAAAGATGATAAAATAACCTCTCTGACAGTGGTAACCAAAACAAACCTAAGACTGCTGTTTTCAATAAATAAATAAATCCCTTGACTGCGTATCATTTGATTGTGCGGTAGACCTTACGCTGTGGCTGGTTAAAGGATTTTGTCTGTCAAGTTATGCGAGGGGGGGGGGGGGAATATTGTGGATCTTTATAAGTAAGAGTTTTGTCTCTTGAAGGAAAAACCTATGTCTCCTGTTTGCTCTGGTGCTCCACTATGATTAGATGTCTTTTGCCACGCCAAAAACAACACCACAAACACACGCTCACAACAAAGTATTGCCTCAGGGGAGACATACAGTATAACATGGAAAGTCCTACTGAGCAATGTGGCAGCAATTTGTCCAGCGTGGGATAACCTACAGATCCCCCTGCCCCGGTTTCTAAGTACTACTTCCCTCTGTGTTTATGATTTACATGCAACATTTTGGATAATAGGTACATGGCACAATGCTTTTTCAAATAAACTGAAAGGATGAAGATCACTGAGGCCAGTTATGAGCTGGGCAAAAGCTAAACGAAGCTACATATCGCTGGTGCCTTTTACCTCCAAAATCATCACTTTTCAGGAGACCCCCAAAAACGGCATGTTTACTCAGCCGTGAACATTGCATCATCAAAGAGAGCAAGACAATTTCAATTTTAAACACTGTAGATTGGTCAATAATTCGTAAAAAAAATTACACCTACACGCGCGGACTGACCAAAAGGGTAGCTTTTGGGAAAAATTATAACATTTACCCAATTGTGACTCTTGTGGTTTCGTCCGACGCCAGCGATATGTTGCAAGTCTCAAGCAAGTCCCAAGTTACTGTCAGGGGGGAAATCAAGCAAATCAAGTCCAGCCGTCATTGCTTTGTTCAAGCAAGTCGTTAATTTGTCATAAAATCTTGCTCAGTCACAACATATTTTGGAGTGATAATATATTTTTTCAATTATCGTAACACATAAATACATTAATACCTTGAAAAATTAAATGACCGCACACAAAAAGCACGTTTACTTATCTACAGATTAAACAAACAACAAGAGTATAAGACAAATGTATATTATTTAAAATAAAAAATGTATTGTTATTTTTTTCTAACGTTTGCATGAGTGCTTATAACGAATAATGACTGTGTCGATAAATATTGAAATAAGCTGTATGTGGGACAGTAAACGTGCAATCAACAGATTTAAGTAGTGTTGTTCCGATACCGTTTTTTGGCCGATTCCAATACCGATACCTACGTGGGTTTTTTTCTCAAGATAAAAAAGCTGTCCTGCTATTGGTTCAGAGCATTCAAGGGCCAATAGGATATCTTAGCTCGGCATGCAGTGAACATGTCACACATCAGTGAATGTCGTGATTGAGCAAGACACAAGATGCTGCATCCAAAGTCCTATATTAGCGTCAGAATAAATGGTGTCGGCATGTTACTTGTTAGTACTCACTGATACCGATACCACTGTTTTAAAGCAGTATCAGGGCCTCTGCCGATACCAGTATCGGTATCGGAACAACACTAGATTTAAGGAGTACATATTGGGTTTTTTCCTGCCAACCTGTTTCTCAAACGTGTTAGCGTAAATGGGTGAAGGAGTGGAATTAACATTGTGCATTCTGGAGGTTGTTGCTTCATGAAGTTCAGTCAAGTTGACGTGCATTGGTTTACGGATCAGATATGGCTGACACACTCACAAACAGTGACCACAAAGGCAACTCAAAGTAGAGTTACATTAATTATAGTGCTGTTAAAGCATTCATTGATTAATTAATCACAAAAAATTATCGCATTAATCATGCATTAACGCAGATTAATCGCACTATTAATTTTGACCATATATCCTTTAGCGTGACAGCGGGTGGCTAAGTTTAAGGTAGCACAGGTTGTGTTTGAGCAATAAACATAATTTCACGCATTTAAGTTAAGCATTTAATGAATGTTTGCGTATCACATTTAGAATATTTGTTCAAACAATCGGGGTCATTTTTTTCCCATTTTAAATTATGCAAGTAATTAACTGATTAGAAAAAGAGGAGGATCAAAAAATGTTGAAGCCTCATAACATTAAATGTCAAAAGAATTAACACATAACCGGTGCTCTTCAAATATGGCGGGGGGAAAAGTTGATTAAAAAATGCCTTTTTTACTAGGCGATTAATCGTGATTAATCTGATTTTTTTTTTTTTGTTTAATCATTTGACAGCTCTAAGTAATTAGTTAATCACGATCACTTATTTAACTGTATAGTTTCAAGATTACGGTCTCCGTTGTGTCTAATTGATCACTTTGTCTTCTCAGTGAAAGGCTTGACTGACATGAAATTTTGTTAATATTTGACCAGATAGTGGTGAGCTAAACTGTCAAGCTACCCTACCTAGCTTAGCTTCACAGTACACACAGCTAGCATCCCATGCGTCTAACAGGTGAAGAGCGTCGTAGATGTTGTCTCTTACCTTCGAGTTGCAAACCTTGGATGTTGCTATTGTCGTTTTCTCAATTTCATCATAGATCACCCTTATCCAAATCAAATGTATTCATTTTAGGAGCTTCCGCCATGGCCCTTGCCTCAGCCCTCACCTCATGTCACGGACGGACAGGTAGGTAGATAGATTTTATACTGCACACATATATAATTTTAAATACATGTAAAATATTTTATTATAGTTAATTATTGGGGTGGGATGGGAGCGAGGGTGTCTTCAAGAAAAGTCATGTGGTGACCGTTGTTAGAGATGGTACAGTACGCAGGTGCCCTCTATTGACGAGCCGCCGCCACTGCCTCAAACCCTTTCTGGTGGTGGTGGCGAAATGCCCATGAGAATAAAAAATAAATCAATAAATATTTTTTTTTTTTTTTAAATAAAATAAAAAGAAGCCAAATTACACTTTATTTGTTCAGATAAACTTCACATACTGTCATCATGTGCCATTTTCCAGAGACTGAATATGGTTAAATGGACTCTGTGCCAGATTAAGATTAAGAATGTGTATCCATTAAGAGGTGGGATGAACTAAACAAAAGAGGCAACTTTGTTATTTTCACAGGCGGCGCGCAGCTGTGGTTTCATTTCCATGTACAGTATACATTATCCTTTGGAAGATGTAAAACAAAGCATATATTGCAAAAAATACACATCTTCTTCTTTTTTTTTAATCATGCATTAACATTATTGAAAGCTGGCATCATACAGTAGGGCCTGCATGCACTCAATTATATCAAAATACATGTAGAAAATAGTTCATCCCTTTTCAAAATCCATCCATTTTGTATGGCGCTTGTCCTCATTAGGGTTGATTTTGGACAAGAGGCGAGAACAACCTGGATTGGTGCCAGCCAATTGCAGGCATATATAAACAAACAACCATTAACACACACACCTATGAGTGATTTAGAATATCCAGTTCAGCTAACATGCATGTTTTTGGAATATGGGAGGAAAGTATCTGGAAGAAAATCCATGGAAGCTTGGTGGGAAGACACAAACAATACAGGAAGGCCTGAGCCCAGATTTGAACCTACCTCTCAACTGTGAGACAGATTTGCTTCACATTATAACACCACTATGGCACCAAACAATGTGATGTGTCTGAAGTAGTGAAAGCTACATTTGTAATACTGTTCATGCTCCAGGTTTATTCTATCCTGTGTGTGCCCTGTGTGAGAACATATTTTTCTGATTGCGTAGGACTTGCTGCACCAAAAACACATCTGCTGACGTTGGGAGAGTCTGACTTGTGATAATTCCATGCTGCTGCTAGACTGAAGCAAGCAAATATACGGGTAATGCTGCAAAATCCGCAAGTAGGAAATACATACAGTAATAAAAAAAAAATTGTTGTTTTTGTTGTGTGGTCAGGAAATGTCAAAGGTCTAAAAAAAAAATAAAAAAAATGCATATAGTCCAATATGACATTACTGTATATCTTCACACTTAGCTAAATGTGAGCACTCAATTGCCTAATAAACGTCTCATCCCTCCTAGAAGCCCTGAGAACACAGCACGGTAATCAATTAGTAAATGCTTTTAAGGACCAAATGAAAGCTTCAGGCGTGTGGACCTCACCTGCTTCTGACTCTGCCATCTCTGTCAACCCATTTGAAGGTGTAGTGGTATCTGTCACAAAGGAGACGACACTGATGCAATATACTGATTCCTTAATTAGGAACTGATTTACCTCTTCAAATGTAATTTATTTCTTACCTTGGCTCTCTTCAGCATTGGACTCATAGGAATATTTAGTATGTGACTCTGCAAGGAAATGCGATCCGAGGGTATGGCAAAGGAGATGCCTGCTGTCACTTTCAAAGTGTTGATGCCGATCACCTCGCCATCCTGAAACAAATTCAAACGTGCATGATATCACGTGGACGTAACCTTATACATTCATCTATTGTTATCTATCAGTTTCTATCGATATAAAGTCTCTTATGCAAATGTGAGGGTTTGTATTAACAGTAGAATTCAGGGTTTCTAAAATTGCCCATACAATACTCACCAAGTTAACAAGGGGCCCTCCAGAATTTCCATACTAGTCACAAAAGTTTATAAAAAAGGAGAGACAACCACAGTAATTATTCAGGCTTGTGTGCAAAACAATCCCAATGCCATGTTATGTAATGAGTCTTGAGTACACTAACATTAATGATAGCGTCAGTCTGGATGTAGTCGATGTCTGAGTCGTGGATGCCCAGTTCCTTGCCATCCCTCTGTGCTGTGCTGACGATGCCAGTGGTGACCGTGTTCTGCAGGGCGAAGGGGCTGCCAATGGCCACCACAAACTCACCCGGTCTTAGATCAGCTGAACGGCCCAAAGGCAGCACAGGGAGCTTCTTCTGCTCACACATAAAGACACTCGTTGAGCAAGCAAGGAAAGGCAAAGGAGAATAATGACACGTGAGAAATGGCAAAAAAAATGGTGGGAAGAAGGATGAAGTAGGTGAAATATGGGTGTGAGAACACCCACGTCAGTGTTACAGTCTTGCTGTTTATGGACACAGTGCTGTTAGCTTTCTGAAGGTCTTGCAAACTCCTTTCAGAACCTGGCAGCGTGAAGCGTTATATACACAGGCGGTTTCCAACCACCGGGGCATGGACTAGTACTGATCCGTGAAGTCTGTACACGTCAAAGCGCTTGTCTCAGTCACACAATATGCTAGTAAAACGTAAGCCCATAAGCTAGCAAAATGGAGTGCAAAACAAATATATTTGGAGAGATTTGTCATAAAAATGTAACAGAACTTGACTAGCGACTCTTTTTTTGGTATTCTTTAGTTGTTTTTCTTGTTTTACTCACTTTTTGCCTCTCCCACGACGTTATTCCTCTCTTACAGTGTAGATTACTATTACATGCAAGGTGCCAAATATGCTAATTAGGTAATGACGTCATTTAGCTACTTTCCTTACTGGGGAGTTGGCAACACTCAACTATATGTAGCGATTTTATTCACACTAAGGTGTCATATTGTCTCTCATTACCCCAAGATTTAAAAAAATGGATCATAGAAGAGAAACGAGTGTAGCGCTCCCACTAATTAGAACGACATTCAGTATCATTGTGAGTTTTATATATTTGCAATCATTTGGTTTTTTTTTTAATTCCATCCATCTATCCCATCAAAATATCACTTTACATGAAAGCGGTCTGTGGTGCAAAAAATCGTTGGGAACCACTAGGAGACTACAAGTTCAAACAATACTGATTTGCATTAAAGCCCCAGTGTGTATTATTAGCGCCCTCTAGCGGTGAACTAATAATTCAATACAATTTAAAAACCCCACTATTTATTTCTATAATATGCGCACACAAAAATGTTTCATCATATCAACGTACATGTTTTATATAATCGTAGGTCTAGTAATCACTAATTATATTATATGGCTGGAGTCTCACCTTACAAGAGGCTGACATGTTTCACCGCCCCCTTCCTGCTACGGGTGCCCAAAGGGCAACTTTGCGAATGAAGTTAGCCCTGGCGGTGCTTGCATCGAGTGTTGGACCCAATGGGTCGACCGCCGCTTATCTTCCACAGCAGGGGCCTGCAGGTGGTTGTCACTGAGTCCCATGATTCGTCGCTTGTCACCGTCAGCTTTGCCCTGGCAAGTTTTTACTAGGGTTTTGTTATTTTTTAATTAGCTTCTTCCACTAGCCACTCTTGTTAACCACTCCAGCCTATGGCTCCGGACTAATGCCCGCTAACCGATCTTGTTAGGCTGCTCCGCTCTGCTCACGCAAAACAAGAATTGGTGATAGGCTTGCGGAGTGTTCTCGCTGAGCCACTGAAGTGTGCGTGCTTCTAACTGCATGCACTTCGGCTACATTCTATGCTATAGCGACATCTAGTGGTGACTTATTCCACACTAGGGCTTTAATAGTCTGTTTCTTTTACCTGAGGGTTCACCTTGATGGCGGCAATGTCAGCCTTCCTGTCTACTTCTCTGACCACAGCCTCGTACACGTCACCATCATGGAGCTGAATATGCAACTGGAGCTGCCCCATCACCTCAACACTGGTGGTTATCACGTGAGCATTGGTTATGATCAAGCCGGAGGGGGTCACAATGAACCCCGAGCCACTGGAAAGATGTATGTGGTGACCAAAAAGAGGATGTCTGGGGAAAGAATAAAGATGGAAAGGGCTAATGATGGAAAATGTATACAATTTGAGGGATTTATTTGACCGGCAGTACACCGGGGTTTGAGGGTGGCGTGCTATAGCCCGCCAAAATTTTGTATAGTCCCGAAGAAGTGATGTCGGATACAAACTCACAATGTGGTGTATAATTGCACACACCTTAGGAACAACTCAATATGGACAACGGCTGGTGCTATTTTCTCCACCACATCAGCGATGAAGTTGAACTTGTAGCGAGGGCTGCTGGTACCTATAGTACTAACATACCTATCAGTCAAAATGTTAATATTTACATGCATTAACAGTGCAATATAAATTATATCCATCATTCATTCCCCCAAATTAGGCTATACTATGATATAAATAATTAATTTAATTTCTGTGCTGTAATTATTAGGATAGGATGGATGGGGGACCAGAATTTGGTACTATGCACGCAATGTGTTTGTTCTAGTGCGCCCGCCCTTTTCTTTCTATTAGTTTGCAGAACTATGATGTCATACAGGAGTGGGAACCGTTATTAGTAGGCTACTAGTAGGCCTACAGCGCACAGAATATCAAACAAATGCTGAAACTGCTTGCTACCTGCACTTGAAAGGGCACACGGTTCATCGTGCACTTGTCGAACTGCAGGTTTCCCCTTCCTCTTGCGGTTGGCTGTGCTCATCTTGCAAACATTTCCATACGTTTCCCCATCGCTTCCACACACCAAATGTCCCACCTTACAGCGGCAGACCCCCTTTGAGCCTCTTCGCGCACGCACCATGCCGTCCCTGCAGGGCACTGGTGGATTGCGGCTGCGGGGGTCGCTCTCGTCATCTCCTGGAGCGCACACCGTGCAGCAGTTGCATCGATCCAGGAGGTATCCAGTGGCACAAATGGGGCTCGGACAGGAGCTCGGGTCGCACAAGGAGAGGCAGCTGGCACGGTCTACGGCTCCGGTGAGGTCGAGAGCACAGAGAAAGGCTGCTGTAAATAACAGTTGCTGCAGATTCATGCTGAAGATGCTGGTGACAGTGGTGAGTGACAATAATCAGAGTGAAATACAAAATATATCAAGGTCTTAAGCCCTGGAAAATTGCTGCAGATGCGATATAGGAAGAATCAGGAACTTGCAGTCATGGGCGTAGTTTACAGGAGGGCGACAACAACCCACCAGTGAGGTTCGTGAGTGCAGGCTGTGACTCCTCTGGACTCAGATATACAGGTTTATGAACACAAAATAGAAGATTAGCCTATTTTTCATTTTTTACTTTAATTGAAACATTTCAAATTTCAATCAAGGTCCAAATTTAATTTTTGAATAGGTTGAATCTATTTTTAAAGCTTTTAATTATGCTTCAATCAATTATGCTTAAACAATGTGATAGCAAGAAAAACTAATGAATAGTTAAAATAAGGTCAAGTTCACTGTTGTTACTTTTAGCTTATTTGCTGAT
Organism: Leptonotus elevatus; assembly: GCF_054856555.1. Lineage (NCBI taxonomy): Eukaryota > Metazoa > Chordata > Actinopteri > Syngnathiformes > Syngnathidae > Leptonotus > Leptonotus elevatus. The sequence continues at coordinate 17,776,293 of NC_141246.1, forward strand.
CTCTCTTTAAAAATGCTCTTACCTTTATATGTAATGCTAAGCCCCAATTAGATTATAAAATACGTCTGGTAACCTATCTTAAGTGCATGTCTGTTTCTAATAAACCCATGTTATTAGTAAAGAATTTGAGTTATTTTTCAGACAAGTTTTTACTTTGATTTATACCGTACTTTCTACGCCTTATTTTGACAAAATAAGCGTGTTACTTTTTTTTCCTTTTTTTTCTCAACCACCGCGGATAGCATGATAAACAGACGACAGGTATACTGTAAGTCAACCACGGTTAAACTCTGGGCCGGGCTTAAAGAACCCTGATCCTCTAGAGTCCCTTTCTTGCCTGTTTTCGATATCTGCCTCCTCCAACTCAGCCGACTAAACTGATCAGCTCATATAGGCAACTAGGTAAGCGCTGTAGAAGCATGATAATGATCCTGTTAATCGAATCAGGTGTGTTGGTGGAGGGATCATCGAGCCATTAAAACAGGCAGAATAGTGGCCTTCTCGAGGACCAGGGTTCCCTGCCCCTGATCTATTCTAGACTTTTGACAATTCCAAACATCCGGGCCGTGTGCCTATCATACAAACCAGGCAGATTTTTATAGTAGTCAAACGACACTTCATCGCATTTTGAAATCAAAATAATGCTCAGGAATCAGGTTACTATTGGACCAAAGTCTGATGCTTTTCAATGAGCGGAGAGCGCCATTTCACAGAGTTGACTGCCATTTTAACTTGTGATGTAAGCTCGGAATTGTCAACAGCACCACTTCAGTAAAAACACGTGCACATGTTTAAATAAAAGTTCAGAAGTGATTGGTCTGATTATCACTTGCACGTTGTAGCTACTTACTCTGGATTCCGCCCACATCCAAAAATACGCGGCTTCCTTGTGTTAATTGAAGTCTCTAAATTAACCATGGATGTGATTGAAAACGTCACTGAAAAGAGGGCTTTTTAAATTGACGTTCACATGCACTTATTGTGGCTATAAAAACTGTACTTGAAAATGATTGATCCCAGTATGTTTGATTCTGAGCGCCACCTAGTGTTCATAGAAAAATAAATAATATCTATCAGTTTAAGCGCTGTAACTTTGATTTGTTCATTTGATTCCTTTTTTATTCTAAATAAGTCACGAATTTTACATTAATTTGAAAGATGGCCGATTACAAAGTAGAAATATAGATATACAGTGTTGAGTTGAAGAAGCCACAATAGGAGTGAAATAGCAAAAGTATACTGTACAGCATTTTAGTCATGAAACGCGTATAGCCACAAGATGGCGACTGCTACTAACTGAGGTCATATTATAAAGGCGATCCATTTCCTATACCACTTCTACCATGACGAGTGCCACATCACCATATTGAGGAGCTAGTAAAGAACAAAACCTCCAGTATCAGAGATGGTTAAATATTTAATTTCTCGCTTAATACGAGTGTAAACCCAATTTCCCTTGTGGCACAGTAAAGGAGTCTTCATGTTTTTCTTCTTCACCAGGATGAACCCCAGCTTGAAAAAAAACAGACAAAAATACAGCCACAAAATCCCACCATAGGCTGATTAAATGCTCCCACAGTTCAATGTGTTAAATATACAACTCTGCTTATACAATCATCATGTTGGAATACAAATATCAAGATGCATACATAAGAAAAAGTCCATGGCACTGACTTTCCTCTTTCAAAAGTCACAAAGTGGGGTGACGGTGGTGCTATTTTTCCATGCCGTGAAATAAATACATGCCAAAGAACAAATACATTCAGTGTTGTGAGATTGTTTTTGACCGCATTCACTCCCTGTGAAATGTTTAGGAAAAAAGAGTATAAACAGTAAACATTACATTCAAGCAATGTGGTTATTCCAAGTCCTCTTCCTACAAGGCTCAAATTCAAGTTTAAATAAGATTTTTTTTTTCTTCCCTTGAGGCTTTTCAAGAGTCCTTCTGCAGAAAGAGTTTGGCAGTAGTACTGTAAGTGTTGAAGACACTGGCTTTGTGTTAATTCAACACATTTTTGAAAAAAACGCTGGGTTCATGAACTTGAGAGGAACTAATCAAACCTCTCACATTTCATGTAGAGCCCTACAAGGCAAAGTGACTATTTTTTGGATGTTCTTCTAGAAATGCACTTTTTGGAGAAATATTTTATAAGAAAGTCAAACACCGGACTACAGAAGTGCTGTGCCTGTTTTTAGTCATTTAGTCACTGGTAGAACCGGTGAATAATATATAATTGTTATGTGCGTTAAAAAAAAAAACAGGGGGCAAAAAATCTTACTTAACAATACACAAAGCCCATTCTTGCTGCTTATCCAATCAAGTGACCATGTCAAAACCCATATAGGTCAAATCTCTCTGGCAAACACTGGAATGTCATCCTCTCCAGCTGTTATATTCTGGTCATTCCCTGCCATCACAACAAGCGTTGGGAAAAAACATTCATCTGCACTTCTTCAAAATATTACCTCATGAGGTTAAATGTCAACAACAGGGAAGATCCCTTCTTTCCCACTTCCTGCCTTGAGAATCAGAAACAACACCGGTGGCTGATGTTGCCTCGCTACCAAGAGGAGAAAAAGGGTCGCTTGCAGTGGAAGGTCTGAGTGAAGGCGTTGCCCAGGGTGACCACGCGGCCCTGGCCACCTGATTGGCTGCGCTCCACCACCACGCGGGGCATCTGCACCAGCTGTAGAGGGCTCTTGCCATCCTTAAGAGCCTGGGTGAGATTCAACACCTGGTGCAAGCAGGGTTGAGGAACAATGGAAATCATCAACAGACAATACTTCATGGCGACAAGATTTCAGCTATTACCAAGTTGTTTACATTTCTCATGCTGTATGCTAGCGTGTGTAATGTCAAAAGTGATTCTTTATTAAACCACGTGCCAAACTCAACGCAAAACAATTGTGGCTCAATGAAATGGAGGGGGAAACAAAAAGAGACTAAAGGCTGTGAAGAGAGACAAGCGGAAACTCACCTGACCCCTCATGACTGACATCTGTTTCTCAAACATGGTCTTGTCAAAGCCTTTATCTCTCTGACGAGGAAGAGATCAACTCATGTTAGCTGCTGCGAGACACACTGTAGCATATTTCTGCTGATCTTTTACTGTTACAGTTAACTAAAAAAAAATCATTAAAGATGTGCTGTCGCTCTGTACCATGAACATCTCATAGAGGTCCTCACTCAGGTCCTGCACAAAGTTCATGTCCGAGAGGCGAGACAGCACCAGCTCTCTGGTCTCCTGGGAGAATGCCACCTTGGCCTGGGGAAGCCACGCCCAGTAAAAGGGGTCTGAAGAGAGAACAAGTCACAAACTTTTTCTTGAAATAAATAGCACAGATAATCACATGTGGTTTTTACCTCGACTTGCATCTTCTCTAACCTCATGATCCACAAGTGAGTGGCGGCGAACTAATGTTAAATGCGGTATATCTGGTCGCGACACTATTGATATTTTAAATACTTTTTTAACTTCTTGGGTGGTGGCCAGTTTACTTGGGTGGCCTGCCCAAGTATTAACACATGGTGTGGAAAACACGGGCTTTAAAAAAACAAAACAAAAACAGCTGTGACAATCACAAAATCACATTATCCGAATTCATAATTTCGATCCTAAAATGATAAATCGTTCAGCCCTACTGATCAACCAATAGAATGGAAGAATACAGATGTGTGACTTTTTTCCAAAACACTTCTTGTTTTATTCTTGTAATAAACAAGCCAAGAAGGAACAACACAATGCTGAGTCATTGTGGTGCTTTGTTCACAGAGTTGGATTGCTCTTGTAGGCATGCAAATTTTAACTTTATGCCTCGTTGCAACGTATTATTAGTATGTATAGCCCATAATCAAACAGCTGTATCCTGTTGGTGTAGATTCTTGAAAAAATAAATTGTTGTAGTGCAATTCCTTTTAATCATATTGTAAGCTAGTACCTGCGCATAATCACTTGATCATAAAAGACCAGTGAGGCAAATCGTCATCAGGAAGCGATACATTCATTAAAAAGCGCCAACTTACAGGCTCTCCATTCATCAGGATGTTTGAAGGGAAACGCCAGGCCATTGTCAATAGCTGCGATCTTGATGCAAGGTTTGGAACTGTTCTCTGGCCACTCCGCGTCCTGCAGCGAGGAGAGTCAATGATTAATGACTGACGCCACCATCACTTATCGATCGCTGTCCAAAGGCCTGATTAACAGGCCAGAGAGATGACAGCCCTGTGCTTGTTCATCGATATGTGGATAATAATGACTGATGGCAAGTAGTCTGATGACACTGGCATTTGCAACATTCTGGCGTATTCCAAGTCTTTATGTTTTTATTGTCGTTATGTTTTTATTGTCGGTCTTTTGAAATAGGGAGGGGCATACAACTAACTTTATTGAATTATGATCATTCACAAATGTAGAAGAGCATATACAAATCCCCAGACATTTCTAAAATGTGCATGTTTGGTTGATATAAATTTAATTCTAATGCCATCAGTTCGCCTGGATGCACAAGATCAATAGCCCATCAGATCTATTATTAGACTCACTTTTGGTCCCTCGCACTCTCCTGGCTTCTCATACTTGATCAACCAGTTATCGTTTCCTCGATCTGACAAAGAGGGAATTTCAGTTAGGTGTGTTCATGTGAAGATAGAAAAAAAACCCTGTGATTCTCAACTGGTGGGGGGGAGAGAGAGAGAGAGAGAGAGAGAGAGAGAGAGAGAGAGACAGAGAAGCAGGAAAATAATTTGCTTGCAAATAGACTATAGAGAGGTGAGTTTCAAAAGCAGGAAAATCTTTGACAATGGACTATTGTGCTGTAATGTTGCACTCTTAACACTCTTCATGGACAACCCCTGGTCACCTGTGTTTCGGATTACATAATCCAGCACCACCAGCCGCTCAAACTGTGACTGCAGCTGTTTTCTGATATTCTCTGGCAGAGGTTCTGCCTCAAAGTGCCTCAGCCAGTGGTCGGCCTCACGATAACCTTCCACAAACAGTTGAAAAGAGCCCACCTAAACAAAGATATTAAAATGTCACTGTCCTTCAGCATTTGCAAGACAGCATCCGTTGCACAAGCAAATATACTACAACTTGTGCCGAATCAAAAAAAAGTCACCCAAACAAAATACAGCAATACTGAAAGGTATTGTATTTGTAATTCACATTGTTGGGTATTTAGAATAAATTACGGCTCAGTATGATGCAGCACAGTTGTGCATCACTGGAAACTACAAACGCAATAATAAACATACTGTTAACTAACTAAATACCTCTCTCTGGGGTTTACATCAGAAAAAGGGGTGCTGCAATAAATGTGAGGAGTTAGTGTTACCTTCGGTGGCAGGCCCACTCTGTGGAAGCGTCGTCCCACTTTGGGCACCATCTCTAAAGCGTACTTCTTCCCTCTGGATTTGGCTCTGTCTATGGCACTGTAATGAAAGGTCTCACTGGCCAAATACACCACCTAACAAAAGGGGACAAGCGCTCAGCTCACTTACTGCAGCTACAGCCAGGAAAGAAAAGAACACTATTCAATGTATACAGATACACATGAGAGAGACTAACCTTAGTTTTTGGCACTACACCGAGCCCCAGTTTGCTATCAACTAGCGAAGCAGCAGCCTCTGAGAGGTAACCCTGGTTTGGCAACAAGCAGCCTCGCCCAAAACAACATGGACAGCACAGCTAAAGAAAGACAGTAATGATACATTCGATCTGCTTACACATGACTGCAGAGATCATATGGGCAGATGAACCTTGCAACATGAATACCTTGTGAAAATATTTGGTCCATTTGGGATTCAGGTGACCATAGGGCTCCTCTGACTTTGGTTTGAAAACACCGATGACTTTCTGTTAAGGGCGGAATGATTCAAGTTGACTTCCAAATGGCAATTTGTACAGGGTGGAAGACATGTTATTTATTTAAAATAATAATGATAATAAAAACAAAAAGCTAATTATATATATATATATATATATATATATATATATATATATATTATATATATATATATACGATATATATATATACGATATATATATATATACGATTAGGGGTGTTAGAAAAAATTGATTCGGCAATATATCGCGATATTACAGCGCGCAATTCTCGAATCAATTCGATATGCGGCCGAATCAATTTTTAAACATCAATTTTTTTATGGGAATATTCAACAAAATGTCTTACTTAGGGTTAGAATTCACACATTAAGCATGGAAGAATGTTATATTAATGGAACATTAAGCCTTAATTTTTTATTTCAGTGCTGTTCAGACATGAAACAGACTGCAACCTGTTTGTTAAATGCAGTGGCTCAGATACAAGTCTGAATTTTCAGATAAATAAATACATTTTCATACAAATCTTACAGTGTACATGTACAAGTTTACTGATTAGTAATTTTTAAATTTGAGAAGAAAAAAAAATCGCAATAATCAATTTATAGATTCGTACCTGGATCAATCGGTATCGAATTAAATCGTGACCTATGAATCGTGATACGAATCGAAACGCCATGTACTAGGAAATTCACACCCCTAATATATATATAATATAGACATAAATATATATATATATATATATATATATATATATATATATATATATAATATAGACATAAATATATATATATATATATATATATATATATATATATATTTATGTCTATATTATATATATATATATATATATATATATATATATAATATAGACATAAATATATATATATATATATATATATATATATATATATATATATATATATATATATATATATATATATATATATATATATATATATATATATATATATATATATATATATATATATATATATATATATATATATATATATATATATATATATATATATATATATATATATATATATATATATATATATATATATATATATATATATATATATATATATATATATATATATATATATATATAATAAATATAGAGACACATGAATCAATGCCTTTCTTACCCCTTTTGGGTCTTTGACAAAGTAACTCCCACTGGAACCCTGTGAAATCCTCTCTGGAAAGACACCGCCCTCAAAGGCTTGATCGGCCCTTTGGATAATATCCGCAAACTCGGGATCATCGGGGAAATGGTTGAAGTCCCCACTGCTGATACCTAAAAGGAATCAGTACCAATGGAAATGTGCATTCACTTTCACGTTTCATCATATCAGAATTTTATATTTCTGAATTTTCTACAAGACACACCAAGTTTTGTTTGGATTTTTTTACAGAGCAGAGTGAGGTTCCCAGTATTGCACTGTATCATGCGGGTGTGTGAGCCCGCCTACTCGTTTGGGGATATTGAATGACAAGCAGTTTCTTATATGCGAAGACAGCTGTTTAAAAAAAAGACAAAAGGATGTTAACGCCTACCGGATAAGGACGTTTACCTGTAGCCTAGATTTGAAGCCCAAGTAGACTGTGCTTGAATAACATCTAATAGCACAGAACAATAAAAGAGAAAATAGATGGTTACAGAATATATCTGGCATCACTGGGAGTGGTGTTGCACTAAAAATCTAAAGTTAAATCAATACTGGAAAAAAAAAATTGAGAACTTGTTTTGTGCACTCCGAGCTGAAGGGACTTCAGGTGTTCAAGTAAGGAGGCTAAAGTTGAATCTTATATCAGTGGATGATAACATACATGACCATTACATCAGACCGTGTGAGTGGACACGACTGAGTAAACATTGTACTATGCTAACACATCAGCAGTGTGTGTTAATACTCTGCAAGTTGTCAAATTCTAAATGTAAGTTGATGTAAAGCTAATAAATATCCTTTGGCAAAAAAATTAAACTACTAGTTCAGTAAATAACCAATAAGCCAATAAGATTTATATTTTTAATTGACTGTACTACTAATTACAATCTCTTCAGAGGAAAATCAATTTGCACTAGTCTGTCTTTATTTTGTCTTGCACACCACAAAACACAGAGCAGCAGAGGTCAAAGTGAATGGGGGCACGCAAACAATGCTGCACTTCTTGAGCTAGGGTTGGAGGGGCTGGGGGGGCGACAGGGTGGTTTGTGCCTTGCACAAGGGCACCTCAAAAGTAGTCCGGAAGCAGACTATCATCTCTCCAAAAATGTATTTCTAGTTTCATTTTAGTCTACACAGCAGACTCGAACGGTGACCCTCCCCAAGTCCACTCCTACAGAAAGTTGTTGAGAAGAAACAAATCTAGAGCTACAAACTGAGTATTGTCAGAGCTTGTCAACCTCTGAAGAAACCAGTATCACCGGTTATCTCTGCAAGGTTAGCGCTATTCATCATTACATCACTTGTAAACAAATGACTATTGATTAATGGCATCATTATAACTAATGATCTCAACTTCCTAACTCTTTAAGGAAACATGGCTGGCAGAAGGTAGCTCTAGTACTATTCTGAATGAGGAAGCACTGACAAAAATCTGTTCCATGAACAAATGTCGCATTACCAAAAAAAAAAAAAAGGCGGGGGAGTTGCTGCCATTTTAAATCATTTTTTCACCGTAAAGGCATTTTATTGGGTGACTAACTCCTTTTAATGTCTGTTGTTTTTTTTCTTGTAAAAGGTTATCGTTGGACCAGCTCAGTGACCTAGTGGTAGAGTGTCCGCCCTGAGACTGGGAAGTTGTGGGTTCAATCCCTGGCCAGGTAATAGAAGAAAAAAGGGACCCATTGACGCCCTGCTTGACACTACGCATTAAAAGGGTTGGAATTAGGGGGTTAGATCACCAAATGATTCCCAAGCGCGCCCCCTTTGTTTGGTGATGAACTCAGTAGTAGACCAACGTCCGTGACCCGACTAATACATTTAAGCTAGTCTTCAATGCAGGTGGACTGGGTTTGTTTCCTGTTACCCCCCCCCCCCCTCCCCTTTCTCTCTCATATAATTAAAGACACAATACATTTTTTGGAAGAAAAATAAAGCCTTTAAGTGACTTTTTTGTTGTCGTCTTTTGATTTGGAAAAAGTACCGAAGAGTATCGAACTACATGCTGGTTCCGGAACCGATACCAAAAGGTTGGTATCACTAGACACTACAAGATGAAACTTGAGGACTATGACAAGGTGACAGTAAACGAACGGTGTGAAAAATTAAAGCAACTGGAAGCGTAATGGTTGGCTGGCTCCAACACATTTTCAGCTCACCAAATCTGGCACTGTTTGCAAAAAGTTTGCACACCCCCGCGTTAAATCATTTACTGATTTTATTTACATGTTTATATATTATTTTAAAATAATTGGCCAATTAATTGGTTATTGAGTATGTTTTCCCTTTTAAATATACTCAGCCTCACAAACCTTATCTCCGGCCCTAGTTAGTAGTAGTACTAGTAGCTCGCATATGACTAACAGATAACTTCTGCCTCACACTGTTGTTGTGCTGCTGGTGCGCAGAACTGTCATGCAGTAGTGTAAGGTAGAAGTGGAAACATTATTATGAGTAGGTAAGACATGGTCGTTCTACTACTAGTGGGCTGAAGTGTAAGTCTTCTTACAGGATAATGCACCATGTCACTAAACTCAGCATTTCAGTGATATCCGGGTAGCAATTATGTGGCTATTATTAAGTGCCACATCCTCCAAACTCTTCTCTCTGTTGCATACAGCATGAGCATCTATAAATACACAAACCTGGCCCATTTACGTAAATATCCAGCATCACTTGTTATGATCACAGTAGTTACCTGGCGAGGTCAAAGTGTCTCTATCCGACGACGAGCTGTGTCTGTTCCGCCTGCTCTTGTCTCGGGCACTTCTCGGCGAGGATGAGCTTCCAGCAAAGCACGGCAACAGCAACGTGTCTTCGCCGGAGCATTCTGCCTCGAGCTCGGTCAAGACGCTTTCACACGAGTCCGAAATTCGAACGGCAGCGCCGGGGTTAGCCTGGAGGCCCAAGCCCGCTGTGTTCTTGTCAAAAAACACTCCCGGACGATGCACGGTGAGCAAATTGGACTCCAGTTGAGAAACCGCGCTTGTCTCGGCGTCCAACGCTGGTTCGGAAGTCTCTGTCTGGTCGCATTCTGACATCATTGTCGCGCACTTCTTACCTCTTAAATTTACACGAATAGAATACCACACTTTGATGGCGTTGTCAAGAATCCATTATCGACTGAATATTGTCCCTTCAAGCGCACACAGACGCCAAATGCCTTATTCCATGACGCTTACAGACTGCATTCGCCGACCGCATAACTTCCTGGTTCACTCTGTAGACATGCGCACTAAAGATTTGCCACAGTGTCTTCACATGCTGCTCGTAAATCGAGAATGTTTCCGAATGGTTACCTTTCATAACTGCTATCAATCGAAACAACTCCCGCACACACTTTGTTGTAGTAATAGTTTTAGAATCCCCGTCCAACAAACCTAAACATAACTCTTAAAAAGTGAACCGTAATCAAATAGACGTGTATAATTATAGCACACAATTAACAATCAACTAAAAGTCAAACGGATCTGATTTTTTTCAGTCTGTCGCTGTATTGCTCGCTGCATAAATGATATACATTATATAGAGCATTTAAAGCCTAAGCTTATACCGCGACTGTGAGTTTAGTAGCAATGGATTCGTCTAATCAAATTGTTGTAACTCTACGCCACCACTAGATGTCAATAATGATACACACACATAAAGACAAGGCCAAGTGGTGAGTCTCGGCAAAACTGGAAGCGTTTTCAAATGTTTTCCACACACTTCATTCTATTCTTGGATATGAAATCATAAATAGTGCAGGCATACGAGTAGCTCTTTCACAATGCAAACATATTGTCCATTGCTCCATTTTACGTTCTCCTTGTTCATGTTGATTCCAATTTACATTCACAGGGTCTCTTCCTGGCTTTGAAATCTAACTGTGTTGAGGCTTCAATCATGATCCAATGCTCACCACAGTTCCTTGCTAACCCCTGGCTCCTCTTCACATAAAGCTATCTACCCCTTCATCACCACCACTCTAATATGGCAAACCATGCAAATGAGCAGTCAACCAGCTGGTTTCACAGCAGTCATGTGATTTATCAAGGTAGGAGGTTATGGGTGAAGGAGACACAGAGAGAGGAGACAGAAGAGCAGGGAAGGAGTGCTTGGGATTGAGCAAAGGGAGGATGAGTGAAGGATATTGGTGGATGAGAGGGAGACAGTCACATTCAAGGGCATTCTAGACACAAAGGCATCATTCATTCAACTCCAGTCTTGCTTTGTTCTTTAGGGATTTCTCCTTGATGTTTTTTTTCATTAGCGTAAACCAGGAAACCAGGTAAGAATGAAGTGTGTACAAATGATACTGTAGAGAAGCTCATCATCATATTGCTCTATTTATTTCAGCCATACACATTAGACTCTTTTAAGATTTGCCAGCAGTTACCACTTGTTTCCGTCCTTTCCGCCCCCGTTTCCATACCTATGGTTGCCTGATGAAGGGGGCACTCCATTAACCCACAGTTCAATGCATTTCCAATGGTGCACTGTTTAGTTGTTGTTTTGTAAATAAGAACCACGTAACCCTCTGGATTTGTTTTGGATGGAGTCTTAAACCCAGCTTTGGTGTTAGGAATTTTTAAAATGCATTTATTATTAGTATCTGAATGAACAAGACAATTTTAAATCAAATGCATTGATGTTGCTTAGTCCATCATTCTTTTTTTTTGTCTCCTCTTCTTGTCAGTCAATAATGGTAAATCAGTTGGTTTCAGACTGCTTTTAATCCTCACCTGTTACCTGTTGAGAGAAAACCATATGGGGAAAAATAAATAAATGTCAGTATAGCAATTAGATGCAGAACTCAGTTAAGTTCAAGTGTGAGTTGTTGGGAACTACCTCTTGGACCAAACATCTTCATGTAGCAGTATGAACAATATGGTTTCTCATCATACTGAAACACAATCGTCAAGAGTTTGTTTTAACTTAATTGTCTACCTTTCTGGGGGAAGGGGGGGTTGTCGCAAATTTCCAATTTAGTTACCTCAGCATGTTGTCCAGCCGTTAGCTGTCTTCTACACTTTTGACATTTCAGACACAGTGGATGGTAATCTCTTCCTAAAGACCGCTTCTTCTCACCTGAATCAACAATGAGGGATGAAGGTTATGCTGAGAAAGAGGATGTGCTGTCCACTGTAATAAATTGTAAATTAATATAATACTGTAACCTACTTCAAACAAACAAGATACAGAGTTTCTTATATTTTTATTTTGTTTTGCAATAAACAATTCTACTTCCATGTAGGGCGATTATGTCAAGCAGTTTTAACTGAATTTCTGTGTGCTTAATAGACAAAAATGCGAGTATACTACCTGGCATGCTTTAAGTAATTTAATTTTGAGAAGTCAGAGAAATAAGAAACAGAAAATAAAGAGAAAACTGTGGCTATTATGCAAACTTGTTTGACTACACCCACATCCTGTTATCGTTATAGATGGTAACAGGTAGGGAACAGGGTGATGTGTATGCCACAAATTAGACTTTGCAAACCTTTTCAGCCCATATAAAATGTGTATTCAGGGCAGCTATCTTTTAAAGCATGTACTTTGAGCTATTATTTGGAAAAAAACTAAATAAATTGTTTTCCTTTCATGGTGTTGACCGCAAGATCAGTGAGCGGCAGCAGAATAGAATATAGCCCACTCGTATTATTAATACTTAAAGTTGAACCTTTCTTTGTAAAAATGTCAACTTCAAGAATGATACTTTTATACTTGTCAGATATGTTAAAATATGCAGTACTAAAACTATATAATATTGCGTAACTTCTTCAACGTGTTTTGCTTCTGTTGAACCACAAGACTAAAGAGCTGGTGAGAGAGAAAATGTCAAAAAGACAACCCGTCTGCCATAGAAACGTAAGAGGTCATATACTCACCAAAATAGACAGGCTTCCCACAGATTGGACAGTAACTTACCATGACTGTGTGTAATTATTGATTGTCTAGCGCATGTGACTGGTGTAATGAGAATGAAAGAATATGCTGTGGCAAAAGGGCGACGTGTGTGTGTGCTCATTTGAGAAAAATAACAGTTGCCAGTATACCGTTTGAAGCCGCAGCCAGGATGTGGCTACTGAAACGTCACAGGAAAAGAGAACAGTGAGATTTATGAAAAAAAAAAGTAAAGAAAAAAAGAATAGACAATCATTTTTAATAAACAGGACAGAAGCATTTGGACAATGGTAATGATTTTGCAGTCTCCTTCCGTTGCTGTTTGTTTGTTGCTGCTGCCTTCAGTTTTCATATTGTGAAAAGCTCATTTCTATTGGCCTGTAATTGTTACACTGGTATAGGCTCTACCTCTTAAATTAAATCAGAAAATCTACAGTTTAATAACATCTTGGATGTTTTATTATTTCAAGACCAGCATAGCGACAAATAAAGGCAAAAGCTCAGCATATACTGTACCTTACGTAGTTGTCCGTGGCTAAAACACAAATGTGATTACTTTGGGATGACAAAAAGACTCTGAGCAGCTTAAACACAGCAGCCTTCTCTCCTACTCACATTTTCTTCAGACTAAAAAGGAGGCAAGCCACTGAACTGAGAAGGGAAATCAGACACTCGTGCCTTTCTTTCCCTCTGTCTCTCTTGTTCTCATTCACTCGACACTCATGCGCATGCAGCCAGCCAGCACTCACAACCACACTCATGTACAGACCATTTTCAGTGACATCACAAGAGGTCGCAGCCAAAAAAGCAGGAGGAGAGGAAGCGTGAGACCAAGTTGGGAGAGGGAAAAAGTCACACACAGAGCAGCAGACTCTTGAGTCAGTGTGGAGGCGGTTCGTCCCTCAAGATAGTTGTTGGAAGTGGACCTCTGGAGGGACATTTGTGAAGGAGGGTGAGTGAAAAAAGATGGACTCTGATTAACTTTTCTGAGGTAGTATATGCCTCATCGTGGAAAAACTATTTTGTGTGGGCTTGTGTTAAATGTAGACTGCAGATATTCTTTCACACACACAAAAATGAATGATATGTATGAACTGCTGATTGTGTGTGCTACTAAATGACAATAAAGTTTGATTTGATTTGATATGTGGAATTTAGAATATGTTTTCCCTTGTCTGATACATGGCGATTTGTTCATCATTTCAACAACTGACACATTTTAGAAGGTCAGGAAATATGAGGGATGTCAGCATTTGCATATTTTCCAAGAGCCCTCTCCAGTGCGTCATGATTTGGAGATGTTGGAATACCAAATAGCTTCTGTATCACTATCATGTTTCGCTATTAGCATTCATGTGTGAGGCAATGTTATATAGTGAATGTGTTTTGATACAAATACAATTGTCAGGATGGGGCAGAGAGTGAATACAAAGTAAAAACAAAGCAGGGGACTAGTGTCATTTGACCAAAATGCATGAATCAGTGAGGGGTGCAAGCTGGCTGAAATAGGAACAAATAAAGCAAATTAAGAGAGAGAAATAACAAAGAAAGAAAGAGCAAGACACAGAGACACGGCAATTCGGGGATTCCTCCTGCCCACACATTAATGCACATTTAATGTGCATAGTACTATCAAGGCACAGTCACACATTCTTAAGCCTTGGACAGCCTACTCTTTTTCTATTCAGCCGCTCACATCAACTCATCAGCAGGTTTTAGGTCTTGGAACCCTCCTCACTGTTCTGACCCAGGTATATGGCATGGCTTTGCATCTCTGTTACATGCATACAACCACTCTTATGTGTGTACACACATGGCAAATAAGTTAAAAACGCTTTTCAAATAATTAACTAACTAATCGAAACAATAGAGCAGCACACTTATCTTTAATTTACAGCACTGTATAATGTTTTAGCACAAATAACAAGTGAAAAACTCAGAGTATTTACCATTGGAAAATAATCATTCCTCAACCAAACTAGTTTATTTTATTATACAAGTAGCATCCACAACAAAATGGGATGTTTTTCACTATATCCCCCTCTGTGACAATCTAAAGGCTATAATCCTCTACTTTGGCTGCCAGCAGATGGAAAAGTTGGGGAAAATAAATCCTTGTTTTTCCATTTTAATCTGGCAAAGCCTATAAATCCCTAGATTCTTCTATGTAGTGATATTATCATGGAACTGAGACTTTATTTGTACATGTGAGTGGCTGGGTCAATTAGATTGTATTATGGGATCTCTTGTTTGCCAAAACATGATACTGCAACTGTACTGTATGGAATTTTGCTAAATTGAAAGATACTTGAATTATTTGTGCAGTGCTAATATTACAGTTTGAAATGTTTGTCATCTGTTTATGTCAGTTAAAGTAAATACAAAAACATGTATTAAGCCCATCATACATGCAACAAATGAGTGTACATCATGGTTGTCATCATCTCTCGACTCCCATCACAACTTTTAATCTAATGCAATCAATTTGAATAACAGACCTAATGCAAAGGAGTTTCAGTGGCATGCAAATCTCATTAAATTACTAACTTGCTTTACACAAATTGTTATATTTGTTAACTAAAGTTAATGTAGTTATTCCTGAAAGACATTTCCTTTGACAGACCTAAAACAGCATCCAGTCAATATTTTGGCAAGGGCTTAAAATTGATTCGTACATAGTATATATGTGTTCTAATGTCTACTGTTCACATTTTTGTAATATTACAAAGCATGCAAATTGTTAAAATAAGTGGATAATCACTGTATTAATATTATGTTTCTCATTCTGACAAGTTTTATATTCTTAATGGCTTTTGATTAGGGTTGGATATCGATTCTAATTTCCTCAATCGATTCGATTTCGATTCACAAGAGTTCAGTTCGATCCAATTTCGATTTTTCCCAATTTGATTTGATTAACTTCACTTCAATCCAATATCAGATTAATTATGGAACATCAATTCTTCTTAAATGTCAAGGACATGATTAAAAACATGTGTGTATGTATATATATATACTATACTAATTAATTATTAATTAATTCGTATAACTATAAATTAAAAATATTCTGAATTGTCTAAAAGTGCAATAAATCAGGTCTTTCATAAATAAATATATTCATGTGAACAGTAATTTCAAGAAAACTAAGATTTAAAAAAAAACATTCAGCCTTTACAATTCTATTTTCTTCAGAATTTATGGGAAAAAGAGATATTAAAATAATCAATTTGTTGTTTTATGAATCTATATCGGGTTTGAAAAGGAAAATGTATTCAATATTGATTATTCGATTTTCTAAATCCGGCTATTTTGATGACTATATGGATAAATCCCCCAGAAAAAAAGCAGACCTTCTATGCTTAGTATATATGGGTTGGAAGTACATAGGACACAAGCAGGACAAATTGTCAGAGGGGCCTGATCAACCAAACCGGTAATGTCAGATAATGTTGTTGTTGAAGTGTACCATTACACATTCTTTAAAGATGCAACTATTTATCATACTTCAAATGAATGAATAATGATTTTAAAACTACAGTGATCAGGCCCAAGATGAGTGTGATTACACAAAATATAATTCACAATATGCAGAGTGGCTCTAACCGACTTCAACAGTTTGTTCCAACTTCCACATTTTCTTGGCTCTTTTCTGACCGCCCGTCCTATTGTTTAGCTCTGCTTGGGGAAACAGAGGGGCAGGTATTAATTTTTCTCAATTTGTTCTCTTTCTCTCCAGCAATGAACATGCATGCAGCAACACACTCTATTTTCCATGTCTGATACTCATTCAAAGTAAGCAAACTGGTTTAGCAGGCGGACTTCAACTGGCCTCCTTAAACAGCTTCCAATCTGCCTTCTGCTGTTTGTGGAAAAGCTATTTATTTTTTCCATTACAGTTTGAGATATCTGTTTATTTTTTCATTACAGGTCAAAATTTGTGTTTACATTTAATTAAATGATGTTGATGTGATCAAGATGTTTAAATATGGCATGTTGATGCGGACATCTGAGATCCTGAATATTTTTACATTTCTTGCATTTCTGCACATTTCAAATGTAATTTTATTAAACATTTTGGGATAGGTAGTATGGTGGTAAGTACACACAGCAGACTTTCGGACAGCTACCATGGGATCGATTCCTTCTCTGTGACTATAGGTCAGCAATATAGTTCTTTGTGTGGTGCACCTGCACAACCAAATAAAATTCACAACAAGAGATGGCAATAATTAACACCACGTTGTGTTTGGTACTAATAAAGAGTTGCATCACAGATTGTTGTGTGATTTTGGTTTCCATATCAAGCTACATTAGAAGGTCGCTTGTGAGTATGATACAGTGTGGTTGATGCACATGACAACAATTGAACAATAATGAACATGTATGGCCTAGTTGATCTTCGTAAAGGCAGTTTAAAAAAAATACAGCTGTAGCTCATGACATTGTCAAAGTGCAGCTAATGTTGCAGCTGGTTGTTATACAGTATATAAAATTCAGAACAATATTACAAATCGTAAAACAGTGTTGGCAATTTGCGCTTTTCTATCTCTCAAATAAATTTGAATAATAGATCAAGAATTCATGCGTGTGCAGAATTCTTCCAGTCAAACAAAAGCCGGCGCCTTTGTCTCTATATGACTTGGATCTGATAAGCACCATTCATTCCGGAATTTAATTAGACCAGAATATCAACATTAAAACATATCTCTCCCTCCCTGCCACACTCTTTGTTTCTCATCACTTCCTACAGCTGGGGAGAGTATGCTTTGTGGCTGCCCCTCCCCAAGCTTTTGAACAAGCCAATAAGAGAGCAAGTCAGCAAAATGGACCCCCCCCCCCCCCTCCAAATATGCACACACAACACACATCCCTCGTTTTTCCTTACCACCCCATCCATTCCCTATCCCATCCCCCAGAGTCCTCTCTACACCCCCATCCCCCTTTCCTACTACCCTAACCCACTTACTTATCCTGCATCCACCCATCCGCGCACCCGCGAGATTTCCCTCACATTCACCACTTTCTCACCCGTGTATACTCACAACTCCCTTTTCTTCCCACTCAGCCCTTTTTCCTGGACACCCTTTCCTCCGGCTCCCTCCCCTTCATTACACCCACTCGCCATTTTCCTTACTCCCATCTATGCAACATCCCCCTCCTTCCCCTGCCTCCCTCTCCATGGCCTTATCTTATGAATATCGGTAGCACACTGGGTAAGAAATTGATCCTCCCCGCCTGTCTGTGGCCACTGCCACAGCGCATTAGTCGGTGTGTGATGTGCGAGTGTGTGCATGTGTGTGTTGTTGCTTGAGGCAGAGAAATGGGAGGGCGGAGGAAGGGGGGGGGGGGCTAGGTGGAGGGTTATTTGCATATCATCAAAGTCGGAAAAGGGAGCGTAATGAGGAGAGAATGTCTGTGCCGTGGATGTGCGTATTAGGAGTGGCGCTGATGAGTGTGAAATTACGGAGTAAAACCATGAGAATAATGTTGAGAGTTAAAATGGGTTGGTCCGGGGTTAAGTGTACGCACTCAAAATTACACACACCAACGCATATACAGCCATTTATAATAAACTTGATATTTCTTACGCTCACATTTCATACATACTCTCAGGCATGTAAAAGAACTGCAAAACGTGGCAAGAAAATGAACCTGTGACCTGATCTTAAGTATATTTGTTTTATTATCCAGCAACGGGAAATGGCACGGAACTTTTGCGAACAAAGCGAATATCTCCGGCAAACTTTCAGCACTGGATGAAACAGCTGCAATCGGTAGGCTTGGTATTTGTAAATAAATAATTTAAAGCCCCTTTTAGCCTGCCTCTTTGCCATCCAGCTTCTGATTTAACAGACACCGCTAATCGAACAGTGGTCTAAGTGCCCATTCATTTGGTCTCACACGTTAGTTATTTCAAAAGAGAGCAAACATGTCAAACTATTGTGCACACTAAAGTCGCATTGCTGAGTTCAATCGCAACGTGGGAGCATGTATCAGGATATGTGGTATAGGTAATGAATGATGCGGTAATCTATTGCTCTAGTCTGGTACAATCCGACTTGAGCGTTGACGGTCTGTCACATTTCACGCTGACACCAAGCGAACACACTTAGAGCTGAGACGCACATACACACACGCTGTAATATCGATAGATTGGAGTCCGCGGGATCACGTTGCAGGTTGGTAGTCGGAAAAACTCGAAAAGATTAGAGAACATGGTGTACTAACACCAGACCGTAAAAAGCGTTCGTTATTTCTTTGTAATGTCAGGCTGTCGACTTTTTGATTCCCATCTTTTATGGCTTTGCCTCTGTTTAGCGAAGAAACATGATCGGCGATTGCGGCTGGCTCGGCAAACTCAAAAGTTTTTATCCTTATTTATCTTTTTCGCTCAGAATCATGCAGTTTAAAGGTATTCTAGGCGTGGGTGGCAAGCAACTGGATTTCCCCCTCTGTGTTGGTCGCTGTAAAGAGGAGGGGTTGCGATATCTTCTCAAGCTAGCGAACCGCATTACGCAGACACGCTTAACAAGTTTAATTTGTTGCTAAAGTGGTCAAAGTTGTCATAAAGTCACCTGGGGATCAAGTAAGATGTGGAAAAAACGACTGCGTAATAATAGTATGGAATATATTTAGAACGCGATACGTTCCTCGCACTTAACGTTAGCATACCGACAACAACATCGCAGGCTTGTGGGAGCTAGCGACCCACAGCCAATTGGTACTCAATCTCATGTATATATTTTTGAAGTTGTTTTTTTTGCGTGTATTTTAGCGTATGTATGGCGCTGTGTGATTGTTGTAGTCAACCTTAATCCACAGTAAACTTTAATTATCGATAGTTAACGCTGTGGTAAAGTAGTAAATGGTCTTTTGACAGTGTGCTACAAAACTGTGATGTTAACTGTGTTACTTTTCTTTTATATTTTAAATAGTGTCTCAACGCCGTCAAGCATCCTAAGTGCGTGCAAACCAGTCGAAAAGAGGAAACCGAGGAAATCCCCCAAAAGGAAATGCCAATCGCAGCCACTGGCCAGCCGACGACTCAAGATCCCAGAGTGTGCCCCCGGCTGCCTTCCACCCCAGAGCCGGTCCCTAAAGGGGCTGATTTATTCGAAGAGGCGGGGGCGGCGGAATCGGCGGAGCGAACAGAGTACGGGGGCGCGGAGGGGGGCAGAGGAGTCGGGGGCTATAGTTACAGCCACAGCGGCATTCGGAGCTTACAACCAGCATCCACCAACAGCTCTCCGCCGCAGTCCCCAGTCGCGTCCTCCTCATTTCTCTTCCACTCCCTCCACGGCCACCAAATGGCAATGGAGCCCCCCAGGACTCGATCGCGTTCCCGGTCTGGATATTACCAGCAGTATAATGGTGGCAATGGAATTACTGGCAGTGGAGCAATAGGAACTAACCAGCAGCATCTCCAGCAGCAGCAGCAGCAGCAGCAGCAGCAGCAGCAGCAGCAGCAGTACCACCACCACCAGCAGCAGCAGCACCAGCAGCAGCAGCAGCAGCAGCAGCACCACCACCACCACCACCACATTGCCGGTGGTTGTACTCCCCTTGGGGCTCATAGCAGCCAAGCAGAGAACCAGCAGCAAACCCCGGGAAGTAACGCCTCTCCGGGTATCCAGAGACTTCCCTCTGTTCCTGGAGCTCTCCGTATCCCAACCGAAGGTAAGTTGTTGTGTATGTGTTTATGAAAATATAGACATACATTACCGTATACAAAGATAAATGTTTCGTGAAACATCTCACTATTCTGTTCACTTAAGTCCGGCTTTACTTTAGTGCAGGAGTGTAAAACTAATTGTCATTGCGGACCTTTGTGGAAAATCATATAAACGTATAATCACTTCATCATGTTATTGCTTGTGTACAATTGCACCGGCATTTCATTGTTGTTTATATTTTCAACAGAAAATGTACTTTGAAATAAATCATGTAAAATAATGACAACCAAATATATTCAGTAGGCCTTTATCTGTACATCCATTAATTTTCTATACCACTTACTGTCTATCTAGACCATAATTCTGTTTTGCAGTTTGTGTGGCTCACTGTTAGCAACATGGAAGGCAAGTGAACCACAGCAGTCTGTATAATGTGAACGGTGGTAGCCTGAAGCTTATTGAACCACTGTGCTGTGCATTACATTGCTTCAGGGAATGTCATTTGGAGAAAGGCATCCCAAAAAATACTGATACCATACTAAGCCCTTTCAAGATGTGATTTTTATTTAACCATTTTAAACCAATGGTGACAGCTTGTGAAAGGCTACAAACTACAAATCAGACAATGAATACTCAATTTTTTTAATATGACCAAATTAAATTGTATTCAACAGTTATTTAATGTTCATCAGCATTTTTCTTTATTTTTTTTCTTTATTTTATTTTTATTTAATTTTTTTTATTTAAAAAAAAGTTTCCTTTTATCGGGTTTACAAGATAATGATAATAATAGTCCTCGAGGGCTGGAGTCCTGCAGGTTTTGGAGGTTTCCTTCTTCCAACACAAGCTGATTCCAATCAACAAGATCGTTATCCGGCTTATGCAGAGCTTGCTGATGAGTGGATCAATATATCAGCTGTGTTGGGGAAGTGAAACATCCAAAACCTGCAGGACTCCGGCCCTCGAAGGACAGAGTTTCCCACCCCTGCTCTAAATTGTCCCTAGGTGTGATTGTGAGTGTGAATGGCTGTTCGTCTCTGTGTGCCCTGCGATTGTACCCCGCCTACTGCCTGAAGACAGCTGAGTTAGGCTCCATTACCCCCGCGACCCTTGTGAGGAATAAGCGGTTCAGGAAATGGATGGATGGATTTAAATATCGGTACACCTCAATGGAGATGCTGTGTGACCTTGCAGCCACCAGAGGTGACCAATCATTGTGTGTGTATGTGGGCTTAAAACCTGGAAATGTATTTAGATCGTGTGTGAACGCTTACGTTGACGAAGCCATCCTCCACGAAGACAGCAAAAGTCAGGGTTTGAAATACTTTGGAGATTGTCCCAAAATAAATTGATGTAGTTTCGTCTTCAACTCCTTTACTGAGATGAACAGCTAGTGCAATTCTAGCCGCCATGCGTTGCCGCTGTCATTTTTGCTGAGCTGAGAGAGAGTGTTGTAACCACGAAGTGGGTATGTACTTAAATAATGAGTAGCAATTTTTCATCACAACAGCGGCAAATTTAATTCTGCTCATTTCTGCACCTCTTTGCCTTTCAAAGGCTATTGCATGCAAACAACAAACCGCATAGATATCACACTTACAAAATATGTCACAGACTAGTTTTGACATGTTA
The DNA here is from genome assembly GCF_054856555.1 of Leptonotus elevatus. NCBI lineage: Eukaryota > Metazoa > Chordata > Actinopteri > Syngnathiformes > Syngnathidae > Leptonotus > Leptonotus elevatus. The sequence goes on from NC_141246.1 coordinate 17,798,502, forward strand.
TTCATAAAAGAGTGGGAAATAAATTGTTATTTGACCTTTACGTGAATAAAAAAAAAAAGTACAACTGCTTACCCTTCGAAGAGGCCTGACACACCATGAAGAATAATTAACAGGAATATTGTTCTTCGCTGTTTTTTTTTTTATGGTTGTTCATTAGTCGTTATGCTATTAGCAAACATTCAAAGGCTTACAAAGCATACATCTCTTTCGTGGCATTTAAGGGTATTGTAGCTGGCTGGTTGTCTCTTTTTTTTTCTCTCCGGCCTCTCCCCACTCCCAGAATGAGCCATGCTTGTGTGGAAGGTTGAGAGTGAAGTAGACATTCCATGTCCATTCATTAAGTGCTAGTCACCTGCGTGAGGCATGAAACCAACAGTAATGTTATCCTGTTGTACTTTTAGTTTGTCCTGCTCTTCTCCAGTGACTCAAATTTCTTTTAGTCTAAAATTTCTCTTTATATATCATGAAAGTATGTTTTCCCTAACCTCTTTTTTTATTCTGTCATATAAGAGTTCAGTCATTGTTGGTGTAGAGTGGTACATATGCCTGACTTTGGTGTCGGCAGACTGCAACGGGGGTTCAATTCCCACTCAGTCATGGTGTGAATGTGAGTCTGAATGGTTAGCTGTCTCTGTATGTGTCCTGCGACTGATCAGCAACCAGTAAATGGTGTAGTCTGGCTTTTGGGCTAAAGTTAGCTGGGATAGACTTCGTCACCCTGCGACACAAAGCTCACAAAGCTGCAGAAGTGCCAAGTGTGTCTGAGGCTAGAGCGCTTAGACCTGTCACAATAATTACTATATCCACTTGTCACTCGTTAAATAAAGTGGTCATGATACTTTTTTCCCGGACTCGATAAATAGTTATTTATATGCCTCAATGTTTACATACATCATCAGCAGTCAGTTGCACTGTTTCATTCCATCTTCTTCAGTCGCAGTAGAGGGGCCACCTTCTATTGTGGAGAAATTCTTGTGATTATTATTGAATAAAAACGAGTACATTTATCCCTGTGTCCTAATTAACAATCACATGCTATGGCTCTTTTCTGTGTCATATTCTGGCTCAGCATGTATTTTCACTGTCGCATTCATCTCTTGGTTGCCTTTGGATCAGGCAACCCTTTCTGTGCCCCTCTGGTCTATTTGTGCTGGCCTCCTCATGCACATTTGTTTAATGGAAAGATCGTTTTAATGGACTGCCGGTAGCAGCAGCAGCATAGGGACAGTCCATCGTGCCACTCTCTCTACCACTCGTTGTCTGTCTTCTCCATCCTTCTGTTTGTTACAGAAGTGAAAACATGTACTCTGTTTTGTACTTTATTTGTCTTGTCACCCAGGAAACCCCCTCTGGTTTGGGGGAAAAAATATCATGTTTTGGTTGGCCAAGTAGCCAGAGTTCCCGTCAACACTTTAAATAAACAACAAAACACTCTCATTGGTCAGTCAAAGAGCATCACAGTGGAGGATGCGAGTGACCCGTAAATTAGCCCCCGGTCCAAGGTATAGACTCTCATCTAGTTTGGGAAAATAACACTTTTAGATGGACTGACAGAGGGAATGACAAAAAGCCTTAAGCAAAATTGAAGGTGGAAAGACTGAGGTAAAAAAAAAAAAAGAAGTGGAAAAAGCAGTAAGTGTAGTGTATGGCATCAAGAAAGATGGATGTGAAAGCGGTGACAAAGATAGGAATGAAAAGGAGTGTTAAAGATGCAAAACAAAATTGCATTGCAGTGTTCCCTTGTTACTTCACGGCACAGTTATTTGCGGTTCTACTCAATCGCTGCAGGGTTTTCATTTGTGACCATAACTTCAAACATTGCAGTTTAACCTAGCTATTATGCAGATTTTCCAGCTATATTTACATCTAAGTCGGACCAGCCAATTAATTTCGATTTTATTTTTTGTTGGTTTTTTTTATAGGAAATTTGTTTTGAAAAAAGTGAGACCATGAACAGATTGACAGCTTGTTGCAGAATGCAGCCTAAAATCAGCAGCTCTGTATTTATTTTAAGTTAAATTTATTAAAAATACAGTGCAATATTTAGCGCCATCTAGTGGTGAACTAAAAATTGGGTCAACCGCCGCTTACCTTCCACAGCTGAGGCCTGCAGGTGGTCATCGCTGAGTCCCGTAATTCGGGCTCCCGCCGCTTGTCGCCTTCTGCTTTGCTCTCACCAACTTTGACTAGCTTTTTTTTTCTTTTCTTTTTTAACTAGCTTCTCTCGCTAACCGCTCTTGTTAGCCACTCCAGTCTATGCCTCCGCCTAACTCACGCAAGCCATTTTTGTTAGCTGCTTCGGCTAACTCCGGCTCGCTTGACGGCTGCCAAGTCACCGTCGCTTGCCAAGATGCTCACTCACTCCAAATAAATAATGGGTGGTAGGCTTGCGATGTGTGGTCTCACTGCGTGACTGAAGTGTGCGTGCTTCGAAAAGCACATGTTTTGGCTGCATTCTATTATATTTATATATTTAGCAACTACTAGTGGTGAACTTTTGCACACTGTATCTTTAAGTATAATAAGTATTTATGTGTGTGTGTGGGGGGGGGGGGGGGTTGTAATACCTTTAAAGGCAATACCCAAAGAAAGAAAAAAACTGTACTTTGTGGATTTCGCCTATTGCAGATATTTTTGGGAACGTAACCCCCACAGTAAACGAGGAACACTGTGTTGCAGTCACCGTAACCAAGAAGAGAGAGGATTGTCACTCCTCGAAAACAGTCGAGCTGTTCAGATACTGTGACTGGAGGGAGTTGAAAATAATTTGCTGGAAGCAAATCTACAAGAGGGAATAATACTGATGGATAGAGACCAGAAACTGTAAGGAAAGGCGTGGGTAAAAATGTAAGAGTTGTGATTACAACAGTTAGGAAACTTAGAGTTCACAGTTTACCAAATTTTAGATCCACTTGTTACAGTATGTGTTGATGGGCAAAGGCATTCATCTTTTCCCTGCTTTTCAAATCTCATAATATTGTGTTCACTTAAATGCCCGATTGTGGCGTGTCTGCGTGTCCTTAAAAACAATTGTTGTAGAATGTATAAAGCTATCAGTTGGTGATCATCATTCGTTTTATGAAATGAATCAATTAATAGTTATGTTCAATTCAAGAGGAAATTGTAGAGGTGCTTATGGGTGTGTTTTCTCTGTATGCCTTTTATTAGCTGTGTTTGTGTGCATCCGCCCTTTGCTTATTGCGTGGTTGGATTAGGCTGCAAAGCACTGTCTAACAGAAACATACTTGCATATGACATTACACAACAGCAGAAACATCCTGTCTGTGCACGTTGGTCACCAGCCTGACGGAAGGTGAAGTAAGAGTACGATGATAGTTGAAGTGTAATGAGTTACCGAAAGGACACACCAGTCAAACAAATCGAATCAACAATAGAATTTAGTTGACACTGAGACTTACAATGCAGTCGGACAGGTAGGTGTAGATCACATAGGCTTTTCAATTCAGTGACATTGCTAAACAAGCACCATGTTTTGCAGTACTAAGCCACAAGCCGGCTGTTGCTGCTTCATCCGGGAAGTGGGTTTGGTGTAGAAATTTGACAGCATACGTCAGAGAGTAAATGATTTCGATAAAGAGTCATTCTATGTTTAGTTCAGAGTCTAGGGTGTATAGCAGGTTTCATAATGAATTCTTTATTTTCAGTTATAATTTGGGGTTGAAAGATAACCAAAAATGGGGGGAAGAACGAACAAATGTTGGACAATGAAGTAGGCGTGAGAAGGTGGGATTCATGGTTAGCCAGGTAACGGCTGGGCAGACGTTACTTAGCCACCTATTTTGAGCGTGTACACCAGCTTGTTACTTGAATCTCTTTTGCACCAAGGTGTGAAGTGTGCCTTGACATGTGTTCAGGGGGGTAGGGTGAAGTGTGTGGGTGTGCATTTGTGCTTCTCATACACATGCTTGCTCAGAATCGCCTCTTTATGTTCCATAAATCTGATATGTAAATATGGCAGGTGACATTTCTGTCCAATTTCTAATGATTAAGATGTTTTGATTTTGGTTGCTTTCTTTTATTTCAGTGAATACATAAATGACAATATTAAAATATACTTTGGTTAAGGTATTTTGATGCTGATCCAAATTCGAATTCATGGTTGGCACTGGGTCATCAAACCTCTTAGCCCAATGTGACTAAACAGTATAAAAATCATCTTAACACATAATCGATGAATCATTTGGGGCAATTATTTTACTTACAATATCTTTGTAATTAGACAAAATATGGCATTTGCTAAATTTGTTTTTACTTTGGAAAACAATGATTAACATTTCCCCCTATTTTCTGACGTTACAACCCACACCAATAACTGAATCATAATCAGTTCATGAAAAGAAATAGTCAATTTACTCTCATGAAGGAAATAATCATTATTTGCAGCCGTAGAATGAATAACATGTGATTGTCATGTATTGTAGTTCAACCTGAAGCAGCCTCTGAAGTGTTTATCAAATTAGCCCTTCCTCCGCATTATTCAGTACCCAAAAAATAGCTCTCAGTTTTAAAAAGGTTGATAAGTACATCACTCCCTCTCGTGATATTACTTAATGTTTTTTAATTTGTTTTTGTGTTTAAATAATTAAATAATACCAAATGAAGAAAAGTAATTGGTTAATAATAATAATAAACAATCGGGGGAAATTATTTTGCAATAAACTTTAATGCAATTTTAAAAAATCTGATAATTGATTTGATTATTTGATGGAATAATCAATACAATACTGATTCTAAAAATATTAAACGGTGACAACTGACAACCCTAACCTAGTCATTAAACAGGAATGAACTTCACCATCTTATTTTCCATCTAGCTTTGAAGTCGGGGCTTGCGAGTTTCGAAATGGTGTGATTTTGATCAACCAAACTGGCTTTCATCAGTTTGATGGCGAACATGGGAAATATTCACCTCGACACACTGTGTTTCAATTCGCCATCGACAATGTGGCGAGTGGGAACTGCGAACCCTGGAATTGTTCAGCTTTGGCTGAGGTCTACTCTGCGTTCTACTTGAGGCCATCACAGTTATCTGTGTAAAAGCAAACATTTAATACTGGGAAATCTCATACATTTGTGCATGTGTACCTCCACCAAATATCTGCTGCTTGCCATTGACCTTAAAGGACAGGGCAGTAAGAAGAGGAAAACTGTAGGAGAAGTGGACGCAGATGATGTAATAGTGCAAAGCATAGAAATGTGGATGTTGTGAGATGAAGCAGCGGGGTGCATGGGAGAGAGAGACAGATAGGGGGAAAAGGGGCTGGTGCCAGGCAGGGAGGGTGATGGAGTGATGGGGGTGTCTGAGGGAAGAGCAGAGTGGGATGAAAAAGGGTGGAGAGGTGAAGGAAATGGATAGAAATAGCTGATGCACTCTGAGGCATACAGAAAATCAATAGCAGTCAAGAGGGGAAGCCACATCCCCCATCCAGTGCCCCCGCTCTTTTCTCTCACCTCGCTCCATCCTGTTTTTTTACTCTCCACCTCTCCTGACTTTTCCTCTCCATTCGTCACTCTTTCATGTGCGTTTTCAACCTTGTCCTCTGCCCCTCTATGGCAATCACATTTGCCATTCCCAGAAACTGCAAGAGTTCAAATTTGGAGATTGTAACTTCACACTTGTAGCATACAGTAGGATGTCCATATCAACTTTCAGGGATGTTTTTCCACTGTAATTTGACAATCTTTTTGAAAACATTGCTTGTTCTTTAACTGTAAAACACTTTTTAAAAGCTGAACAAATTCTCTTGCCACACAGGCTCGACATGGGCTTAAGTGAGTTTGTGCTGGGAGCTGGCAGGACGAGTTTGTTTTTCTGAATTGGATCACATTTGTTTCTCTAATGGCGCTCCAGGTCGAGAGAATAACACAGACATAAGATTGCAATTTAAAAGGAGCTCAAGACTGCAGAAATTGGACAGTAAAAATGACATTAGATTTGAAATTAAAAAATATCCACTGTCGTAATTCTTAGTAGATTCCTACTATGCTGTACTCCCCTTAGCAGAGAATCAAAAGCAGTGTTTTTTAACCTGGATTCGCTGGAACCCCAGAGGTTCGGTGAGTCAGTCTCTGGGGTTCGGCAGAGGTCAAGACACACGCACGACTCATATGATTCGTGATGACACACCCGCTTGGCCATCAGGCTGCAGGTGATCACACTACATTGCTTGGCCTTTCTGTGTTGCAGAGAATTGGTGCGCTCAGTGATTCTGATTTCCTTATCATTGTAATCCCTTCATACTAACTGTTGAGCAAAAAGAGTATAGTCTGACTAATATGTGCAATATGAATTTACATGTATAACAGACCGTATGGTGTTCCACAGGGTTCAATTCTGGGGCATCTGTTGTTTTCATTGTATATGCTGCCCCTGGGTTCCATTTTAAGAAAACAGCAGTGGTTGTTTTAAAGTGCTCCATAAATATAGTGTTGAGTTGAGTGATGGGAGTCAACGTCCTAACTGCATGATTTGCACTGCCAAGTTGAGCAATTCTAGTCGAGCGCAGCTAGCTGTCTAGCAAAAGTAAAGGAACCCTTCCTTAAGAATACAAGAACAGAACACTTTCTGAATCAGATTCGATGAAAAGGCTGCTCTTCCTGTTCATTTTGTTCACCAGTAAACACCATCGTGAATTAGAAAAAAAAAATCACATTTTATTTTTCAATTAAAAAAATGGGTTCATTGAATGCGGATAGGAAACTGGTGGATTTCGCTTCCTTCAACAAGGTTAAGAAGAACGACTGATCTGAAACGTGTGGTGTTTGCAGTCGTGTTCATCCAACAGGGGACATGATGTCATCTAAACATTTGAAACCTGTTCTCTAACTTCTATGTTGTGCTCCCAAGGGTGACTGTGACTGAATGACTGGCCTCTGACTCAATTTACTGGACTCTGACAATGTGCAAGTGAGCGCCTATTCAGGGAGAGAGCAGCGTTTTTGCCCATTGTGAACGGTCAATGAGTGTTCTGCACATGCGGCCACTGAATCCCATGAATACCCCACCAGTCCTCTGGCCCAGATCATACTCTTTTAACTGGGTTCCTCTACTCTAATGTTAGCTTTACTTACCTCAACCTTTTCCATTAATTTACCTTTTCTGCTGCGGGGTGTGGAGTATGAGCGGGAAGGCTCTCTTAAGGACTAAAGAATTCAGTGGTTCAAACCTCAGTCTGCCTGCCTCTTTGTTGTCAATCATGGATTTTCTTCAAAGGGGAGCGCTGGAGTAGAAAGACTTCTGCAAACAAACTGCCATTAGGTGAAAAATGTCCTTTCTATTAAAAGCCATTTTTGTGTATATTCCCCTTTTAGTTCAATGTTCTCAATCTCTATAGCAAAGGTAGCCTTGTGTGGCGTGCCCTTGGGAGTGCTTACCCTTGGACTGTATACTAATGCCACCATCTGTGGTGAGGACGTCCCCAGCTAAAGACACGCTCATGACAAAGGCAAAAACAAAGACAATAAAAAGATGAAAGGGTTGTGGAAAAACAAACGAGTAAAAGTCTTAGCCATGATGCAACTGGCGGTATCATTAGAAAGCTCCTCTAATCTGGGATTACTGTGTTGATTTTGCATACGTGTGCATGTGTGTGTGCGTGTGTGTGTGCGCGCATCTGTACTGTCTGATCTGAGACAAGACTGTACCATATGTGTTGTGGTCACTTTTGCGTGGCACAAATGTTCAATATGCACAAACAAGTTGTTTCCCCCCGCTGCGATCATATGATTCTCCACTGCATGAGAACAAAAACAACAAAAGGATTAAATTGTTGGTAGAGATAAACAAGCGAGTGAGTGATTGGTTGTGACTATACCATCCATTTCCAGAAATTGTGTCATCATGTTGATTTATTTTATTTTTTATTTTATATCTTCTGCGTAACAACTGGTCCTGTTTGATTCTTTTTGGCATATAGCCTCACCATGCGCCTATGACATTTCATATGAACGTGTGAGATGAATTTAGTAAACACCACTTTGTTACAAATTAAGCTTCATCTCCCACTATGTTGAATAATTCTTCTTTTCACTTTGTGTAGGAGCCTCAGGTGGGTCTTACCATTACCACCAAGAGCATGCTTATGGGGAGAGTGACAAGGTAAGATGATATTATTATTTTTTTGTTCCTGAAAATTGATAACAAACAATGCTGTTTTGACTGATCATAAACAACTACAGCTTCATTTAATTTGAAAACGCTTATTAAAGTGAATACTTTTTTTAACTGCTATTATTGTTATTGTTAGACCGATTATCAATTGGGCCGATTATCGTTTGTTAAAATGACAAATATCGGCATCGCCCTTTTTACAAATCTGAAGGCCGATAAAGCTTGTATCTTACTTGAGCGGTGAATGCTTGCTACCAACCGTAGCGAATTGAGGGTTTTTATCAAGATTTGTAATATCAAGTTCAGGGTTTATTATACTGACTATGATGGGTGACTACCGATACCAGGTATTGGCAATACCAGTTTTATTTCAATATATCGGTACTCACGGTGGCGACCGATACCATTATCGGCCGTTCTCCTGCGGTCATTTTACGATCAGGGGACAAGAAATGAGAAATTACAGTATATGAATACAAAGTTGCCATTAACTTCATGCAATTTTAAGGAAAAATTATATATTGGGATATATTGGTCTTTCTTTAAAATCATCTGTCATTTATGGGTGGGTAATTTTATTTACTAGTGGTATCGGTATTTTGTATCAGTAGCGGTGACTACTTGCGTATCGGTTGCGAAAAAGTGATATCAAACATCCTTAATCCTTACCATGTGCCATGGTGTCTATGTATTCTGAAAATTCAACTGACTCCCTTTAATTCTTTACAGGCAACATGATAATTCCATGTTTCAATAATAAGAATAATAGTTCCAATATATGACTACTATCATGTTAAAGCATTTATTCATTATCAGTCACTCAGGCTAGAGGTGGCGAGCAAATAAGGTAGAGGTGGCCGCCTCTGAATTTTGTACACAGGAAAAACCCTGGATGTTCACAGAAAGTTTTTACTTACTTGTTGCAAAGACATTTCGAACATATTCAGATTATTTTTCACTGTCAGCTAAGACCTTTTGAAACCTTTTACAAACCCCGACGAAAACACAAGATAAGCTACATTCGCAATTTCACATGCATTTGTTGCTGAGATACAGGGAACTTTTTATTTATGGATTTATTTAAATTTCCAATTAATGGATGGTGTTGACACTGGGAATTCCCTGCACTTGTTATTTTTAAAAATAAAATTAAGAAATTATGTTAAAATTTTGGAAAACTTTATTTATAGTAGAACATTTTAGATAACAATTTACTTGCTTAGTTTTTAATCTAACACATGCTGATGAAGTTTTGTTATAATTTTAAAACAAAGCTGTCCCTTCTTTATGTTTAAAATGAAAAGAAAAGTTGTTGTTTTTTTTAAACATTTGATGCTAATATTTTCCTTTTTTACTGCAAATGATTTTCGGCTTGAAATATTGGTTGACTACTGATAATCGGTATCGGTCCTGTTAAAACAACATCGGTCTATCACTAGTTATTGTTGTCAACTAAACACTGAAAATTGTACTATAGTAGTTGAAAAATGTTTATCTAAATTTTTCCCCCCGCCAAATTTGAAGAGCACCGGTTATGTGTTAATTATTTTGACATTTAATGTTATGAAGACGTCTTCGACATATTTTGATCCACTGCACACGATCAGTCTGCCCTTTTTCTAATCAGTTAATTATTTGCATAATTTAAAATGGAAAAAAATGACCCCGGTATTTTGACATGAACAAATATTCTAAATGTGATACACATGCTTTACTTTAATGCATGAAATTATGTTTATTGCTCAAACACAACCTGTGCTACCTTAAACGTAGCCATCCGCTGTCACGCTAAAGGAAAATCTGTCGTCAAAATTAATAGTGCGTTAATTCATGATTAATGCAATATTTTTTTGTGATTAATTAATCAATTAACGCTTTAACTTTGACAGCACTAATTGTATTACACTACTGCACCCGCAGTCTTCATTCACATTGAACAAAGATGGTGAGTTACCATCCACCTATTTTCCATTCCAATTTTCTAGAATTGTGAAAGTAAAGCTGAATGGACATGCGAGAACTTGTGGGGGGTGAAAAAAGGGCCACAATTTAGCTCTTTTTTTTTTACGCTGGTGGGTGTGGATTTTTTAGCATATCAATAAAAGGAAAATTTGGCTATGGAAGCAGGTTTTGTTAATATTCGATGATAGGGAAGTTGCACGCTTTGACAGAGTATTACGTCAAACAGACATATTGTAGTTGCAACAAATGGTGGCAGACGATAAAGTAAGATATGTTTATGGAAGAAATGAAAAGTTTCTGGAATTATCAAAAGAAGCGAAAATTAATCTTTTGTTGACAGTCAGCTGAGTGTTTTGTGGCAAAGAGACGCTCTGATATGATGTAATCTCATAGAGCAGTCTCCTCTCCTATAAATATTTGCAAAATAATACAGAATAGTAAGTTTGTTTTGCACATTTTCACTAAATTCACATAAAACCCTAAAATCATAGACGTCACCAAAGGTTATTTGGAGGACAAGAGCAGTAATTTACTGTTTCTCTTATACCAAGTACCGACACACTACTGGTCTGGCATGCATATTATAATTTATAACCCAAATTCTATGCTTTCTAAATAGCACATTGGATGTCTGTTTCTCCTCTGTACTCCTGTTTCTCTGTAAGGAAAAGGTCAACTTCTTTTACATTTGAAAAGTTATTCGTAGCATTTAATAAAACGACATCAACATTTTAAAAAAAAATAGTCAAATGTGCGTATTAAAAGCAGCAGATTAGTTGCAAAGCATTGGAGAAGAGAAGGGGAGAGGGGGATGCTGAGGAAGGTGTTGCAAAGAGCTTGCAGGGAGGGGAGGGTGGTCGCATGAGGCCAAAAGCAGGGAGGGGGTTTTGCTAATGATTTCACTTCCAGCTGTGGGGCTTGCTTGGAGTGAGAGATTGGAAGGAAGAGAGGAACAGTGGCAGATGAAACAAAATGAGCTTTCAAATCTCGTTAATAGAAAGAGAATAAGTGGGGGAGGGATCGGTGTTTGTGGAAACATGCCTGCAAATATTAATGACTCTGTTCAAGCAAATGACCATATTTGCTCTCTGTGCTGCACACCCACAATTCTAGACTGAAAAACTTGGGCCTTGTTCTCTTCTTAAGGTGTGTCTCAGCCTTCACTCTAATTTGGATCACAGCATTGACAGCGAGGTCTTAACAGCTGCCTGCCACAGTTAGTCCATGTATGCAAGTGTGGACATAGCCAAGCAGAACATGGCGGGGTGTGTCTGTTCGCATGCTTCGGGATATCATTCCTGCCTGATGTTTGCTCTCAACCGAATGTGGACAGAGCAAAAAGCAACAAGGGAGCATGCTTGTGGTCCTCTCATTTTAGAATGTGCTGTATTATCACCCCCAGTGCAGTTCACAGTGTTTCTAAGCTGTGCTGGAAGGCACTGCGTGCGTTCATCTTGTGTCAGCAGGGTTGTTGTTTTGTTTTTTTTTCCCCCTTCCTGTGTGTACTCTGGTATTTTGGGCTGAGTGGAAACATGTTTGGACCAGGCTTGTGTGTTCTAAGAGAGTGTTCTGGTCCAACATAAGGCCGCATAAAGCCATATTGCTGGAGGACACGTGCACTCTCTCTCTCTTTGTCTGACAAGACTTCACTCCCCCCTAATGTTGGTAGACGAGGCCATCAAACTTTCATGCTAATGGGCAAAAAGTGCGTGTGTATGGCACACCCATGTTATCTAAAAACCTCCTGTCGTGCCCCCTCAAATTTCAGGCCAGGATCTTGGACAGGAGGGGTAGGTGTAGCAAAAGGGGAAGGAGCAAGGATAAGGGGAGACTACAGACGAGTTGAGTGGTAGTGGGAGGGATGGGGGTGATGGAGTAGGGTTCGGGAGCGTATGTTGAAGGAGGGGTATATGTCAGGGTTGGATGGAAGAGGCTTGCTTGGATATGAAAATGGGCACAGTGGGTTGTCCCAAGGGTTTTCTGATTGGGGTGAGCTTAGAATAGAGGATGCAGAGTGTTGGGTCAGAAAAGAGGGGGTTGTGAAAGATGCGCAGGGAGGTTTGAGTGTGGGGGTGGAGTGCAGGTGCCCGCCGTCCTGTGTAAGACGTACAGTAATTGAAGTAATATTGCACGGTACATGTTAGGTAACATTTGGAGCCATCTTTGTTTTTTTTAACTACAAGAATGTTGCATACATAGATACTTCATACTAAATAGCGGTAGGGGAGCAGTGTACCACATTTTTTGTTTTTAGCTTTTGTAGAAATTCCGTCATGCGATTTGTATCTTTATAATTCTGTGTCTGTGCCTTTTCAGATGAAGAGCAACACTCACTTTTTTCCTTTGTAGTGCTCTTGCTTGACAATAACATTTTCATATTATGTAGACATGGGCCAGTTAGTGATTTCAAGGTATACCGCGTTTTAAAAAAAGTCATGCTTTCTAAACACAAACGTTCCATCAACGATATGAGCTAGTTTTTTTTAAAGCTGTCACCAATACGGAAAAGTGTGTGGCACCAGCAGTGTGCAGCCAAATGGCCAATTTCCATAGTACTTGCGCCATCCTGAAACAGCTGGTGTGGTCGCTTTTCCATGACATTTTTTTCATGGAAAAGTGCGGTTACAATGGAACAGTTCCTCAGAGCCTTTTCCAGCCTGGTTCTAAAACGCAGGCCGAGCAGGGCCATGATGTCACTGTTATCTGGTTGACCAACAGATGTGTAGGTGTTTCTTTAGCGACGCAGCACTCAACTCACATTTCCTGGTTTTAAGTGAGCAAGGCAGAGCCATCGTAAAATCGGCAGTCATAAAAATGCTGTATATTACACAGTACGCATATATTGGGTTTAACAACAATACGTATGCTTAGTATACACCTACACTAAATTTACAGTTTCATATGTACCTGTGGATGAAATAAGTGAAGATGTTGTAAAAATGTTCACAATCCGTCTGTGCATCTCTGCCGGATACGTTCAAGTGAATGGGTACGCGCAGGGTCCATTCAGGTGAATGAGAAAATTCATATAAAAGTTATTTAGCTAAGCATTGCAAAATAATACATTTTCGAACTGTCATTGCAATACCACAGTGCCATGAATTACAATATTTTTGCTCAAGATTATCATACCATCAACATCTCACAACGTCCAATGCCAATTTCCGAAGCAAATTCATTTGATTTAGGTATACAAATTCACAGATGCTAATAACATTAAGTAAAAGAAAAAAAGCAAGTGCTATTGCTTGTAGTGTCTAATGTATGTAGGCCAACATCATTCAGAAAGCGCACAAGCCATGTTTTGTATTTCAAAGACCAAGTCCGATTGATTGAACTAGGCAGATTGTGAGCATTCTGATGTTAAGTCTATGAAGTCATTTTGAAGATGTCAATCACTGAAGGGCTGTCACTTTTATTTATTTATTAAATTGTAGCATGCAGTACTACATTGTCATATGGATCATAAGCCATTTTATCCGTGCAAAACATTTTTTCATTATTCTTTGAATTTACTGGGTTAACCTGGGACCTCGGGTATCTTATTTCATGCCATAGCATGTGGAAATGTGTTGGAACGACAATAAAAATTCATTGAATCCTTGAAAACGTAACTTTAAATATAAGGAAAATAAAGGAAATAAAATCTGATTATACCAAAATAATAGCAATAAACACTGTAAAAATAAATATCGGCTCTTCCTGCTATGGCCTCTTAGGGGCAGTGTGGTGCCATGCATGCATGGAGTATACACTTGATAATGAATTCAGAAGAGTAGAAGAAGCTCTTAATATCAAACTCAATTTTCACAGATTAGGAAGAATATTTGCCTTTGAGATTTGTTATATTACCTGTCTGTATGTGTTCCTACAGCGTTTGCGCGTGAATATTTGAAATAATATCACACCTGGAAGTTGTCAACGTCAATGGGATTTTACATTGACATAAGCATTGGCGATGTTTTTAAAACTGTGTCTCTCGTTTCTTTTCTTTCTTTTTTAAATTCATTCATTTTTTCCTTTCGGACGTATCACAACAACCTCCAACACAACAGACACCACATCTTAACATACGGAAAGAAAAAAAGGGCTGATGGGATGAAGCCATGGCATGGTCTTGTATTTAAATATGCAATGTGTGTCATTATTTTTGTTGTATGCTTAGTTTCACAGGAAACTCCAACTAGGGTGCGTTAAACAGTAAGAAGCACGCTCAGGGAGGGCAGAATCACATAAACGTCACTCGCTTGCTGCACAAGCAACTTGGTGCATTCAGGGAACGCTAAGGCGTGAACTTGCAAAGTTGCAAACGCGCCATGCCCTTTGATACATTCATCGATATTCTTAGATTATAATGTTTTTGAGATCCTGAGAAGCCATAATCAAAATCAATTGCCTAGCCCTATGAGGGTAGATCCACTGATAATCAAATCTATTTGTTTGCAGTGACCCAAGTTCCTTGCCTCTAATCAAACCAGCTGCCTGTTTGCTTTGTGCACACCTCTTTTTGTGCATTCCAATCATGTTTGTTCATGAAGACCTCAAGGCATTATAGTTATTTGTCTTTGTTATAAGATGGCTGTGCTCATCTCTCATCCAGCGCAACTTGCGGCTGACACTGTGGTGTCTGATTCTTGAGTGAAAATACGTTCAGTTCAGGCTTGTTAGAACAGCGCTGTGGACCTCCAAGAAGCTTCAGTAGGTATTGTTCTATATAGGCTGTTGAACACAAACAGTGGCAGCTGTCCATATGTGTCTGTCTGGAGGCGTTTCCATAGTGTGTGTGCGTGTGCGTGTTTCTCTCTGCAGCCTGCTCTCCAGCTGTTTCCTTTTAGCTATCACACTGCTCTCAGGGTTGCTGAGCTGTGTGTGTGTGCTTGCGTTAAAAGTCACAGCCACTGAGTCTTTTTTTTTTTTTTTAAATCACACTTTACCAACCTGTTTCTCATAAAGAAGGTAACTCCCGGCAGGGAGACAGGAGGTGGGGGCGGGTGCGGGGGGGGGGGGGGGGGGGGGGGGGTGGAGTGCTGGCTGGCCCAAATCTTTCAAAGGTGATCAAACCCTGTTGTACCTGTTGCACTCAAAGTTCAGTAGTCAAATCATTTCTGGGATGTTGTTCCACTGTCATTTAGCTCAGTAGTCCCCAACCGTTTCCCCACCACGGACTGGTTCATACAAGTCCGCAACTTTCGCGGACCAGCTGGTTGGTTGTGTAGAATATTCATTTGCTTAATCTGAAAAGATGAATGATGGTGACCGGTGAATTGTGTAGTTTAAAAAGTAAACTACCGTTTATAAAACTGTGCATGTCATCATGTGGTTCACACCCACGCACCAGGAATTCTGAACTGCTCCACGGGCACGATAAGTACCCCTTTTTTCCGTGTGTGCTTGCTGTTTTCCTGATTTTTGTGGCCTTGTGGCACATGACAAGTTACATAAATTACAATATACAGATCAATCGTCAATTAAAGAAACTCTTTCAATTAGTGATTAGGTAAGTAAGTATTACTTCAAGCAGCTACTTCTTTCAACTCTTTAATGAAGATGGTTCTTTTGGAATACGTCAGGGGGCAACAAGACACAAAAAAGAAAACATGCATTATTGAATTATTTTATTACTTGATTTAATTGCTTGAGTGATCTTAATTGGTTGAAACCTTTTGTGCAAGATACTATTGTCCCGTACTCAACCCCCCCTTAATTCTCAATGGTACAACGATAATGGTAGTTACTTTAGCAATTCCCCTGTATTTAAAAGTACCGGTATGACTAAACAATCTCGTGAAGTGTTCTACTCCATGTGGTCTAGCTAGACTGGAGGATGACTGGGTGCTGACACATGTGCTTGTATGACTGAGTGAGAGTCATTACCTTACAGTAAGTGACGTGACTCACCAATGACTTGACAGCGCTGACTGAGAATTTATACTCCAGCTTAACCTGGATGACTATTCAATGTGTGTGTGTCAGTTTTTTGTTGACTCTTTGATAAAGTAGAGCCAGGGTGTGGATGAATGACTCCCTTATGGGCCTGTGAGTGCATGTCTTGCCTTTTTCCTCATTTCCTCACTGTGAGAGGAAGTGACTGTGGGACCCAGAGGGCCTCTGAGCACTGGTGGTGCAACGTGCTCGCACTCTCACACGCCAACAGAGGTGTGCACATACAGGAAATGCCATGAGTCACAAAGACGCTTAGTGTCTAAGCAGTTGTATAGATTGTTGGCCAGAGGGATGGAAGAGCACAGTGAAATTGATTTGATTCGAGCGCCATGGGTCACTAACCGCAGCCCCCTTTCTCTCAACCTCCTCTTCCTTTCTCACTCTCCTCCTCCACTTTTCCACCCCTCCCTCTCCAGAGTGAGGAAAGCCCCAGTCCAAAGCGCCAGAGGCTGTCCGGTCATGCTGTCTTGGAACAGCTAACTTCTTCCGCCCCACCGCCATCCACCCCTTCTCCCCCCATTCGCCCTTGGGAGTTGGGACCTCCAAGCCGGAGACAGCCTCACCCCCACTCACACTACAACCAAGAAAGATCCCTCACACCCGTTCGCCTCAGACGCAGGTAGGCAAGCTTCGAATAATTTTTCTTTGGTAGCTGATTTCTATGTCTAGAACTGAACCCTCATCATTGGAAAAATAACATGTTCCTTCAAATTCAAACTTTATTCCAGATGCACACACAAAAAAAAGTCAGAATTTCACTCCTTTTTTTTTTTGCCACCAATAAATGTGACTTTTAGTGCCACTCATAACTTTCACAACAAAGTATTTTCCTTGTCTCTATTTTTATGTCTTCCATCCCTGAAAAGGATTGTTTGCAAGGACAATATGTATCGTTGCTAAACCTTTACACTGGTCCACATAAAATAAAACAAAACAAGAAATGTTTCTGTACTGAAGACAGTGGTACCATTACAGTTTTTGTGTTACACTCTTCGTGCTATTTTTTGGGCTGTTTTGGTAGGCTATTAGGTAACGCACTGGCCCAGCCACACAGCTTAAAGGGAACACTGCACATTCTACGAGCTTTTAAGCTAAGTTCCAAGAACAATACCTGAACTGCCAATGGATTCATAAGAACATACTGTATCTATTAGAGTATTCTAAGAGGAGATTTCGCCTCATTCTACTGCAAGGATGCCGCTTTTGTATTTTTTGGGCGGGGGACCACTTTTCTCACAGCCATTGGCTTTGAACAGGTGAACATTTATCAGGAGCCTTCAAGGACCAGCTAAAGTTTACCAGTACAGGATAACTCGACAGGTTGTAGCCTCAACGAGGCTCAGTGTACAATCTGCTAGACTTTCTGAGGCTTAGTTTGTAGGTTACGGTATTTTAGTGGCCAAGCTTTCTTGGTTTAAATTAGACGTGCACAGACATACACACATGTAGTGACTTCCTCCATAGAATGGCTGAGACCGACTCACCGAAAGCTTAAGGTTAAAGTGACAGTGTGTAATCTTTAGCGCCATCTGGTGGTGTTCTAATAATTAATTCAATCAAAAACTCACTATTGATTTCAATAATATGCACAACAAAAAAAAGTTGCATTACGTATATATTTTTTAAATAATCGTAGGTCTAGTAATCACTAATTATACAGTATTACATGGCTGGAGCCTCACCTTACAAGAGGCTGACATGTTTCCTCACCATCTTCCTGCTACGGATGCCCAAAGGACAACTTGCAAACGTAGTTAGCCCTGGCGGTGCTTGCATCGAGTGTTGGACCCAATGGGTCGACCGCCGCTTATTTTCCACAGCAGGGGCCTGCAGGTGGTCGCCGCTGAGTCCCGTGATTCCGCTCCCGCTTATCACCGTCAGCTTTGTTCTCGCAACTTTTACTGACATTTTTTTTTTTACTAGTTTCTCTTGTTAGATGCTCTGGCTAAAGCCGGCTGGCTCTGTCTTTCGGCGTCACTCGCCGAGCTTCACACTGACTGCCGAGTCGCCATCGCTCACCAAGATGTTCGTTTGCTCACCCCAAAATCACTAAATGTAAACTCTTGATCCCACTCCCAGCCCTCCTATTAGGCGTCAGCGTGGTCGCCTCTCCAGACCGTCTCGCCACTTGCCTCCCCATCATCACCCCTCGATTCAAGGCCCCGGACCACACCTGTTGCCATTGGAACACCAGGATGAAAACTTCCAACGCAACCCACATTCCTCGACACACCAGACGTACCCAACGCACACCTACAGTCAACCCCTTACACATGGAAGTGGCGGTTCGGAGGATCCCCGAGCATTCCATCCCCCCACTTTGTCCCCTCGACTACTCCACCCGGCTGCGCATCACCACCATCACCATCACCATCAGCAGCAACAGCATCATGCAACGTCACAGCAAGGGGCCATGGTCCTGGACTTGCATGACCAGGTATGCTTTGGAGCTGCTTGTGTTTGTGCCTGTTCCTGTGCGAGTGTTGTAACCGTTCTGTTGCTTATTTCCAGCTTCAGCATGGCAGCGTACCAGTCTCCTACACTGTGACCCCAGTCGCGCCTCACGGCCTAGCAGCACCGCTGTGTAACGGTCAGCACCTTCCCCCCAGCTGCTCGTCACAACAACAAGTTCCTGCCTGTAGTGTGGTATTCAGCACTGGACAACACTACCACCCGGTGAGAGCACAGTCATCTGTGGGAGTTGGCGGGCTGCTTTTTTTAGAACGTTGGGAATCTGCAAACTGCACAGATTGTTTTCTTGCTTGACATTGCCTCCTTGTGGCAGAATATGGCATAACATGATCTCACATTGACCACGTTTTCCTTTTTGTGGTGCCCATTTTCAGATGCTGCAGGCCTGTTCAATGCAACATTTGCCAGTGCCCTATGCCTTTCCCTCTCTCCTGTCCAGCGACCCTCAGTTTCTTCTTTCCCCTCAACCCCATCTCACTCATCACCCGCCACACCTCCACGCACACAGTCAGTTCTTGCCGTTCCAGACACAACAGCCACGATCGGTAATAGATATACCTTATACTTTTTGTTGTTTCATTTTATCTTTATATTGTAAACATCCATTTGCTGTTTTTTTCTCAGCCCTTACAGAGGATTGAAAACGAGGTTGAACTTTTAGGAGAGCAGCTCTCAGTTGGTGGAGGCTTTGGCTATGGCCATCACCACCATCACCATCACCACCAGCCTCCCTCCACCCTACCGCCCTCCACGCCACTCCAGTTTCTTTCACACCATGACCCCCTTTCACAAGAGCTCTTCACAGTGGTGAGTTACAGCTTTTTATCTTGAGATTATACATATATTTTTGTGGTGAGTTAATTTTTTGGGCTCTGATCTTCCACAGCCCTATCCACACTTTATGCCACGGCGATTCACCAGCCGGCGCTATCCAGCTCGTTCACAGCAGCCTGTGCCCCCTTCAACCTATCACCCGAGCTTCCTGCCTTACTTCCTGTAAGTGTTTTTAACCTCATTTTTTTGTTGGAGCAACACAGAAGAAGACATCAGGGAAACATTTCCCTTTTCATCTTTTCAAACAGGTCAATGCTCCCCGTCCCGCCAAATGTAGCTCCCGCCATTAGTCTGGAGCTTGATGTTGATGATGGAGAGGTGGAGAACTATGAGGTGCATTGACTTTTAAGTGATATCAGTGTTTCCAGCATTTCTGTGCTGTTGTAGGTGCAACTGGTGCTTCATGAAAGCATTTTCTAAACGTTGTCCCTTCCTGTTGTTTATCAAACTTTCAGGCCTTGCTGAACCTTGCAGAGCGTCTTGGAGAGGCCAAGCCCCGTGGCCTAACTAAAGCAGATATAGAACAGCTCCCATCGTACAGGTTCAACCCCAACAACCATCAGTCTGAGCAAACACTGTAAGTGTCTCAGAAGGGATGCGTTTATGCAAAAGTGCTGTGTGAAATGATGCCAACCTTGTTGTGTAGGAAAATCAAATACTGGAAATAGTTTTAAAAAAATGTAAAAGCTATAAACATCCAAGGATGGTAATATATCGTTTTGCATATTAGTTAAATAGGTCATCAAGGGGATTTCTAAGATATTGATCTACATCACCAATTAATTACATTGTACAAAACTGGGCACAAATGCCATTTCACAAACGGCAGTCCAGTTTCATTACTACGACAATTGTAAAAAATGGTAGAGAAAATATTCAATAATAGATTAAATTAATATCTAGTTAAATACAATTTCCCTCATAGAGGATCAGTTCTAGTTCTGATCTAACAGATAAACGGCACATGCAGTAATTGAATTAATAGAAGAAATAACACGAGTTTGAGACAATAGAACATATGCTATTTGAATATATATTAATCTCAGAAAAGCATTCAACACCATCAACCATTACGTATTATTCATTAAGTTAGAGAAAATAGGTATTAAATATTGTATTGGCATAGGTTTAAATTATAGCTGAATCATTTCGTGGGTTTTTTTCTTAAAAAAATACCAAAATCATTAGCAATATCAGATTTATTTAACATGACTGTTTTTGTTTTATAGATTAGATTTATGTTTAAAAAAAAGGCAAATGAACTGTGGATTAATATGAAACAAAGTTTATCTACTTCAATTAGAGTAGTTAGTGAATTTACTAAACACTTGGACATTGCGGTCTTTTTAGAGTTCACTATCACAACTTCACAAAATTTTACCAAACAAGTGTCAAAGGCAACTCATTTAATTCAGTCCGCTATCCTTCATGTATTTCCTTCATGTATGCATAAATGTACTGTTTTCTTTATACAGTGGATCGAAAGAAAGTCTACACACCCCTTTTCAGATGTCTGTTTTTGTGATTAAAAAAAAATGAGACCAAGATTAATCATTTAAAAAAATGTTCAAAAAACAACTGAGATGATGTGGTTGCACAAGTGTGCACGCTATCTGATAACTAGGGATGTAATTGTGTTCACAATTCACATTCATGTTAATTGGTAATCAGCATATCTGTTGCTGTTGAAAGCGTAACCTTAAATAAAGTTCAGATGTTCTTGAAATTTTTTGTAGCTACAACTTATAGCACAAACAATGGTCTGCAGTGAGCGTCTACAACATCAGAGAGATCTCGTTGTTCAAAGGTATCATTTATGAGAAGGGTATAAAAGAATTTGCAAGACATTAAATACGGTAGAATATAGAACACAGTGAAGACGGTCATCATCAGGTGTAGGAAATATGGTGCAACACTGATATTTTTCATTAAGAACTGTGCATCTCTCCAAAATTGATGAAAAGACAAGAAGAAAACATGTCAGAAAAACGTCAAATTGTTTCAAGAGTTTCAAATATCAGTCAGTATTGCTACAAACCCTTCAGTCTTCTGAGACTCCCACCAAAATGACTAAGTGCTGTAATAAAAGCCACAAAGTGCTGCAAGTGCAACTCACGTTTTGTTTGAGAATGAACATATATCTGTGCAACCAGGTTAGTTTACATTTCCTATTTTTCCACTTAAAATATTTCAGTTGTTTTTAAATTGAGTTGTACAGGTCATACAGTGGGGAAGTATTTGATACATTGCCAATTTAGCAAATTTTCCGATTTCCAAAAATGGAGAGGTCTGTTATTTTCTTCACCGAACAAATGTCTGAAAGTGTATACAGTATACTGAAATGATGATCTTGTCTCAATTTAGGCACAAATTTACTTAAATCTAAGACAGTTTAGTTGAACACAAAGCTGATATATTTGCAGGAATTGGAAGAATTTTCTGACCAATTAAGTGAAATTTTATTTTTATCACAGTGGTTGGGTATCACTATATTATAGTATGTACTTTATATATATTTGCACTTTAGGACTGATAAATAACCTCAAGTAATGGTAGGGTACAATTTTAACAAGTTTTACTACTTTCTACTCCTTTTTGGAACAGCAGGACCATGTTTCGATTTGGGATAATTTTTTCGTGACTTCGTGTTAAAAAATAATGAAATCACTTACTCAATCCATCAATCTCCCAGGTGCGTGGTCTGCATGTGCGACTTCGAGTCCCGCCAGCTCTTGAGGGTTCTGCCCTGCAATCACGAGTTCCATGCCAAGTGTGTAGACAAGTGGCTTAAGGTGAGTAGATTTTCAAAATGATCAATTCAAAAATAATAGACAATGACCACGGATGACAATGAACCTGCTGGGATTTATTTGCATCTAGTCTAACATGCATGCATGCGTAAATTGCTTTAGCTGTAACTGATTCAGGACAAACACATTTCTAATCTGACCCTCATTTCTTGTTTCTGTGCTATGTCCAGGCTAACCGTACTTGTCCCATCTGCCGAGCTGATGCATCCGAGGTCCAGCGGGACTCTGAGTGACTCCTTGATTTTTACTTAGATGCGCCAGGCAAATATTGAACTTCTCTCCAGTCACCATGCACATAGATGGACCAGTATTCCTTCGCCGCACATTCAAAAGGACTACGAGCAGTACACTTTTCTGCATATTGCTTCAAATTAGGAATAATAAACCCCTCACACTGCTCCGACACCTGTGCACTCTTTACTAAAAATGGCCTTTGAAACATGCACAGCACAGACATTGTATTGGTAGAAAGCAAAAAGCTTCTGTATACTTGTGGTAAACTTTGCAGGAGGAATTTCAGTCCAAAGATTTTGTCGTTACTGTTCTGGTGGAATATTTCCACCTTTTAATAGCACAGACTATCTTCTCGGCTCATTACAGTTGGTACAGTCAGCTAATTTTCATTTCTGTATATGTATTTTAGCATTCCTCTGTGAGATCAGCCTGTATGGGGTGGAAACAATATATTGTACACTGTGATTTAACCCTGAAGAGACAGACTTTGGAACATGAAATAATAATATAGGCTACTTTATGCTCCGTAAGCGTGCGTGTTTTTCTGTCCCTTTAGGTATGGAGTGTGCTACAGTGCAATAATCTCTTCCTTAACAACCCTTACGCACACAAGCTGCTCTCTGTAAGACTTATGCTCAAATGTCATAATGTAAATCTTTATCACAATTGGTAATTTGGCTCAGTATGACAACCAAACATAATGCTTTACAGAGAATGCAAGTGTTCAAGTGCATCTTCTTCTTTTTTTTCACACATCACGTTGATGTATCAAAACTAATTTTGGCTTCCCAAATTGTTGGTTTTTTTTTAACCTGATACACTATTTTCTTCTTCATCATGTCACATCCATGAAAATGATGATTATTATTATTTTCGCTCAATGGTCAAAGGGGGCTGGATGTATAGTATCTTTGAATTGTGTTGTTCTGTTTTCTGTTGCTTGGTACACTAGCGATTACCTCAATCCCACTATTTATGGCTTTTCAGACAATATTGCAATTATATGAGTTAATGCATTTTGCTGGCTTTTCCCCCATGCAAGTTCATTATTTTACTATGTAACACTAACATGGTGTCATAGGAGTTAAATTATGTATTATATCTGTAACCAAAATCATTTTGAAGGCCTGTAATGTTGATGATGAAATTTTTAACAAACATTTGTACATTTTGTATGAGAGTTATTACTAGTTATACTTTATAAAGTAGTGCAATGGTTCCTTAATCCCTTACCCTGTCTTTTGTATTGCAAAAGCTGGTTCAATAATAAATGTATAACTTTTTGTAACGTATTCTGTCTTTAATCTTTCATCCTGTTTTAGTTTAATTGTGCTTTTTACAAATATCTGGGAGGCAATGCATTAATGGTTATTCAAGAGGCTAGGACCTAGGTTAAACCGGATACATTCTGTGTATAAACCAACGATCATAAGAGGGCGCTGGCGCTATACTCTTCTTCATGCAGTTTCTTGTGCTTTCTGCGCTGCAAAAATATTGTAGCATGAACGAGCAATGATGAAGAGTACAATTCATACGATTCACCAACTCTAAAAATGTTTATCAAAACTATAAGATAACGTGTCTTCGTTGGTTTTGTCAAAAACGTCAAACGTGCTGTTAGGACATCCCTGACTACCATATAAATGTTCGTTTTATTGTTGTGGTAGGGCCAATTTGAAGCCACGCGTTGATTACTTAAGATATTAACTTGTCTGTATATAATCTTAAATAGAAAGCTGCTTGTTTCCGCTATCATAAATGTATGAAAATCATAACAGGTCGCCAAATGGCGGAGACGCAACCAAAGGTGTTAGACAAAAAAGAGACTGAATTTAAAAGCCACAAGATGCTATTTGCCTGATTTTGTTATCTCTTCCTGTAATTTGGTCAGAGGCATTCACTGGTTACTTGCTCTGAATGTGTCAAGTGATAATGTTGATGGCGGCAATGTTGTTGACATGATCGTAAAAATTGCAACCTCTCGCTTTAGACTGTTTCAGACAAGCGCGCAGGTTGGTGACGTCAAATGTAGGCGACTCGTCATCAATTGCTAACGACAAAAAGGTAGCGACGTTTCAGTCAGAAAGGTCGACATAATAAACCCGGTTTTCTTTTGTTGTGAAGGTAAGCCGTTTACACCCACACCAAGTAACAATTATTCTAGAGATGCGTTCATGGTATAATAATAATAAATTGCTTTATTTTAGAGCAACTTGACCACGATAACCGTGATCACAATTAGCCAGCTAACTACCAACGCCAGTGCTACAAACGCTAGCCTAGCTAGTTTCGAACTATTTGAAGTATGCTTTTAAACAAACACGTATGGAGCCATCGATGTTTTGATTTACACGACGGTTATACTAGTACCGAACAAATACTGCCTTTGGTTTAAAGGAGGAAGAGTTTCCAAACACAGGCGGTAGCTTCGATCTATGAGACGTGATACCATGGCGGTCAGATGGGACGAACACCAGGCTTATGATGAGCTTCTGCACTGGGACAACCTCATCCAACAAGGCCTCCGGTTACTGCCGCACGAATTTGACAGGTACCCTTAAAAATATGTTTTGTTTTCGTGTTTTTCTTTTCCTCCTGAAAAAGAACACGATGATAAAATGTTGCGCTTGTGGAGTGTCATCAATGCAAGCAAACGCACGACCTCACGTCTACTCGTGCTACATTCCAGGTCAGTCTGAATTTTCCAACTTCCGACAAGGAAAATAGAGTCCACTGGAACGCTACTCAAATTGGGAGGTCCATATTGCGAAGTCGGAGAAAAAATATCTATCGCAACTTAACCGAGTACGTTCACTTCAGTCTGACGTATCTGTCTACATTGGCGACCTCCATGGAGATGGCAAAACATAATTTATCCATCCCTCCATTTTTTTAACCGCTTAATTTAATATAAGTTTAATAGAGCTGTCAATTTTAATCGATTATAAGATTAATCGACAACTGTTTTACTAATCGAGTAATCGTTTAGAGCCATTGTTTAAATTAAAATTGTCCAAATCCTCCAATTTTAGTCTCAGCAGAAATTATTATCTGATTTATGTAGTCCTTCATCAGAGTAGACGATTATCTTTTGCATTTAATCAAAATAAGACATTTGCAAACATTTACCAAACCAGTGACTGAATTTGTTTCAAAAAGGTCGGTGAGTAAAACATCAATTCCTCTCATTGATATTGCTGAACTGATGTTTTGTTGGTTTTAATCACAAAAAAATACTAAAGGAACAATAATTTAGAGAAAACATGGTTTTTCATTGTATCCGACTAGTCAATGGAATAATCGATAGAATAGTTGATTCAAGAAAATAATCAATAGTGACAGCCCCAAAATTTAATAATATAATAATAAACATTTATTTTTTAGAATTGAGTTAGACAGTGGATATTTTGCCGTAACGGGCAACTCTCCTGCTTGCGCTATTTTGCAGTGAACCGCTCTGATTAGATTATCGCCACGTGGAGGCATGCACTGGGCCTGGCTCTTTCTTGCCTTGCATCTCCACCTTCTGTGTCTTTTCACTGAGTTTTCATTTGGTTTTGCCACCAAAGATAGGCTGTTACCTGCATTACCCGACTAACCCCAACCATAACCGTCGGAGCATAGGCTGTTATCGGCATTACCAGCCTAACCATAACCCTCAAAACATACAGGCTGTTGTCAAGAAATAGTAAAAAATAATAATAATAATGTATAGAGCGGGAATCAAAACTCATGATCTCGCACTTTCGGGGTAGTGGGTACACTCAATACTGACTGAAAAAGAAGTGGGTATACTCCATATACCCGCCTATACCCTGAACGACACCACTGCCCACTGCCCAGTAGTAGTTCCTGAGATACGTTTTCAAACTTACTTACATTGATCTACAAATGGAGATTTAGGGTTGCATATCACAATCAACAAGTACAGCAAGTTTTATTAAAGTCAATATCCGCTTGATTAAAATTTTCAGATTTGTATGTATTTACATTTGTGGGGGGTTGGTATGGAATGACCCAGGAGAGTGACATTGCTCATGCTGCATTCCAGGAAGTTTGGAAGGCGGATTATAAATGACGCTTTTTTTTTCTCTCAGACATCTTGACTTGAACTTTCCAGTTTGAGTGGCGTTCCAGTGCACTTTTCCTTGTTGGAGGTAGAAAAACTCAAACTTCCCATCTTTCTGGAATGCTGCATAAGATATTGACTGTGTACTGCTTGCAAAGCTCATCTCTACAAAATGTGTGCAGACCTAGGGATGCCACGTTGGTCCTAACCCTCTAACCCGCGTGACCTCGTGTTCACAGAAGATGCATCATGGCGACCTGGCAGTCGCCAGTGTGGGCTTTCTTTACTGTTCTGTTATGGAAAGTAGCTATTTAACACGTATTAACATAACAAGTTTATACTGTATTGTGGACGTCTGTATTTTCTTTAACAATGGGCTCTTCACTTCTTGTACATGAAGCAATATCAAAGTCACCTTGACTGATAAGCGTGCTCTGAACAGACCGCTTGCTTTCCTGTCTAGCTGACCTTCCCTTTCTCCTCCCAAAACCTAGCCAGGCTACATAAAAAATCTTCCCATGATAAATTACTGCGCACACTCTCCGATTACTTCATTTATTCTGCTCTGTGAGACTTATGTATATTTGAAGCTTCAAATATAAAGAAACCCAAAAGACAAATTGTTTTTATTCATCTCGCCTAACTACTGAAAATTCCGCGACGCTCCCCAAAATGTTACCGTTGCAGTTTTTTGTTGCATTTTTACAACATGACAATTTTGTCTTGGCAAACTCAAAATGAGTTACTGGTTTTCTTTGAAGCAGAGATATCAATACAATTCAGCTTCATGGTGGGTTAAACGTTTCACTGTATTTGTACACATTAGACTTATAATAGGACTAGAAAGTATATTTGTATTCAAGTTAGTTTTGCAAACAATTATCGGCTTTCTTATCCGTTATCGACATCAGCACTTTCTAAATTATCGTTTTATCGGTATAGGTTGAAAATAGCATTATCGTGCATCCCTAGTGCAGACTGTTGTTTTTATTAGATTTGTCATCTACATCTTGCAGATATGAAGAACTGCGTTACTGGTATGACTGCCGGTGCTACGAGGAAGAGCTGAGGAATTATCACGACTACATTTCTACAATGGAGGAAGTTGATGATAGTCAATATAAGGTTCCTATTTTCCTTGTCCCTTCAAAGACTTAATGACCCAAATCTCGACTTCACATATTCATTCTGCTTCCTCAAAAATGGCAATCTCCATAATGATTGAAGGACGTTATCTTTCTGGTAGTTCGTAACCTTGTGCATCTGAATTGTTTTGGTGTCCTCTACCTAAATGTTTGTTCTAATATTCCACTCTTCCCAATTTTTTGTAGACATTGCGTGTTTTAGAAGAATAAATATAGCTATGCTAAAATTGTTCATTAGATGCAATGGTGGACCATTGCCACATTTCACACAACCGATTGTCCATCTATATTCTTAAACCCTTTTCCCATTTGGGGAAGCTGGAGCCTATCCCAAACTGACAAATGATCCGTTATGTCACATGCCCTCCGATCCGGTCCTTGAGGGCCTGAGTCCTGCATGTTCTCGAGGTTTCTCAACGCACCCGATTCAATGATCAGGATAATTATTAGGCTCCTGCAGAGCTTGCTGATGAGCTTAAATATGAATCAGCTGTGTTGAACATGGGGAAACCTCTAAAACATGCAGGATTTAGGCCCTCGAGGACTGGACTTTGACACCACTGTCTTATGTGAATAACAGCAGTACTAGTGTTTGGCCTGGGATTTTTTGCCTAGTCTGTCGGGATTGGCTGCAGCTTCCCAAGTGACTGGAACCGCAATAAGTGGTTAAGAAAAGTGACTAATGGATTGATGATGGATAATAATTGATTTGTGTTCCACAAAAAGTTGATTTTTTTTCCCTCTGCATGCTACCCAAAAAAGGTCAGTGCGCACAACCAGATGCACTCGGGGCCAAACGATCGGCGTGTGATGGCCAAACACTCTGAAATATACCCCTCTGCAGAGGAGCTAGAGGCAGTGCAGACAATTGTGTCTCATGTGGAGTGTGCATTAAAGACTATATCTGAGAAAATGGACGCCCCAAATAAAGGAACGAAAGAGTCCAAAAGGTAAGTTACCACAATACTATATTTCCAATTGGTACACATGGTAGCATTATTCCTCTGCTCAATTCTGCTTTTGCACCCCACCCCTTTTTCTTTTGTTGAAAGTGTCAATGCACAAAAACGTGTAATGCATGGCATCATGAGGGTAGGCCTGCTCGCCAAAGGACTTTTGCTCAAAGGAGACCTGAACTTGGAACTGGTGCTGCTTTGTCTTAACAAGCCAACCAACACAATGCTTATCCAGGTGGCTGAGAGTCTACGGGCCCAGTTAGAGGTACAACTGCAACAGCGTTGATGAATTTTAAGTAGTAATATCGCCATTTCATTAAATGGCAGACGTTTTAGTTAGGAAATGCATGGTTGTTATGTGAACCCCGAGTAGCGCTGATCAAAATTGCGGGCACAAACCTCTATCATTTAAGTTGACCATATCTGGCCTAAAGTGTTGTTCCTTTTTGCAACAGATTGAGTCAGCTGGGTTGTACAAAGTGAGCCCTTGTCCAAAGGATGCAGCCATCTTAGTGGAAAGCACCAAGGCGTTGGCTCTAACTCTCACCCTCCATCTCACATCTCCTCAAATCAGGGTGGAGGCTCAAGAAGGGCGTGAGTGTACATTTGAGATGTTCTCTAACACAGGTCAAAATGGGTGTGCACACATCCTGGACTGTTCCACTGACGTAGTAATTAAAATACCTTCTAAGATGTAAATATTTCACGTTATTCATGTTGACAATGACTCAGTTCTTTATTTAAAAAAAGGAAAAAAAATCTTACTGCTCAATTGAAGTCTAACCAGCGCGCTCTGTATGTTTTTAAAATGCTGATGTGCATCTGCGCTCACTGCAGCAAACCTGATCACCAAAATTGGACCCTTGGAGTCTTGGTAGAGCATAAGCAATGTGAAGCATGACCTTTATTTTTGAAGTTTAAAGTTAAAGTGACATGTTTGTATCGGTCTTAAAGCGTTGGCTGAAGCCTCACGCAAGGAGACTTTCTAGCACTGGTAGAATTTACCAAACAGCTACACTGTGAACTGTTCATGAAGTTATAAATTAGGAGCAATAATAATAATGCATCGGATTTTTATAGCGCTTTTCTAGACACTCCAATGCGCTTTACAATGGAATGGATACACTATTCATACATTCACACTGTGGTGATGGTAAGCTACTTAAGTAGCCACAGCTGCCCTGGGGCAGGCTGATGGAAGCGTGGCTGCCAGTGTGCGCCTATGGCACCACTAAACATTCGCACCTTAGCAATGTGTGTGAAGTGTCTTGCCCAAGGACAAGACGTCACAAGACTTGGGGAGAGCGGGGATCGAACAGCCAACCTTCTGGTTACTGAACGACCGTCTCTACACCCTGAGCCACAGCCGCCATACAATAGCAGTAATATTGTGCACTGCTGATGCTTCAATATATGGTGGTTTACCTACAGCCCAGGCTGACCCTGATCAGTTGACCTTTCGCGAACCACACCCAAAGGACTCGGAAGGGGGCGGGGCTTTTGCTCTTCTCTCTTTGGCACCCCTTGAGGCCTGCTATGCTATCTCAGCCCTGGAATTCCTGTTTTGCTTGAGTGTAAATGCAAATGTAGATGTATGAACACAAATGTAGCCATGAACATTAGAAATTGGCAACCAGCTGCAAAAAAAACAAACTACGAAATAAATAAAAATGAAGCTTATTATACAAGGACAAATGTCAGCCATTTCTCATAAAATCAGTTTTCTTAGGTCGCCAGAAATTGAATGGTTTCTCCCCTTTTCCTATGTAAACAAATGCTGTAGCTTTAAAATAAATGAAAAATATACGATATAACTGACCTGCTCCGGCAAAAGAGTCTGCATGTCACAGAGATTGGTTTTGCGTAAATTACAAAATTAGATCGTTTAAGCAAAAATGTCGATTTTGAGATTTCTCCAAAAATAGCCTCCTTGAGGTCTCTATTTTCATTTCCCAACAGCACAAAAGTTAAAATTGTAGTAGAAATGTATGAAAATACGCAATTATTAGGACAAGTGCATCGTTAACCAACATGTTTGTTAGCCGACTTTAGCTAGCAAACCATCTCGGAAACTTGCCTCGATTAACCCTGAGCTCCTCGCCTCAAACGTCACTTCACAAATGATTTCTATAAATGGACATAGCTATCAATAAAAGTCTAAATACACCATCAGCACAAAAGTAAACAAGCCGCACGACATAACTCGCCAAAACACGGATCCTATGTTGCATAGTAGTAGTGAATGCCGTTTGGCACAACACCGTCATCGGTAAACACCGTGGCGAAGGTTTGTAATCCAAATTGACAACCTTCAAGTCCGTAATCTCTTTCTTTGATGAATCAATTTCTATTTTAAAGGGACCGCAACATGAAAAGTCAACTTTTTGGAGCTTTTAGCCATGTTAAAATGCTGATACATCACCAAAGTGGTGTTTTCTTCCATTCTATGAGAAATTCCAGGTCATTCTGCTCTCCAAGCACTAGCCCCTCCCAACCTGAGAAAACGAGTTGTCACGGTTTGATGTCATTAGGTGCGGCACCGCCCCTGTGAACTAAACGCACGCTCACTTTCTCTATCCATGGGATAGTGACAAAAATAGCCTTTATCAGTAATCATTCTGTCCAAATGAATTGAATCTAACTGAACGAATAGTGTAGTGTTAGCGCAATCAGGTAGCAGGTACTAGGTCAAGTTTGGGGATTTTTTTCCTCCTCCTTCTTTCCTCTCGCTTCTTCTCACTCCTTGCCTTCTCCTCCACGATTTCTTGTGGCAAGGAGCCGTTTTGTTTGAAATATTTATCAAAGAATTGATGGCTTGCGTGGCCAAACGTAGAGATCCTCCAGCAGGCTGCAGCCGGCTCGCGGCAACCACACGGGGAGAGGCAGGGTTTTACTGAACCAGGGGTTTTACTTCCGTGTTAGAAAAATAACCAGCAAAACACCTTATATTTCATAAAAAAATTACATTGCCATGGTGTCAAATGTAAGATTTAATCATTATATGCCTATAGTTAACTGTGGAAGGGCTTAAAATACCGTGATGTAATCCCTTTAAAGTAAATGAAGCGCTTTTCACCGGGGAGACACTGAGACGTAAGCAGCCATGCTGCAGCTCTCCAGAGTGATGTAACAGCGAGTCGGAAAAGTGTAAAAGTTGTGAAATGCCTTGTATGTGATAATGTAGGCTAATGTATTGTACATTTACTAAATAATGAAATGTTTTGATCACTCCTCAATGTCATCACGTCTATGAAAGATGACACACCACTTCGACGCGTCACTAATGTCTGCCTCGAGTCGCAGAATATCACCACAAAATTTAATTCTATGCTCTTTTAAGTGGGATGAAATTAAAATAAAATATGAACTATAAAATTTGAAGATGAGAAATAAACATGAAGCGAGTCTCCCCGCCCCAAAATGCATGTAGCGCATATTTGGAGTGTAAATCCAGTATGTATCATGTTGTGCTCCTATGTAATATGTTGAGGAAAAAAACCTGTTGCTTAACCATCAAATCATTTTATTTTATTTATATGACCAAATGCATTTGAAACATATCATCCATTAACTTGTCACAGACTACACCAAGTGGCAAATAATCTTTTAATTCACACAAAATGATTAAATCAAATTTCCTGCTGCGATAATATGACCTCATTTAAGCAAGAAAATACCACACGGAGCAACAATAAAATAACCAAACTTTGGCTGATGCCTCAGAAAATAAATTGTAAGCTTAATGTGATCTTCAAAGTTGAGGCTGATTTCATCTGTTGAGAGGTCAAACTTCCTAAACTTTTAAAGGGTTCAAATCTTGGATCCTGTGATTGGAAATGACTTTCCACTGATAGGTCCTGAAAATTTCCGGTTATCTTTTTCCTAAGGTACTGGTTGCTATGGACATTTGAAAGATGGAAGTACCAAAACTAAACTCGTTTTTCTCAAAACTAGGGATTTCAACCTGTAAACATTAAACTTGCTGTTGCTGTAACTTTTTCAATTGTTGAGGTATGTCCATGTATTATATATCACTATAAAATTAATTAAGTGCACAATTCAAGTACCATATATGAATATCTCAATTTTTATTCTTTGACACATGAGGACCCTTTTGCCAGAGCGTATAGAATATTTTACATAAGACATGGAAACTGTTGCACATCATATTGTATTGTGGTGGGGAGTGTGTGTGTTTTCTTTCATGGTACATCATAAAGAAATGATGGATTTCCAGTGATGTACATGGTCTGTTACCGTGTATTGGTAGTTTAACAAATAAACTTTTTTTTTTTTTTTTTTTTACTGGAGGTAGCCATTTGAGCATTCCTCACACACTTCTGTGGCCTTTGCACTAACTGCTGGTTGATTGGTCTTCTTAGTTAGTTTTTACCGTACTAGTGTATTAATTGAGCCACTGTGTTTACTAAACAAAGACCAGGAAGTGTCCAAAATTTGCCCAGCCATCAGTTTTGCTGCAGAGTAGAGCAGACGTGGAGGTTTTGCTTGTGCTTTACCACTGATTGACTTGTAGTTTGTCAAGTTTTTTTTTTTTAGGACGACTGGACCTTTGACCAACTGGACATGCTGTCTCAGGATGGGGGGAAAGCAGCCCACCTGAGCCACTGAGCGAAGGGAAGGAGGTCTTAAGCAAGTTTGCATTGGAAAGAAACATCGTCTGCTACACGCGAGCAAAAACATGCCAGGATGGCATAATTACAACGGCAATGTTATGAAAAGTGACAATTTCACTCCAAAATATTCTTAAGGCTATTAGACCTCCTCTCCCTGCTGCTCTGGGTTTGTGGAAGGCTGCTGCTCCCTAAGCTGCTAGACAGAATCAACCCCCTTGGTCAAACTGTACCTTTTCTTCTTATTCCACCTCGTCAATAGAATCGCAAACAGACGATCTGCCGGACGTTCTGGACAGACAGAAATGCCTAAGTTCCTTGGCATCTCTCCGCCACGCCAAGTGGTTCCAGGTTTGCATTCACGTCATTATTTGTACGCAACGTTCAACTGTATCTTTGAATGCTTTTGATTTTCTCTCCTTAAGGAGAAAAGCAAACATTTTGAGTGTCAGTTGTTGTAGTCGATCATCTTTAAAGTGTCGCTTTGACTAGTTGAAGTTATGAGAAATGATGTGCTCCATCATACCAAATTACAGACCTAGCTGTTCCTTTTTGATCACAACTGTCAGCGCATCTTAACCTTATCAGTCGTTCATTTGACAGTGATTTTCTCGCCTCTCTGTGTTTTTCTCTTGGTCTTTGGAAGAAATAAGTAAAAGAATGGAAATGCTGCAGTTTTAATTCAACTATCGTTTTTGTGTCTCCAGGCCAAAGTCAATAACCTGAAGTCTGCCGTTGTTGTGATCCGGGTTTTGAGGGATTTGTGTATCCGTGTTCCCACCTGGGCACCACTTTCAGGATGGGTAAGCACACATCTGACTATATAGTACAATGGCTTGCAGAAGTATTCACCAATTCAAAAGGCCATTCGTGCTCCAAATCCCTTCAGTGTTGTTGAATTCTGCAAAGATCATAGTATTTGTTTTCCTTTAATTACATTTCATTGTAACACAACTGTTAGCATTCTGTACCACTGTGGCTGGCACTGCAAAGAAATGGTGCTGAAAATCTTATGTTTATGTAAGTGGGTGGTTGGGTATTTCAGGGCACTTTGCAGCTTTTGATAATACACTGCATATTGTATTAAAATCTAACTGTACTGCTTTACCTGGTGGACTTGTGTTTAAGAACAACATTTCAAAATGTTTACCAATACCAGAGCAGCTAGCCAAATCCAGTTTTAAAGTTGCGCTTAAGTTTGAAGCATGAGGGCTGGTCTTTGTTTTTGAGTGTTTGCATTGTGGCCCTGTGCCATCTTCCTGCACAGCCTCTTGAATTGCTAGCAGAGAAGGCCATCAGTACATCTGAGAGGCCTCTGGGCCCAGGCGAGGCTTTCCGCAGAGTTCTTGAGTGCCTTGCCTCTGGAATCCTCTTGGCTGGTGAGCCTTGAATATTTCCTTGTGACATCACTAGAATTAAATTGGCTATGCTATTGCTAATTTCACTTTATATTTGTGTGACGATGAAGATGGCCCTGGAATTAAAGACCCTTGTGAGAAGGAACCCGTTGATCTCCTTGGAAGTCTCACACTGCAACAGCGTGAAGACACAACTCAGAGTGCTCAGGTAAAGTGAGTTTGCCTATCGCGGTCAGTTTATATCCGCTCTTGTGATCTTCATCTGATCTTGTAAAAATTATTGTTTCTCTTAATTTTCTGAGCTTTTAAAGGTCAAAACCTGACCAAATGATCAAAAGCTATAAAGACCTTGTCAAATGGAACAGTAATAGCTTAAAGGGACCGTTGAATGGGCTGAGCATTGACACTTACATTGGCAGCGTGTATGTATAACCAGCTGTGTCCATCAATCTCCCGGATCGAACACACACCGCAACCATGTCTCTGGTTTGGGAGCGCAGAGCACTTCCAGTGAGCTAAAATTCGGCCCGACCACACAGCTCAGTGTCTCATTTGAAGGGTCACCGAAATACTTTTTTTTTTTTCATTCTGACCTGGTAGTAGCTGGATATGGTAGACCTTTACATACTACATTACTACAAATTATGATGAACTCTTTCACTGGATGAAGTAAATTGTCAGAATTATTTATTAGAAATCAAGGAAGAAGTTTTTTCATTATTCCGAGTACCTATTTCATACCGTTCCCAATTACTACAGCGATCAGAAGAGGGTTTTTTTTATGATGTTTTGTGAATATTTTTTTTGCATTTGCTGTCAAAGTTAAAGCGTTAACCAATTAGTTAATCACAAAAAATTATCACATTAATCATGAATTAACGCAGATTAATCACACTATTAATTTGGACCACAGAGTATCATTTAGCTTGACAACAGATGGCTACGTTAAAGGTAGCACAGGTTGTGTTTGAGCAATAAGCATAACTACATTAGCATTTAATAAATGTTTGCGTATGACATTTTGAATATTTGTTCATATCAAAATTTTGGGGTCTTTTTTTTCTCCATTTTAAATTATGCAAATAATTAACTGATTGGAAAAAGAGGAAGATGAGTGTGCAGTGGATCAAAAAATGTTGCAGACGTCCTCATAACATTAAACATCGAAAGAATGAACACATAACCGGTGCTCTTCAAATTTGGCCGGCAAAAAATGTTGATCAAAAAGCCTTTTTAATTAAGCGATAAATCGTGATTAATCAAAATTCTAGGATGTGATTAATCTGATTAAATAATTTAATTGTTTGACAGCTCTAATTTAATGGCACTCAGTTTCTTCATAATGAGAGATCTAGTTTGAGCTGTATTAAGTAGTGGTCTACCAATCTTCAATTTGATGTGTTTCGCACATCCATAATTCATGTAATTTATTGTTTTCTTTCTATAGTTGGCATTAAGACTGTGTGCTTTTGGGATGATGTACAAAGTTTTGGGGATTGAAGCAAAACCTGGCAAGCCATGGAAAATGCTAGGAGCCAGCGCAAACATTTTCCCAGGTATTTTGCTGTGTTTTATATCAGTTCACAATTTTATCTCTCATTTTAAATGTGTGCTCATTGTATTTCATTGTGTGTTCTATTCAATACAGACCATGCAGACCAGGTCAAACCCTCTCCACCGGTTAAGAGACCCTACACCGAAATGGCAAAAGAAAAAGACATGTCCTCGTTAAATAGCAAACAGAGGAAGTTTCTCAAATTCCAGAAGCGGTTTCCTCGGAAGTCATGTAATCTATGACCCACTGTCCATGCACTCTTAAAAGGAACCCCGACTGTCATGACAAGTTTGCTCTATATTTATTTATTTATTTGGTTGTTACTAACATAACTATGAAATACATTTTTCAAAAATAATTTCCAGTTTAATACATTTTGTAGAAACTTTATTTGGACGTATGCCGCCATTGTTATTTACGTCGCAACGCATTGAGTGCGTAGTGACGTAGGCTCTCTGCCGAGCAATGTGAAACTCCTTTAAAGAAAGCAAGTTAAGCCTCCGTAGCGTTCCTAAAAAACAACATGCGATTGGGAGTCACCCTCCTCCACATCATGCTCTCGTCTGGCATTCAAGAGTTTTGATCGTCCCTTTAGGAACGCTTCGGAGACTTTCATTGCTTTCTTGATAAGAGTTTTCACATTGCTCGGCAGAAAGTGAGTCGCTATTCTACGTCACTACGCACTCAATGCGTTGCGACGTAAATAACAATGGCGGCGTACGTCCAAAATAAAGTTTCTACAAAATGTCTTAAACTGGAAATGATTTTTGAAAAATGAATCTCATAGTTATTTTAGTAACAACCAAATAAATAATATAGAGCAAACTTGTAACAGTGGTCGGGGGTTCCTTTCAACAAAACAAAAACATAAGACATCCTTTTTAAAGTGCTTACAGTACTTGAAGTGTTGAACAAAAAAATTGAAAAACAAAGCACGATTCATTTTTTGGTATGTAAGCTATTGACCAAGATCTGCGTTTCCTCTAGTGACAGATGATTTGACGATGAATGCAGTGATGCGTCTGAACCAGTACCGGCCAGGCCTGGAGTACCGCCTCACCTCTCAGACAGGTCCAGTCCACGAGCCAGTATTCACCATGGCTGTAGATGTAAATGGGAAAACCTATGAGTCCACTGGGCCCTCGAAACGAGTGGCCAAGCTTAATGTAGCTACCAAGGCTAGTTTCTTTTAATTTAAAGAATGTAAAAGCAGCTCTCAGAAGCTAAATTGTTTTAACTTGTTTGTATTTCATAGGTCCTGCAAGATCTTGGTCTTCCAACAGGCTCAGATTCCAAGTCCGAAGCCAAAGCTGAGGATGGCCAAGAAGTAACTTCTACAAGTGCTTCCACCGCATCAGAAGATGTATGTTGGAGCTCTGTCTATTCAGTGCTCTTTTCAAAATATCTCTTCACAAAAATGACACAAAGCGACTTGGACTAAAGACTTTTTCTATGCTTTTTGATCTGTTATAAGCAGAGTGTTCAAGGTCCTATCTTGACCAAGAATGGGAAGAACCCTGTCATGGAGCTAAACGAGAAAAGACGCAGTCTCAAGTATGAACTGTCTGCCGAGACGGGCGGCTCTCATGAGAAGTGCTTCGTCATGGAGGTGATCTGCCGGCATCTCACAGTCACACACAACCCACGTTGATGCTCAAGGAGTGAACCATGGGCCATCACACCTGTCCCTATCTTCCAGGTGGAAGTTGATGGACAAAAGTTCAAAGGGAGGGGCTCGAACAAGAAAGAGGCAAAGGCCTATGCTGCTCTCGCCGCTCTGGAGAAGTTGTTCCCAGAAACGCCTCTCATGCCCAAGAGAACAAAGAAGCTCACTTACACTGACATGGTAAGCTGCAACCGACACACGAGAAGCCAGTAGAAATTGGATTTCCCTTAGGAGATAATCGAGGCTTACATCATTTTATGTGACCTGCAAAAGCAAATTGTGTGTGAATCTGTCGAATCATCGATGGTTTTGGTTTCAACAGCACATCCCCGGCTTCGGTATTATTCGTGGGATCCCGTCAGATTCCGTTACTCCTAACTGGAGCCATGGCAGAGGTCGAGGGAGAGGCAGAGGCTTTTCTTCGGCACCAGTGTACAACAAGAGTAAGGAATTTTACCCTCTCCCTTTTCAAATACTTTTCACAGCTCATAAGTGAAGTGACTGATGGTGAAAATATTCCCTTCATTTTAAAAGCCAACTACAGTTATGAGAGCAACGCCACTAAAGGCTATCGTGAGTATCTCCCATCCGTCTTCCCTCATTTTTGTATTTTGTACCACCGAAGGTAACATTCTTATACCAGTGCTCTGCAAATCAGTTAATTGTGATGCTATGTCAAACGTAACAAAACAAATAACTGAACAAATTTGCCATGTATTGCAACATTACAATATGTGACGTCGTCAAGTGTCACAACAATGTGTAATGTGCTTCATTCAGTTCAAGGTGATTGCACATTGCAATTTTCTTCTATTGTCTTGTTGAAAGTATACATGGCTGTCTTTGTGAAAGATGTCACCGTATGTGTGCACGTGTTGTCTCGAGTTATGACACAAAACCGGGTATTACAATGTAGTCAGGGTTCCAAGTTTTGACAAGCCGATATTGTATGTGCAATGCTAATGTTAATGTGAATAATAATAACTTACCCTGTGGCTGAGCTTTAGATGCTTTAATATATCGACACTTTCTTAAAATAATTGCCTGTAATTTTTTCAGATTTTTTTAGGAAACACTAAAAAAAATTACCATTTGCATCATGAGGAGATGATTTACGCAAAAAAATTTGCAAAAAAATGACTTTGGCAATTATTTTAAGCGGGTGATGATATGAAACAATGCCTCTGCCTTTTTCACAGACCACGTGTCATGCTGGAAAAAAAATTGTCTCTTTAACTCATTCACTGACATTGACTGCTAAAGACGTCAATTTTTGCAAGTCCACTGTGGCTCAGTGGGTAGTGCTGCGGAGCTTTGACCTGCAAACAGGAGGTGAGGGTTCCAAAGACGTCAATTTTTATTGGCGGTAAATGAGTTAATGTGACCAGATAGACAACAACAAGGCAGCTCGTAGACACCCGTTCGCCTCCATTGTTGTTGCCGTGTCTTGTTCAATGTGGTGTGGTTTTCACACTCCGTTTGTATTCATTTAAGTGGAAAGCTAACCACCCTAGACTAGAGGAAGAGTTTACTCACTTTTTTAAGAGCATGCTGTTGTTCTCTCGTCGTGTGTGGTAGTGGACTGTACGTACTATATCGAAAGACAGAACAGCATTTGCGATGCATGCAGACCTGTCATGTCATTATGACCACTTGCCAATACAAAAGTGTGTATCAAAAGGTATGCATTTACAAAAACATGGCCATGCTTGTGCTTGTAGTTGTCAGTGGAGTTGGAATCGTAGCGTTTAGCAAGCATCTTTATCGATTCTCAGGTTAGTGCTTTATTAGCATGGCATTTGGTTAGTTTATTTAGCATAGCTTGCCATAGTATAGAAATGATTTAGATCGTAGCTTTCACTGCTGCTGTCAATCAAAGCCAGACCACGCCCAACCCTCTCCCCCTCTCGCAAGCCCAACGGTCCTCCAGGCAACACCCCAATTGAGCACGGTTTTCAAATATTAGTGAGGAATACAGCAAGAGTCTGGTTGGGCGGTGAGTTACACTTTAAATGAGCAACTGTTGACAGAAGGAACCAGGTGTGTTTTACTACCATGCTAACGGAAGATTTAATTAAGAATGTTTGGATTCCTTTTTATCACTTGGTCTGTATACAGTATATGTTTGAAAGCTGAGAACCCACTTCACCATAATGCTATATTGTCTTTGTCTACACCAGTGCCTTGACTTAGGAGTCTAATTAGTTCCATGACCAAGCTTGTAACTCAATTGTACGGTATAGTAAAGTTCAGTTCCCCCCAAAACACAGATTTTGTGGTGTGTGTGGGTTTTTTTTTTTAAATAAAGAAAACCAGCATTGTATTGTAAAGTAATTAAAAAAGAGATTGTAAAGAAATAAAGGCTCAACTTTGTTTTGCTTAAAGGGATACTTGAGCCATTTTCAGCAGTAAAAATAATATTTTGTCCAGAATTAATTTGATAACATCATTATTTTTCATGTACAATTAATACCTTTAAAAACACATTTTGCCACTTGTTTCTACTGAAGATGACATCACCTGTGCTGAGGAATTAGTTAACGACCAGTTACGGCTCACCTGTTTTCTGGGTTTGTTCAGCAAACTGAGCCATGATTGGTCGTTACCCGTTTCCTCAGCACAGGTGATGTCATCTTTACTCGACAACAAGTGGCAAAATTAGTTTTTAAAGGTATTCATCATTCATGAAAAATAATGGTTATCACATGAATTATAGACAAAATATTAACTTTTTATTGTTGAAAATGGCTTGATGAGTTTAAGCCTCCCTTTAAAGGTAAGTGTTAAGTTTTATGTTTAGTCTCACAGTGAACTTGTATTGAGTGTAAAAACTTTAATAAAGTAAGGTCACTCGTATCTCAAGGCACCACTGTATCTAAATCTGGCTTGTAATTCGCAGCAAAAAAAAAATGGACCAAGCAACAGCTCGTAACTGTTAAAAATTGTTGTGCCGCTCGTAAGTCAAGGTAGACTTGTATTTGAAACGCCGTTGCATGTTCTTTTCTTCCAGATAAATTGTACGGCAACGATGGAACCGGAACCGGAACCACAGCTACCACCAAAGCCACTGGCACTGTCGGTTCTGGCAGCCCAGGAGGCAGCACCGGCTACGGCACATTTTACCCAGAGACCAGCGCCGCCACTTTCTCCTCCCCACCCGTCTCCAGCAGCACCACCACAAGCACAGCAACAAGTTACAAGTCGATGCCGCCACCTGTTGACCAACAGAGTCCCTACAGTTACGGCTACGGTGATGAAAAGAAGAAGATGCTTACTCAAGGCCACACAGAAGTTTCCACACAGGGAAGCAACTACTCCATGTACAGCACTGCTTACCCCAGCACAGCTGTGGGGAGCCAAGTGTATAATAATTATGGTGAGTAATAATAAGGCTGCCATCTTTTAATCTTTGAATACCGTTCTCAGTGGTAGAGTGGTTGTCTCCCATCCGTGAGGTTGTGGGTTCGATCCTCACCCCCTGGCGACCATGTCTAAGTGTCCTTGAGCAAGACACTTTGCTCCCAGTGGACCTGGCCGCGCCCTTGCATGGCAGCAGCCGACCACTGGTGTGAATGTGAGGCTTTGGGAAGCGCTTTGGACACCACATTGTGTAGATTAAAAATAAAAATAAAACGCTATATAAAAAGCTGTCCATTTACCATTTGACCGTTTTTGTTCCAATGTGCTCATTTGATCTCACTCAACAGGTTGGTCAAACCAGTCCAATTGGAGCAGTCAGCAGGGATATGGCTCGTACCAGTCCTACACAGGACAAACCCAAACCTCATATCCTGGAAACAGCGGCACAAATTATTAGTCACGCTCATGCGCTGCTTTTCTGGCCTCACCGGGGCCACCGAGTTCTTGACAGGATTCCGACACACCACTTGCGAAGAGAAAAATCTTGAAATGTCTCTCATACTGGAATGTTGTTTTGTCAGCTCAAGTCACTTGTGCGTTTGTTACATCTTGTCCCCTGACGTGTTTTTAAATAGATTACCGCTTCTTTATGCCTGTGTCGCCGTTCTGATTTAAAGCTGTACTATAAGCTTTCCGCATGCGTTTGTCCATTGGCGGCTTTATTTACTGTCACAAACTGTACCAATCATTCTCTTAATAAACAACTTTGTTTTAGAGCAAACTTACTGCTCACCAGTGACATTTTAAAGTGTTGTTTGAATTTACATACTATTGTCCTGCTAGTAATGTGTGGC
Source organism: Leptonotus elevatus (assembly GCF_054856555.1). NCBI lineage: Eukaryota > Metazoa > Chordata > Actinopteri > Syngnathiformes > Syngnathidae > Leptonotus > Leptonotus elevatus. The sequence goes on from NC_141246.1 coordinate 17,840,482, forward strand.
TTTTAGGTACAAGTTGAGCTGTCACCTTTTTTTTTTTTTATTTTTTTTTTTACTTTTTTTTTTTTTTTTACAGAAAAGCAGGTCAGGCTGTATTTCTATTTCAAATGACAAACATAATTCCTCACCGTTGGTGCCGTTGGAAGTGTTTCGCAGTTGTTTAGAGTGCTTCTGCACGCTGCACTGCATGCTCATGTCACAATAAGCGACATGATGTAACATAGTCTACATGTCAGGGCATGTTAGTAAAACATTGGGAGGAGAGGTGATTCTAAAGTCCACTAGAAAAATAAAAACACATCAATTTAAATTTCTTAGTCGTGACATGATGGTTCTTAAACTGGACTTTACCCATTTTGAAGTTGGAAGAATAGGGAGTTTTCGAGCACGTGATCAGTATTTGTTTGTCTGCCTTGTTGGCTGTTGAGATTGCGAGGATTCTTTATTCAAACAATAAGCACTAGAACAAAATAATGTGTTTACCTCCAACATGGCGGTACGTCCCATCAAAGGAAAACTCAAACAAAGTCCTTGCTGACTTTGTTTGATGGTTTTCACCTCAGGAAAACTGCACTCATTATGTTTTTAACAATCTAACCAAACATACTTTCTATTGATGTATGTTTTATATTACTGTACGTGGCGTCCTGATCATTGTGCCATTTATTTAAAGCAAGGGTGTCAGACTGTTTTTAGCCGCAAGCCACGCTATCTTAATGGTTTCACTTGGTGTGGCATAGATAGTTATTGCCATGATGGAGCTTGATACATTGTTTTGTTCTAGTGCATATTGAGTTAATAAAGAATCTGCAAATACTTATCACATGGTGTAAAAAGAATATAAAGTATATCTTATATATCTAACATAACGTTGGCGTTTGGGCCAAAACCTTGCACCTCCAAAATTGTCACTTTTCAGGAGACCCCCAAAACGGCATGTTTGTTCAACCATTATTATTAACATTGCATCATCAAAAAAAGCAAGCCATTTTTGAAACTTGGGATTTGTCAAAATGACACACCTGTGGATTGCCCAAAGATTTTTGTGACTTATCAGGCAGTAGCCAGTCAATTGAAGAGCACACGCACAGACGAACAACCATCCACACTCACAATCACACCTTGGGACAATTCAGAATGTTCACTTTCCGACCATGCATGTTTTTTGGAATTTGGAGTAGCAGGAGAATACCTATGCTGGCATGGGGAGAACATGCAAACTCCAACCAGGAAGGCTGCAGGCCAGATTCGATTTTATGACCTCTGCACTGCTAGGGGCGCGTGCTAACCAGTCGACCTATGTATAACTAGTAGTTGTATAGGTTTTTTCCCCCCCCAAGTCAAGTTACCATAGAGTAATTAATATGTTCCACAATATACACACTACACTAACAATCATACTGCGTTGTGACCGAAAATTTTAACTGTAAACATGACAAAAGGCTTTTGACATATGGTAACAGTGAAGGAAATGCACAATTTGTGTACAGATTTTCTTCCAAAATGAAGTGAACAAACCCATTTACAAAAAAGAGGAAGCACACGCACTATTAGCTCTAATGGCCCACAAATGTGTAAATAAAAACGGAAATAAAAAAATTAATATAAATGGAAATAAAATCAAAAAAATATATCCCTAACTACATAAAAGTAAAAGATTTAAAAAAAAAAAGAAGGGAAACATTACTACACAAATATATAAATAGAATTAAATATCAATCAATAAAAACGCTCTGCTCTCAAATTTATTTCATGCTGCAGACGCTCTGTCAGGTTAAAATGTTATTCAAATGAGGGGGCGGTCCTAAACGTGTCTTGGGTTGGGCTCTGCCGTTGCAAACTGCCTTTCAATGGTCGAGTCGAGTGAGCGGGGTCGGCGAACAGGAAGTCTCTATCTTGTCCGCTGTCATCACGACTTGTTGTCGAGCAACTCAAGTTGCAAGTTGTGGTGACAAGTGGACAAGATAGTCGTCCATTTCTGGAGCTCTCCATGCAAGCCGGCGGCGACGGCGAGACTTCCTTGTTCGCTGACCCACTCACCCTTGGCAGTTTGCAACAGCGGAGCCCAACACATGACACTCTTAGGCCCGCCCCCTTATTTGAATAACATTTCGACTTGACAGCGTCTGCAGCATGAAATAAATAAATGTGAGAGCAGAGCGTTTTTATTTATTGATTGATATTTAATTCTATTTATAAATGAATTTTTGTATTTCGACTTTTATTTTTTGAACGTTTCTTTATTTTTACTTTTTTTATTTTTATTTAGGGATATATGTTTTTGTTGTTTTTATTTCCATTTATATATATTTTTTTTATTTAATTTTTTATTTATATTTTTGATATCCGTTTTTATTTTCACTTTTAGTCATTTATTTCATCATTGATTAATTTTGTTTTGGTCCTCCCAGCCTTGACTTTGATACTTGTGAGAGCAACGTGTGTGATTCCAAAGTTCAAAAAGATGGAAGTGCAACTAAAATTGGCAAAAATGAAGAAGGACAAATAGTGAAGTGGAAATAATGGCGTCTGGACAGCCTTGCGACAATAATAACCATTGTAAATCACAAGGTCTAGGTCAGTCTCCAATCCCAAGACTGGTTTTGGACAGTCAGCGTGTGAGCAATGGTCATGCCCCTGTGGCGTGGCTCAGCTGATAAAAAGGAGGAGCAGGGGGAATATCTGGACAAAGGGTCCCATCCTGAGGTTATCCACGCCGCTTATCTGTTGTGAGTTATTCGATCTGCTTCTTACCTTGACACGCTCCTCGCATGCAAGTTTGTGCTTACGTCAGGCAATGTGCTTGAATAGACTGGAAATGTGTGACCTTCTAACCCCATCTGCTTCAAAATATTTGAGATTAGCGGCTCAGCTCCAGTTGAAACATGTCAAGTTTAGGCTGCAAGCAACCCCAAGACACCGTGAGGCAGTAAAGTCAACATATTGTTGTAGGCAGAGCGAACGTGCAGTACAGGAAACGTAGGCGTGCCCAGTAAGCTTGAAAAACTGCACCTTTTGTTTTCCTGTTTTGACTTTTGCTTGTGCATGTTTTGCTTCTAGCTTGATGGCTGTTGGTTAAGCCTGCTGCTCAATGATGATCTGATCTGGTTTTATTTATTTGTTGACATTTCTGAAGATGGCACCGATTCTGGTTGCCTTTGTGCTTGCTGCAATTCCTGCAGCCTACTGCTATCCTGCTACCTTCCAAGACCTGAATGGGGGTCAGGGTAAGTATAGCCGCGCAGTCACAGGCACTTTTGAAAGTTCTTGATAAGATTTGTTTTCCCTGACAGCTAACAGGACCTCCATTAAGTTCCTGGCATTGGGAGACTGGGGAGGTGTCCCTTACCCCCCATACATGACTATGGTGCAAAAGGCCACGGCTCATGAGATGAGTAATGTAGCAGAGCAGATGGGAGCGGACTTTGTTCTGGCCCTTGGTGATAATTTCTACTTTAAAGGTGTGGATAAAGTGGAGTCTCCGAGATTTAAGGTCAGGCCGTGAGACATGGAATGCGCTGACAACCTTACTGTATTTGAAAATAATTTCTTCAGAGTTACTGGATCTGATTGGTTGTTATCTGAATTTGAAAAAAAAAAAAACAGGACACCTTTGAGGCCGTGTACGCAGGAAAGCCCCTCAATGTCCCCTGGTACGTTCTCGCTGGCAATCATGACCATGCAGGGAATGTCAAAGCCCAGATTGAATACACACAGAAATCGGCAAGATGGTAAGAACCTCTTTTAGGACGACACATTTTCAGTTCATTTTAAAGGGTTGATGGTCCTTTGAGAATATACAGTAAAGAATGAATGAAACTCAAAATGTGTGAAATTTCAGGTGGTTTATAAAGAAAAACATTTTTGCAACAGTATATGGACTAATGAGATTTATGTTAAAAAAAAAATGACACCAGTAAAGCCAATGTTTTGTTGGTATGCTTTGACAACACAACATGTTCAGTGTATGTTACATCATCAACCATCAACTATCGATATTCCTGATATTTTATGTATCGTATTCTATTTTAATTATTTTCTTATGGCATTTAAGAATTAATAACAGAAAACACTCAATGTAATAGCATAAATACAGTTTTTACAATAAGTGTTTATTTATATGTACTGTCATATGTTGTTTCTTCTCTAAAAGCTTAAATCTGTTTGTTTTCGTTAGACAACGGGTTGGCAAAGTATGGCCCGAGGGCCACATGCAGAATGCTCTGTTCTTTAACTCATTCACTGCCATTGACGGCTATAGGCGTCAAAAATTAATTAGAATTATTTATTATTATTATTATTATTTATTTATACTTTTGTTTACAAGTATGAAAACCTAGAATTTTTTTATTGTACATTTAGAACAGGTATTAAAAAAATTATTAATCGTGAGTTAACTAGTAAAGTCATGCGGGGGAAAAAAATCGAATTAATCACATGACTTCAATAATTAACTCACGATTAATCACAAATTTTATATCTATTCTAAATGTACAATCTTTTTTTTAAGGTTTTCATACTCTTATTAACAAAAGTGGAAAACTAATAGAAATTGTTAAAATGATTTTTTGACGTCTATAGCCGTCAATGGCAGTGAATGAGTTAATTTGGCCCATCGTTATCAGAAGTTCTGTAATATTTGATGCTTTTCATTTAGCTGTTATAATTCTAAAAATTGTGTAAAAAATATGTCATTAAATAAACATTTAATTGATTTATTATAAATGAAAAATCATAAAAAAAAAAATAATGTATACATTTACATGGGGAGTCAGCAAAATTTATAATAAAGGAGTTGTCACCATGGAATATTTTGTAGAATCAATTATCCCAGGGGTTGTCAAACTTTTTACAGCAAGCCCAAACACATCGGATAGCATTGCTGTGGCGACCCCTGACGAGATGTCATTGACTGCAGTATCAACGTTCCATCATTGTAGGGTACTCGTAGACTGTGAAAAGTTCATTAGTAGACTTGGGATTCATAGAAACTGGGTTTTCCCAGGATTTTGTGGTTTACTCTATAAACCGGGAGTTAGTTGTTGATTTTAAGTTTTGTTGTTTCTGTTGTTGTCATCAGGAACTTCCCTTCCTACTACTATGAGCTCGATTTCCGCATCCCCAACACGGACAAGACGTTGACCATCATCATGCTTGACACGGTGATGCTGTGTGGCAACTCTCTGGATTTTGATGACGAGAAGCCCAGAGGCCCCTTGAATGCAATGGACGCCAACCGGCAGGTGACGTGGCTGAAAGAGAGGATGGCTCAGTCCAAGGCCGATTTCCTCCTTGTGGCCGGTCACTACCCGGTGTGGTCGGTGTCCGAACACGGGCCCACCGATTGCCTCCTGCGGAGGGTGCGCCCCCTGCTGCTTAACTACAACGCCACTGCCTACTTCTGTGGCCATGACCACAATCTACAGGTAACTCCAGAAGAAAAAAAGAATAATCTTGGCAATAATATGTTCTATGCAGCCCAACTAATCGAAATATGGTATTCTGGTTAATATTGCGTGAGTGGAATATGAGTTAAGCAGCAAAATCCAGCCTTTTTTTTTTTTCATCTCAGGGCGGCCATTTTGCCACTTGCCTGAAGATGACATCACACTTGCTCAGGTAGGTAACAACCAATCACAGCTCATCTTCAGAAAACAGGTGAGCTGTGATTGGACGTTACCTGAGTCCCGAGCAACTGTGATGTCATCTTCCGGCAAGTGGCAAAATGGCCGTCCCCTGAGATGGATGAACTCATTCACTGCCATTGACGGCTATAGATGTCCAAAATTAATTTGAACTATTTCTATTAGTTTAAAAAAAATTCTACTTTTGTTAACAAGAGTATGAAAACCTATATTTTTTTATTGTACATTTAGAACAGATATAAAATGTGTGATTAATTGTGAGTTAACTAGTGAAGTCATGCGATTAATTACGATTAAAAATTTTAATCGCCTGACGCCCCAAATTTTTAACTCATTCACTGCCATTGACGGCTATAAAATTAAAAAAATCATGTGAACCATTTCTATTAGTTTAACATTTTTTTCCATTTTTGTTAACAAGAGTACGAAAACCTAGAATTTTTAATGTTGTACATTTAGAACAGATATAAAATTATAAACTAGTGAAGTCATGCGATTAATTATGATTAAAAAAAAGTATTGCCTGTCACCCCTAATTTTTAATAATCTTTTTTTTTATGAATTTATGGCAGTGAATGAATTAATAATCTTTAAGTCGCGTCAGGCGGTTACAATTTTTAATCGTAATTAATCACATGACTTCACGATTAATCACACATTTTAAATCTGTTCAAATACAATTTTAAAAATTCTAGGTTTTCATACTCTTGTTAACAAAATTGGGGAAAAAATTTAAACTTATAGAAATAGTTCAAATGAATTTTTGACGTCTATAGCCGTCAATGGCAGTGAATGAGTAAATAACTTATATTCCACAATTGTAATATTAACGAGAATGTCACGTTTAGACTAGTGAAGTTACATATAACATTATTATTATCAAATGTTTAAGATGGACTTCCACTTTAAATCAAATGTCACTCCTGATCTCAAACCCTTATCCTCCCTTGCAGTACATTGAGGAGTCTGGTTTGGGCTACATAGTGAGCGGCGCTGGAAACTTCCTGGATCCGGATGTCCGCCATTGGAACCATGTCCCAAAAGGTTCCATCAAGTTCTTCACCGGCAAGGCGTCCACGCTCGGTGGCTTTGTTCATGCAGAAGTCACGAAGAACAAGATGATACTCACCTTCTACCAGGCTAAAGGCACCTCTCTCTATCGCACGGTGCTTTCATCAAGGAATAACAAATAGATGACAAAGGAGATTCACTTTTGCGTCCAAATTTGGAAAGGTTTTCATCTTTTTTTTAAATATATATATATATATATATATATATATATATATATATATATATATATATATATATATATATATATATATATATATATATATATATATATATATATATATATATATATATATATATATATATATGTATATATATATATATATATATATATATATATAACATTTTACAATCTAATTATGTAGAAGGGATAAACGTTTTGTAGCAGACCAAACTTCTTAAAAAGATGAATGGAACCCTGAATTGATCTGAAAATAAATGACCTTTGCTTTAAGGCTGCAAGGGTTCCGTATGAATGACCATTGAGACCGATTTCAACTGCTGAACTGTTTTTGAATGTAAACACATTTCATTTCCACTGTTATGACCAAACAAAAGTATGACTAGCATTGCTTGTAATCTGTTTTCTGATGAAGGTATGCAAGATAACGGTGATTAACCTGCTAGCAGTGTATGTTGTACTGAAAGCCTTGCATATACTCAAGTAAAAAAAAAGAAAAAAAGGTGCTTGAATAATGAGTGGCAGAGAAGGCTCCATGATTTTTTATCTTTTCTTGGGGAGGCTTGACTGAAAAAAATTATAAAAATAAATAAGTATTTTAGAATATCAAATAAAATGCTGGAGGGGCTAGCCTCAGTGTAGCGTCTTCCCTGCTGACTGGATAAACGAATTGCTCTATGTATAGACTCGTCTTAATTCTGTTATGTACTTATAGGTATGCATGTCATTACAGGTGGCATGTAAACAGATTTGCCTCTTATTAAGGTTTGTGGGTGAGTTGGTCTCTACTTTACAGTTACACTTGCAGACAGGCCACGCCCCTTAGCGAAATGGCTACTGTTCAAGTCGCTTATGTAAATAAATATATCCATCCATCCGTCCATCCATTTTCTTAACCGCTTGTCCTCACAAGGGTCGCGGGTAAATAAATAAATATATTCACGATGAAGAAAAAAATGGATCTTGTAACTGTGCTTAAATATCCACGGGTATTCACCTTTTGAGGGAAGTTTCAGGATGAACCTTAACTCATTCACTGCCATTGACGGCTATAGACGTCAAAAATTCATTTGAACTATTTGTATGAGTTTAATTTTTTTCCACTTTTGTTAACAAGAGTATGAAAACATGTATATTTTTTATAGTATTAGAACTAGTATTAGAAGTATTAGAATTTAAAATTTGTGATTAATCATGAGTTAACTATTGAAGTCATGTGATTAATTACAATGAAAAAAATTTATTGCCTGACGACCTAATTTTTAATAATCTTTTCTTTTCTTTTTTTAAATAATCTTTTTTTCAAAAAAGAAAAGATCATTAAAAATGAGGGCGTCAGGCGATGAATTTTTCTAATTGTAATTAATCGCATGACTTCAATAGTTAACTTACGATTAATCACAAATTTCTTATCTGGTATAAATGTACAATATTTTTTCCTTTAGGTTTTCATTCTCCTGTTAACAAAAGTGGGGAAAAAATTAAAACTAATAGAAATTGTTCAAATGAATTTTTGACGTCTATAGCCGTCAATGGCAGTAAATGAGTTAATACTGCATTTGTGGAATATGAGTGAAGATGCAAAATCCACCTGATTTTATCCATTTTTGCCACTTGCTGTTGACTGAAAATGACGTCACTGACGTTGCTCAGGTAACAACCAATCACGGCTCACCTTTTTTTCTGAAGCTCACCTGAAAGCGTTAAGACTGCAATTTCACACGAAAGCCGAATATTCCGAACTTTTTGTGAGTAATAGAGTACAACTTAATGTCACTCTAGGTGCATTATGCAGGATATCATTGTGCTAACTAATGCCAGGATCTGTTTTCATGGTCTCTGCTCGCCTCCACATGGCAAGACAGATGAGGATTTGGCAAATTGGCAGAGATACAAAGGATAAACTCAGTCCACCAATGGCTGTTCCTGTCAGGGGCAACAGGCTTCATTTATAGTACAAAGTAATTAACACCGTTCTTGCTTTGAATATTTGCAGCTATTTCATTCACAGATTCAGTTAAATGATCAATTTCACCTGCGGCTATGTTGTTTATCTTCCTCATGTTTTTTTGTGATTGTTGAAGAGTCCGATCAATGTGGGTACAAGCCTGTTGGTACCTACGCCTGCCGAGGTCAGCCATAAATCAGGTTAAGTTGTCAAGTGCGACAAATGGACGCCTGAGGATCGCTTAATCCCTGTGATGTAAAGCCATGACTATACAGTACACGCCTCCTCGTGAAAGTCACTGCTGAGCACACACTTTTATCTCACTCACTGTGCCATGTACATTATCGGAAGCAGTTCAGAATTATTTATCTAACTGTACAGTATATTCTATCTATAGACCAATTTTAGTTCAGTCTAAATTCTCAAAAATATTTGATAAACTTTTTGCGAATGGATTATTCATTTCATTGAGAGTCATAAGATAATGAGCGAGCAGCAATATGGATTTAGATATAATAGGTCAACTACTATAGAGAGCAAATTGTTTGCTGTCATGTGAAATATATATATATATATATATATATATATATATATATCTATATATATATATATACACAGTTTCTGGGATGAAACATCCCAAAAACGTGAGAAAAAAAAGTGTTTTTCACAGGACAGGACAAAATATGCATTTGACAATAAAGATTAAATAGCATAGTTGGGGTCTTTATTGACCTTAAAAGTCCTCTAATAAGATTGATCACAATATACTGATAAGAAAATTTAAAAGGTATGGAACACTTGAATTAGAAGAAAAACTTTATGGCTAACTGATTATCTAGCAAATAGAAAATAGTATGTAAAGTTAAATGAAGTCAAATGAATAATGTGTGGAGTTCCCCAGGGATCATTTCTTGGGCCAGTCACATTTATTTTGTATATAAATGATATATGTATGGTAGGCCTGCAGTTCTTTAGATGTTTGCCTGTGACTCCCTGGATGAGTCATTGCTGTGCTCTTTGGGTCATTTCTGTAGGTTGGCCACTCCTGGGAACGTTTACATTCACGGTGTGTATAATAGCTCTCACTGTAATTAGTTGACGTCCTAAAGCTTTAGGAATAACTTTGTAACTCTTTCCAGACTGAGAAATGTCGACTACTTTATTTCTCCTGTTTTTGAATTTCTTTTGATCATGGCATTTTGTTGCATCTTTTTTTTTTGTAAGATATTTTGGCCCACATAATTTTGTCTGTTTAGGTGATTTCTTGATTTAACAGGTCTGAAGGTAATCAGTCTTTAGTGTCATCAGTTAAAATTAACATAAAATGTGATTAGGCACATGATTTATCAAGGGGGGCATTTAATTAAATATTTTTTCATGCTTTTTATCTGTCCTTGAAATGGCAGACTAATCAATGCAACCCTTGAGCGAATAAGTGTGTGTGAGGCGCATCATCTCCAAATGTTGTCCGATGTTTTAATTCCACAGCTCGAAAGTAAGAAAACGGTGCCGTATTAAGGCTAAACTGCTCTTCTAATCTTCTCTGCCTAATCTCTATATCCTTTACTTAATGTAGACACCCATGTTGGTGCCATGAGCAGTGTGACCTTGAAGACTCTTTATTCCACTGATTAAATGTGACAACAACAAAAAGAAAAAATGGTTTATGATGTCATTGTATATGTGGTCTTTGCATCGTGTCAAATGAACTTTGTGTGTGATATGAATAAATGAACTACCACTTAGAAAGATAAGAGGGCCTACACAAAATACGTAGGATACACCATAAATGATCAAAATAGTTATTTTTAGATCAATCACTATACTGTAGAATGCAGTATGTGATACCGCATCCACCTTTGCCTGATTAGGATAATCTACTTTTCCATATAAGGTATCACCTTGTCACCTTGTGTTCAGCGCTGACCTCGTCTAATTGAATTAATTCCACCCTCTTTAGACGTTAAATCTTGGTAGCAGAAATACACTTGGCATCAAGCTGCACCAATCACACGATTGCCGCATCCTGGTCGTGGCTCCACCCACTCCGGCCTGGACTCACACTGCAGACGGACCATCTGAAAGCGTTGTCTCATTCATTGTTAGCTTGGCAGCAGACAACTTTTTTTTCTTTTTCTTTTTTGTACCTTTATTGGACAGAAGAACCAGATTTTGTGTATTCATAGAGTAAAAAAAAAATTCAGGATATAAGAAGGGGCCAACATGGTCCTTAGAAAAATGAATAAATCCTCAGCGTCTCCTTGAATATTTCTTGGCTTATGTACATAGTTTGCAAGGAGCAAATGAGTCTAAACATGACATTCTATTAATATTATGTTTGTTCCCCTTTAACCCATTTGCTCCCAAAAACGTATAAAAACGTTCTATTTTAATTTAGCCATGGTTGCAAAAACATATTTGATTTTTATGTTTTTATGCTAGTGCATACTGAAGGCTTTGAGGCAGCCTCTGACCTGAAGAAGTCGCTTAAAGCCACTTTGTAATGTAGGTATTACAAAAAACGGCCAACAGGTGGCAGCAGAGTATACGAGAGCAACCAGGGCCATGTTGCAACGAGCTCTTTTCCTCAGTGTTGTAAACAGATTTTTGAATAATGATGAAACTTTGCTATATTCTAATGCTAATGGCTGCAAAACGAAGGGTCTCTAATATTTCTTCTGGTAGGTTCCATGATTTTATAGCAATAGAACACAATATTCTGTAGGCCGGTAAAACAGCCGGGTGCGAAGGGGGTTGCTTCAGTGAAAATGGCTGGGAGTGAATGAGTTGATGTAAAATAGATTAATGTCACTTAATTTTAGATAATCGTGATCAACTGCCACCAACATTTGTGTGCACATCTCTACCAATGCCCACTTCAGCTTCTGAAAATATAACAATTGCAAATATTTGAACAATGGCAATAAGATTATCTAGAGATTAGCTTGAAGTCCAAAATATTGAGGCAATCATTCTAATAATTTCAGGGGTTGGAGTGGTTAAAAGTTGAGATGTACATGTAAATAGACATTTCCAATAGGGTGGAAAGACATTCCTTCATGCATCACTCTCCTTTGGGATTGGCTGATTGTAGGATGGGCTGCCACTGGTAAAGTTAGTGGGAAAGAAGGAGGGTATGTACGGAATGACTCCCATCAGCGGGCTGGTCGTTCCCGTCTCTGAAGAGGGTGTGATGGGGATGATGACGCCATCCTGGTCCCACACGTGGAAGGCATTGGAGTGTGAGTGGCTGAGTGAAGGGGGCATTTGGAGTGGGCTGACCCCCTCTGTTACGCCATCCTTTTTCACGTCCTCGTCAACTGGACCCAGTAAACAGTCTGTGGGCAGATGACAAATGGCAGGTGATGAAAGCGATTCAGTGATGGCAGGCAGGGAGCATTGAAGGGGATGTAACGTCAAACGTTTTCTTCCTGATTAATATCGCGTTTGTGGAAAATGAATTAAAAGGATACTTGACTCATTGAGCCGCTTTCAACAGGAAGAAGACACTGTTCTGTCGCGTCTATAATTAACTCATTCACTGCCATTGACGCCTATAAACGTCAAAAAATCTTTTTAACTATTTCTATTAGTTTAACATTTTTTTCCCCACTTTTGTTAACAAACATGAAATCCTATACTTTTTAAAATAATCTTTTTCTTTTTTTTAAAGAAAAGATTGTAAAAATTAGGGGCATCAGACGATTATTTTTTTTTTATTGTAATTAATCGCATGACTTCAATAGTTAACTCACGATTAATCACAAATTCTAAATCTGTTCTAAATGTACAATATTATTTTTTCTAGGTTTTCATACTCTTGTTAAAAAAAGTGGGAAAAAATGTTAAACTAATAGAAATAGTTCTAATGAATTTTTGACGTCCATAGACGTCAATGGCAGTTAATGTGATAACATATTTTTTAATGATGAATTAATACCTATAAAAAGTCATTTTTCCACTTGCTGTCGACAGCAGATGACATCACCAGTGTTGAGAAAACAGGTAACGATCAATCGTGGCTCAGCTTGCTGACCAAACCCAGAAAACAGGTGAGCCGTGATTGGTCGTTACCCATTTCGTCAGCACAGGTGATGTCATCTTTGTTTAACAGCAAGTGGAAAATGTTGTTTTTAAAAGTATGAATTGGACATGAAAAATAAGGAAGTTATCACATTAATTCTGGACAAAATATTTACTCTACTGTTGAAAATAGCTCAGTGAGTCAAGAATCCCTTTAATCAGCAAAATCCGCCTGTTGTTATCCATCTTAAGGGGTGGCCATTTTGCCACTTGCTGTTGACTGAATGACATCACAGAGCCTAAAGGCTCAGGTAGCGACTGTCACCGGTCACCTGGTGTCTAGTTTGGTCATGCGACATTCGCAAGCTGAGACCTTAAGCACTGTGATGTCATTTTTGTGGACAGAAGGGCATTCGCGTTACATGTACATTTCATTTAGAAGAAAAATACTTTTAATTTTCTTTTAACATGTATATTGCAAGTGCTACTCAAAGATTCGTCCAAAACCATCAAAAATCAAAACATAATTCACGTTATTGAGATCATATACGCTGAATGGTCAATGCAAAAAAAAAAGTGTGAAGGTCTCATTACTTCATACAAGGATCCTAGCATAAAAAACACACTGTAACAAAAGTGTCAACGTAAGATGGCTGCCCTTTTGGCTTCAGTCCTGATGTCACCATGTCAGTACATAGCAAAATGGCCGCCCGTGAGATCGTGGCTTTTGCTGCGTAATTCACAAATGTAATAGGAATAGGAATACCATGTTTAGACTAGAATAGAACATAAACTCAACAAAAATATAAACGCACCACTTACTTCCGCTCCCATTTTTTAAATAAGATTAACTCCAAGATGTAAAACTTCTTCCACATACACAATCTCTCAAATATTGTTCACAAACCAGTCTAAATCTGTGACAATGAGCTCTTCTCCTTTGCCGACATAATCCATCCTGAGTAGACAAAATGAGTAGTGCACAGGTGTGCCTTAGACCGCCCACAATAAAAGGCCACTCTGAAAGGTGCAGTTTTGTTTTATTTATTTTATTGGGGTTCTGGGTACTGTACTGACTGGTTTTCTGAGTCACTCGTGATATTTTGTATGTGGAAGAAGAAGATCTTTGAGTTCATCTCATAAAAAATGGGAGCAAAAATAAAAGTGTTGCATTTATATTTTTGTTGAGTATAATACTGTAATGAACATCTTTGACTTGACTTACTCTTTAAACGGTCAAGTTGCTATCTACGGCCTCCTGCTTTTAATATGAGTCAGCGTACATCACCAAACTTCTGCATTCTCATCTTTTGAAATAAGTGGGCAGAGCCACTAAAAGTGATGCTCACTGAATTGAGACCTCAGAGTACAACGGCAGTTTTCTAATTCAGAACGACAGTATACATTTGACTGTATAGAGACCAGATATGCCAGGAAATGTTCATGTAGGTTAATATCTCCCTCCATTCATTTTTCTACACCGCTTATTCTGCTCAGGGATAGCGAAGAGCTGGAGCCTAATCCAATTGGAATTTGAGCAAACGGCAGACTACAACCTAGACTTTATCTTGGAGCAAAGCTGTGCCCTAACATTTTTTTCTTGTCAGTATTGGGGAATGGGGAGTCTAACAAGGAGATTTGTAAGCTGTTTCTGTGCAGATTGAAACAGAAATGGGATGTCATTTGGACTTTGATTGAGGCATATTACCTGTGATATCCAGCAGGAGGTCTTTGATGAGATGTCCCACAATAGCGTAAGCTACAGCGACCACCACCACGGCAGCCACGAACACGTAAAAAACTGATTTAGGTAGCTGGACCAGGTCCCTTGAAGGAGGCTTGTACTCCTCATACATAGGCTCCACATCCTGGACAAGAAACTGGAAAGGATCTCCCCCTTCTTGTTGTCTATTGTCAAAGCTGTCCATATTCCCAGAGTAGGAAACATCAAAATGACATCAGCAAATTCCTTATAAATCTTGCAGGTGCATGACCGCCTAGAAGGGAAAAAACAAGATCTTTAGTCAAGGTTAAAGTATAGGGAAACAAAATTAAACCCACCTTTCCAGAATATAGGTTTTGGCATTTGTTGGAGGTTAAGATGTTTCTTTACAGTGTTTTCTCATTCTTGCTTCATTCTGTACCAAAAAGAAAAGACATCAGATTTCAATCTCCGCCCCCATGCGTCCTCAACACTTGAATAATCCAGACTGCAGGCTACATGGCACATGCACACACAGAGTGAGCGAGAGCAAGGACGGGATTATACTTCCAATCAGCAAACCTCTTTTCCCTTCACATTCACACAGATTAGCCCACTTAATCCACCACAGACAATAAGAACGTGTCTGTATTGTGTCATTCACTGAGATAGTAGGAAAATAATAATCATTTTATAGCAATAACTTTCAGTTTTGACATAGATATACAGGATATATATATATATATACATATATATATATATATATATATATATATATATTTATTTATTAATTATACAAAGTATATACATATATATATATATACAGTATAAACAGTATATATATATATATATATATATATATATATATATATATATATATTTATACAAAGTATATACAATATATATATATATACAGTATAAACAGTATATATATATATTTATTTATTTATACACAGTATATACTATATATATATATATATATATATATATATATATATATATATATATATACAGTATATATATATATATATATATATATATATATATATACTTACATACAGAACATGCATACCAAACATTGCCATCTACAGGCGATAAAGCATAACAGACTTCTGGCAGTGTAAATAATAACAAACGAACAAATAAGACAATCAAACCAATTCGTTTAAAATGTATGTTTCAAAAAAACGACGAAAGCAGCAGATACGATTTATAGTGTGCATTTAGCAGCTAGCGCCCAAGTAATTTCGTATTCACGGGCATTATAAACACTTCTATAATAGCATTTGCGTGATAATCTTTAATTTATGTAATTTCTTCATAAACTATTTGTTTGTTTCGACGTATAAGGTGCACTTTAAAGAGTACACGTTTGAAGCTAAAACTTGAGCTAGCATAGCGTGTGTTAGCATCCGAGCTAGATTCCAGAATATTTGACATTAACGCCAAAGGACCACTACAGTCAAAGCTACCACAATGGACTTTTGCTTTGAAGAAGCACTCGCCTCACATTCCAGCCAGAACGAAGGATGTGACCAGGACAAACAAATGGTAGAATATCAGGTGAAATGTTACTTTTTTTGCCTTTAGGAATTGGTTATTTTGCCGTGCCCGGTGTTACAGGAAAAATAACCACTGCGATTTACTTTAAGTATCAGTAGTATATCCACCGGTATTGTTGACTTGTGTTGTACATGCTGGAACAACACAATGACGACATGTTGGTGATTTCATATTTTCGCAGTGCAAATGCTGATGTACTGTCATTGTCTTTGGTACAGGTTGAAGACACCGAGGCCAGTTTTAGCATGAATGATGTTGAAGACAATTCCAGGTATGTATAAGGCACTTTTCAGCTCCACTTAACTGAACTGAACAACTGAAGGAAATTGAGAATTACTCATGAGTTCAGATTTACACCCCTTAGCCACTTTAGCCAGGGATTTCTGGTGGAATTAGACCTTGTGATGGGAATAATAAACGAAATGGGGCCTATATTGATACCATATATTTTGATCAATGATTGGAGATTATTTTTTGGGGTATGGTTTAGATGTCTTTTTAACCAGTTTATTTTACACATAGGCTACACTAATCTTACAACACCCCAATTTCTCTCTCTCTTTTTTTTTTTATTATTGAAAATTAAGCAGTCCAAGTCAATTGAACAGCTAATAGTATAAGTTTAGATAAGAACTTTTGAAGAATATCTAAACATTTGTAGATAAAAATCCACAAGTGTGTTCAACTGGTGGTTACTTTTAGAGGTGCAACGATTTTAATCGACAATAATCCTTATCAAATAAATTGATAAATATTTTTTACGTTGAATTGTATAGATCTTATTTTAATCAGAAATGTGTCCAAATGCTTGGAATTTCAGCTCCTCAACAGTAAATATTCTCCAATTTCTGTAGTCATCCATGAAAACGGACCGATTGTCTTTTGAACTAAAATAAAACAAGTTGCTTTTACTTTAATTATCAACATTTTTGCCTATTTTCCTCACTTGCTGACCAAACAAGTAACTCAATCATAATTTGTTTGTCCTCAGTCAATTTGAAACGCGATGGAAATTTAAAAATATATTATTTATTAGATCTAATTAAATGAATTGAAAAAATACATCGGCAGATTAATTGCTTACTGAAATAATTGTTAGTTGCAACCCTACTTTTAATGAGTTAAAAGTTTAGCTGTCATCTCAAGTTTGCTCTTCAAACTGATGGCTGTGTTGTGCTTGCAGCTCCAATGACATCACAAGAAGAGCGCAGGAACTGGTGGAGAAGATTCACAACCGCCGCACCAGTGACGAGAAAGAAATTGAAAGCTTTCAGCACAGTATGATAGACAAGGTAGAGGATAATTTTTTTTAAATACAATAAAAGCCTACAGCTTTTGTAGTTACCTGCAAACCTAACGAGACTCCCACCCACCCCTGTGGCCTGCCAAAGGTGACGGAGGTGTGCCAGCAAATGAAGCAGGACTTGTACAAAGTCTATGAAGAGAATAATGGTGAGATGCAGGTGAAGCTGATGGAGTTGAACAACGTGCTGGATACGTGCACCAAGCTCCACAGTGAGCTCCTGGAAGCCAGCCAAGTGCTGGCCAGTCTTCGAGATAACCTCCCCAGCGTTGCCATCAGCGGCACAGATGAACATGTGACAGACTAGATTGCGTTCAGAGTCACACAGTCAACTTCTTTCCTCCTCTTTTTTTAAAGAGTTGGTCATTTGTTGATAGTGTTATAGACTTGGAGCAATAGTTCAGAGTTTTCGTATATTCAAGTCAAAGAGCACAATAAGGTTGTTTGCCCCGTTTGCAGTTTCTACATTGAAAGTTTTGCGTATGCAGAGTTGAATGCAAAAAGTAAGATGAGACCAGGATGTGTAGGATAGCAGTTTTATTTGGTGCTTTTCTAATGGAAGATCTTAGCCACCCTCGTTTTGCAATATTTAAAGTTTGAATAAAACATTAGAAAAAATATTGTGACAGCCTTTTCATGAAACATCTCAAATAAATTACAGTATTTATGTTCAGGCATTTTAACTGGGCAAATACTATACAGTATCCAACTTGGACCCAATGCGATTGGCAAAAACAAATGAAAATGAATACAGCGGGTCCCAAAAGGCGCTATATGCTTCCTCCCAGGCCCAAAATTTGCGCTTGGAAGGGGTGGTTTTTAAAGCGTATCGAAAAAAGGAAAATGTGCATTTTGGCGATGGAAAAAGGTTTTGCAAATAAGCGACTACAAGATCGGATATATGTCGCACGTTTTGACCGATACTACGTCACACACACGTTTGTAGTCACAATAAATGGCGGATGATAAAGTATGATATGTTTGGGGAGATGAATCAACACAATTATTTTCATAATTAAAGAAAAAACATGAATGCCATTTTAGATGGCTTTATTAACATCAGCTCTCAATGTAACAACACACTTCACTTACACGCGGGAGGGAAGCCAACAAGACAAACTACTTCCGTTCAGTCCGTCAAAACCAACATTCCCACTTGGAACTCCCCATTGTCCCAAAGTTCCGTCACTACAACGTCATCTCGCGGCGCTTATTCGCAAAAGAAGAGCGGATGAAAACGGGCATAAGTCACATGTCCGTTTTGCACATTTTCACAAAATTCGCATAAAAATTTCGAGACATTTGGATGGAAACCTGACTATTGGAGCAGCGTCGCTAAATCGCTGTCCGGCAAGAAGTTTTTCCTGTCAGCATTTGAGAGCTACGATGCCCCTAATCTGTCAAGTACTGATGATCACATTTCTGACAGAATGATAAAATGAAAATAGAAAAAAAAGGCAGCCCCATAGTGACATTTAAGACACCTTCTATTCATAATATAATCCACAAACTAAAGCACCTGCACAAATGGCAATAAAGTGCTCTAGTTTCTACATCCAATAATCCCTCGTAGGCATTCTCATTCAACCTCTCAAAAGTTTTACTTTTCGACTGTAAACGATTGCAGTCCAGTAATAGCTCTTCCCAGGATCAAAGCGTGGATGTCGTGTGTTCCTGGCAAGAGACAAAACACATTTACAATACCATTTTTTTGAACAGCAGACCATAACAAAGTATAAGATACGCTGCTGACCTCAAGTGGCGGATGCACATTGCTGCACTTAATACAGTAGTACTGCTACTGTACCATATTTCCCCATTATCGATGTGAGGGTGCTTATTTACTCAACTACAGAACGGGACAGTTGTCCAAATAAAATGATGCAAAGTGCAAGTAGCTTTTGAAAATAAAACGGACTACAATGGAGAAATGGAACCTTGGCCACATGCACAGAAAAAGACTGGACAATTGTTTCGCAACCACTGCAGCAACTGGAACCAGAAGCTAAGTAAAGTAATCATCATATTATTCAACATACTTACTAGCTGCCCCCCCCCCCCCCTTGCAGGAACAATTGACTTACCTTCATAGGTGTTAACAGCCTCCAGGTTCATGACATGACGGATGATGTGGTACTCGTCCGCAATTCCGTTGCCTCCCAGCATGTCTCGGGCTTGCCTGGCGATATCTAAAGCTTTGCCGCAGCTATTCCTCTTCAGCATGGAAATCATTTGTGAAGCTGCTCTATTTGAACGAGAACAAGCGCATCATTGGAAATTAAATCTTACCGTTTGATTCACCCGAGACAACTTACTTCTTTTCATCAATAAGCCTTCCCAGGGACAAACACGACTGCAACCCGATGGTGATCTCCGTCAACATGTCAGCCATCTTCTTCTGCATAAGCTGATTTCTCGCCAGCGGCACCCCGAACTGTATTCTGATTGGAGCGTTGAAATATTTCACATCATGTGAAGAGTGAAATTCAAAGTACAAGTACTTCTTGAGGACATGGAGGGACAACAAGTACCTGTCCAGAGTGTACTGTCTCGCTGCGTGGAAACAGAATTCCGCTGCTCCCAGAGCTCCCCAGGCGATGCCATACCGAGCGTTGTTGAGGCAGCCGAAGGGACCCTGGTGACAACGGGCCCCAACAGGGCCCCAACATTCACTGGCCATTTCATTAGGTACTGTTAATCAATTCAGTACAATATCATCTTTATGAAGACATTACATTATGTAGTTAAATGAGCATAACATTGTGAACGGGAAATGAAGTTAACCATTTTGGAGATGACCTCATATAACAAATGAGAAGATGTACTTACAGCCAGACCGGAGACATTTGGCAGAAGGTTCTCCTGAGGAACTTCCACTTCGTCCATGAGAATCATGCCAGTGGCGGAGGCCCTCAGTGAGAACTTGCCGTCTATCTTCGGGGTTGCCAAACCCTTCATTCCACGCTCGAGGATGAAGCCGCGCACCTTTCCATCTTCGCACTTGGCCCAAACCACCGCAATGTCTGCTACAGGGGAATTGGTGATCCTTGAAGAGGAACATGAACAGAGTTTATATTAGCAATGACAAGTTCACTAAGAGCTTGACAACAACAATAAAATAAAATAAAAGCAACTGTTTATCACATCGATTACCACAATGTCTCAAATGCTGCATGTGCACAGTTTGAATAATAAGGTCATTTGTATTCAGACTGCTCTATGAGGAAAAGTAGACGTGTAAAACTGCCAATGTGAAGTAAACAATTCTGACTGGCAAATACATTGGAACATATTAAAAAATATGTTCAAATGTATATGGGAATATGTATACATGTATTTACAAGTACGTTTGAACATACTTGCAAATACGCTTGAATGTACTTGTAGGCTAAATGCTAAAAGCTTAGCATTCGCGCCCATAATCTCGTTGGGTATTTACTTGCGCATGTGCAAGTTTATAAAAATGCTATTTTTTTCACATTTGACCTGTAATTAAACCAATACATTTAAAAAAATTAAGTAGGCATTGTGTATTCTTAATTTTTAAGATTTTTTTAAGAAAAACGACAAACATATCATTCACCTCGAACATAATAATAATACATTTTCTTTGTATAACACCTTTCAAAAGACTCAAAGACACTTTACAAATAAATAATAAAAATACATAAATTAAAAAATATAATAATACAAAAAGTATGAAAAAAGAATGTTGTCTAAATTGTTTAACATATTAGGCATTTTTTTTCATGCCCACTGAGTGGCTGTCGACGCTGTCGCTCATCGCGCTACTCAATCCTATTGGCCTCGTCTCCTCTCGGTAGGCGTGGACGAGAAGTGTGCGTTTGCTTTGGGATGGTTCATTTATGATTCTCTCCATCACTAATCTGAAACCGAATCGGTCCACAGATTTTTTTTTTCCATGGTAACTGTCCTGTGTGAGTTGTGATCGGGACAATATGGAACCGGAGGTAACAAAGTCGGAACGTAAATACGGTAAGGACGTGTTTTCCCCTTGTTAGTCTTGGCTTTCTCTTTGTAACAGAAAATATTGAAACAATGACTGCACTGGACGTTTGGGTGTGGAGCACATGGCACCTGCAGAGCTGGGGGCATCGTTATCCTCCAGGACCTGCTTGTCATCTTTCCCTTTGTGTTTAAACAGTATGAAAAATGTCATACATACAACTGAACTGTGAGTGAGGCATTCGTGGATGTATTTGTGCTGTTTTTGCTGCACATAGCTTCACGTAAATCAAGATGACACGCCCCTGCTTGCAGCCATGGTAACAAATTCTACCACATCTTTCAAACACGTTAAATTGCATCCATTGCGATACTGAATCAAACAATTACACGTCTGATGCGTTCACAAGTAGCTCTATCATGTAAACGAGGAAGAAAGAGAGAGAGAGAGAGAGAGAGAGAGAGAGAGAGAGAGAGAGAGAGAGAGAGAGAGAGAGAGAGAGAGAGAGAGAGAGAGAGAGAGAGAGAGAGAGAGAGAGAGAGAGAAAGAGAGAGAGAGAAAAATCGGTATTATTGCAGCACCACAAAGCAAAGCTGACGTGTTCCTGGCTCTGTCTTCTGGTTGCTGTAGACGCCTTCACGCTTATGGGATGGTCCAAAGAAGACCGTGGTCTTTTTGTTTGTTTGTTTGTTTGTTTGTTTGTTTACAACGTGTGATGTTCTTGTTCTCATCCACTAAGTAGTCACACCGGCAATGCAAACGCAAATAAGCTTTATTTATAGCACATTTCATACACAATGCGCCTCAAACAATGAAATGTACAACAATTTAAAATATTTTGCAAAAAAAAAGAGAAAGAAGTTAAAAACATTTAAAAGCAACAAAAATATATATTTTTAAATGCTTTAAAATACCTAAATCAAACGACATCACTACACATGTCAAGACTGGACGCAGATTGAACTGTTTACATGACGATTGGTCAGACTGGCAAAAGGCAGGGATGTTGCTAGGTTTTATGGACAGAGGATGCATTAGGATGTAGGCGAGTGCAGCATGCGATTAAAAAAACAAAACTGGAAGGTAGGGCTGGGTGATATCCCCCCCCACACACACATTTTGCAGTCATTCTGGACAACTAATCGAAGCAATAAACCCAACAAACATTTATTAAAGGTTTCATTGATTCAAAAATAATTCCTGTGCAAAATGTTGAGACAACAATAACGTATACTGATTTCAAATCCGTTTTAACGTACATTTAACATTCTTAGCTTGTGCTTAGATGCCACAATTAAGTAGTCTTGTAAACGACCCATCCAGCATTCTGCCATTTGTGAAAAATTACTACTCACAATAACGTTTGGATATAACAGAACTTAAAGTTGCTCTCTGTAACAATTTGCCCAACAATATCTTTTTATTTGCCCATTTGTGACTGGAACATGTTCTAATTAGTAGATTAACACCTTAGCTTCACAGTGGGTACTCCTGCAAACCTCTGACCAATAGTTATCAGACTGGATTCGGGTTCGAATTTCCTGCTCTTTTTCTGCGGATGTGACGTCATGTGCACATTGTGTACGTGATGAAGGGGGTGTGAAGTTGTCTTTTTCGGCCACAGATGGCAGTAGCGATTCGAAATAAAAATTTCTGGGTTCAGATACTAAGAAAACCACTTAAGAACAACCCCCAGAAGAAAACGAGTGTATTTATTTGTATGCACTTTGATTTCTTGATTTAGCTCATTTTCAACGATTATATTTTTACCTCATTCACTGCCATAAATGTATTTAAAAAAAAAAAAAGGTTATTAAAAATTTGGGGCTTCAGGCGGTAATTTTTTAAAATCGTAATTAATCGCATGACTTCACTAGTTAACTCACAATTAATCACAAATGTTATATCTGTTCTAAATGTACACTAAAAAAAATTCTAGGTTTTCATACTCTCGTTAATAAAAGTGAAAAAAAATGTGAACTAATAGAAATAGTTCAAATTAATTTTTGATTTGTATAGCCGTTGAATGGCAGCGAATTAATAAAAAAAAAGAAGAAGAAAAGATTATTAAAAATTCGGGGCTAAAATTTTGAATCGAAAATAATCGCATGACTTCACTAGTTAACTCACGATTAATCACATTTTATTTTTACTCTTGTTAAGTGTGTGTGTGTGGGGGGGGGGGGGGGGTGTAAAACTAATATAAATAGTTAGAATGAATTTTTGACATTTATAGCCGTCAATGGCAGCGAATTAGTTAAAATAACAAATTAATTGAATCAATTCGCTTTATTGCCCAATAGAAAAAGTTTAAATGATTTGTTGACGTTTATGAGTTAAAATAACTAATTAATTGAATTAATTCAGTTTATTGCCCAGTCCTACTGGAATGAAAACGGAAATTTTGTACACAAACAACAATGTCCGTTAACAGTTCCGCGGGGGTTAAATGCCCAAAAACACTACAGTCAAACACTGCATTGCTTTGACTTTTAGATGATGTGGACTCCATCGTGACGGTTAACAGAAGATTATGGGTTGACTTGTTTCTAACGTATAAGATGATGATGTTTATCATCAATAAGTGTCATCAGAGACCTATATTTGAGCGCCAATGTTATCATGATTAAGTATATGGCCTTGAAATAATCGCATGTCTTTGAGATCTCTCTGCTTTGTGACCAGTCACGCATCACGTGACCTAATAAAGCTCTTTATTTACCTTATGGGACAAGTTAGACCTATCCTTGCTATGGCATTCGGGTTTAAGTGACATTGAGGTCTCAGAGGTGAGACTTCTCACAGCCATTACAAAGAAATAGCTGCCAGGACGCGAGGAGAATCAAGTGAGACAGCGTCATCAAATGAGTGAGAACTGATGAGACAATGTTGCTGGTCAGAAAACAAGGTAGAGTTGTGCGTTTTTGTTTCTTTTGTTAATGAGGATTTAAGGCAGGGGTGTCAGAAGTGTTTTAATTTTTTTTTTATTGCGGGACACTTTGTGGTTGTGGCTTCTGTTATGATGGTGAAACCAAATGTTTAATCATCCTGTTGCATTATTAGAATGCACAACAAATTGATTACTAGTTTTGAAATTAAGAAGTCAATATTTAGTTAAATTATTGTTCAAGTTACCTTAAAAAGGGTAATAAATAGGCACATCTTGCAAAACATCAAGGTTTAAAATTTTGATTGATGAAATTTAAATTAAGTTAACGTTTTGGTGCAGATTTTAGCTATCCAGCCTATTTTCCATGTTTCCTTCCTGCAGCACAGCGGGATCTAATGATCAGCTAATCAGCAAGCTTTGCAGAAGCCTGATAACGATCCTGATCGTGAATCAGGTGTGTTAGTGGAAAGAAACATGGAGAACAGGCTGGATAGGGGCTCTCCAGGACCGAACTTGAGCACCCCTGCAGGGGTGGGGGTGCGAGTGTTGGAACGTGGCCAGAAACGGCGCGGAAGTCCGTGGCATCTACCCCATTGGGTTGCTTATGTGATTCTGGTCTTTGATGTACTTAGCAACGAAAGATACAGTGAATTAGCAAAAGTTCAAGGCCATCATTAGATTGTTCTTGTAAAATGCCCAAATTAGCAATGTTTTTTATACTTTGCGTTTGTTTCGGGTTGGGTCCTTGTGTTTAAAAAAAAAAAAAAACAGTACATAAATTGAGATGTTATTGCAATTAAAGTATATTTAGGACTCATCGTGGACCATGGCATTTGATGTATGTTGACAATTTTGTGTTTGTTTGTTGGCATGGGCCTTTGAAGAATTCACACTTGACCAAACTATTTTGTATTAATATGGCATTAACTGCAACTCATACATATGACTGACTGCATATGTGTAAATGTATTGTTGTGCACTTTAATAATCTATGTAGTAGATTCAATACTACTGTTTGGCCAAATGAGAGTAAAATTAACAGTGGTTGCACATTTTGGAAAATTGAAATCAACAATCCAAATTTCAGGTGTAAACATGAGATAGTGATGATCATGTTTTCTTTCAGTTTCAGGGGAGGTCCGGAGGTTTGACCCGAACTTCAAGGGGCCCCTACGCGACAGGTATAAAGCTAACTTTCAATCAGCGGTTCCAAATTTTTGGCGCAAAATAACTGATTATTAACCAAGATCTTTTTGTTCTCAGAGGATGCACGGATGTCGTCTGCTGTTTTCTCTTCATCGTTGCCTTGCTGGGCTACTTTGCTGTGGGAATTCTTGGTAAGACTGACTAGCCATAATGCACTAAGTATATGATTAGGATGAACACTAGTCTTGCCATTCTTTTCTTTCTCTTCTGTTGTCATGTTTTGTTTGTTTTCAGATTTCATATTCACAATCCATATTCTAAATACAAAACATGCAATTAGTCATACAACGAAATCCATTACAAGTACCTAGATCTGACCTTTAGCTTCACTTAATATCTGCAACTTGTGCGAGGTCGAGCCAGCTGCTACCAACTGCTGCTACCACCACGGCTTCGCTAGTGGTAAACAGGAAGTGATCTAATCGTGCTCTCGAAGTTAAACGTAAATGTGACCCTTTTTATTAAACTTGCAATCTAATTATTATTAATAATATAATCCTACAAATTAGACAAAGAATAGGAAAATAAAAACAATGCACATAATACGTTGCGCACCATATTAGCCTTTCAATTCGAATTAGTGAACCAACAACTTCTCCTACTGGCGAAACACAAAGTTACAGGTAGACTTCAACTCTTAAAGGCTGTATCAAAGATAATCCAGTTAATTATTTTTGATTAACTCTTGAGCAAACTTTTGTTTTGTATGTTCTGTTCTTTTCTTTTTGTTTTGAATGATTCTACCTGTCTTTCCATAAAGCCTGGACTCAGGGTGACCCCCGGAAAATCATCTATCCCACTGACAGTAGAGGCAACTTCTGTGGGCAAAAAGGAACACTCCAAGAGTGAGTTATCAGGCATTAATAGCGTAATGTAATGGTGCCGTCAGTAATGACATGTTGCTATCCTCCGTATATGACATAGGGACAAGCCTCTTCTGTTTTACTTCAATATCCTGATGTGTGCCAGTCCCGCGGTGATGGTTGAGCTCCAGTGTCCCACCACACAGGTTAGCTACGAGACAATTAACATGTTTCAAATGGTCTCAATAGTTTTCTAACAGTTGTTTGTCACCTGTTCCAGATATGTGTGAAACGCTGTCCTGACAGGCATCTCACATTGAAAGGTGCCCAGGGTAACAAAATAGACCGTGAATACTACTTACAGTATTGCAAGGAAGAGGCACAAAATAACCAGGTAAAGCATCCACAAATCATTGCGCAACGTAAGAATCTTGTACAAACCCAAATCCCCAAAAAGTTGGGACACTATACAAATTGTGAATAAAAACTGAATGCAATTATGTGGAAGTGCCAACTTTCAATATTTTGTTTAGAATAGAACATAGATGACAGGTCAAAAGTTTAAACTGAGAAAATGTATCATTTTAAGGGAAAAATATGTTGATTGTAAATTTCATGGTGCCAACAAATCTAAAAAAAAAGTTGGGATAGGTAGCAATAAGAGGCTGGAAAAGTCAATTGCACTTATAAAAAAAACAGCTAAAAGACCAGTTACCACTAATGAGGTCCATTGGCAACTTGATTGGAGTATAAAAAGAGCTTCTCGGAGTGGCAGTGTCTCTCAGAAGCGAAGATGGGTAGAGAATCACAGATTCTTCCAATGTTGCGCAGAAAGATAGTGGAGAAATATCAGAAAGGTGTTTACCAGCGAAAAATTGCAAAAAGTTTGAAGTAACCATCATCTACAGTGCATATAACATCATCCAAAGATTCAGAGAATCTGGAACAATCTCTGTGTGTAAGGGTCAAAGCCGAAAAATCCACATGATCTTCGGGCCCTTAAACGTCCTTGCACCGCAAACAGGAATGCTTACTGTAAGGGAAATCACAGAAAGGGCTCAGCAAGACTTCCAGAAAACATTGCGACATTACAAAGAAGAAGCCATTTTTAAAGCAGACCAAAAAGCGCAGGCGTTTCTCTGGGCCAGGGGTTATTTCAAATAGAGTGTGGCAAAGTGGAAACCTGTTTTGTGGTCAGACCAATCACGATTGGAAGTTCTTTGTGGGAAAAAATAAATAAAAATAAACGACCAGTAAAATGTAGGGTAATAGTTTGCATCCACTTAAGCCCGGCGCCCAAATTGTGGGGAAAAACGCTGAACGGAAATCATGCACTGCAGACATAATAAGTAGGGCTGGGTATCGATTGTAACTTCTTCAATAGATTCAATTTCGATTCAAAAGAGTTTAGTTTTGATTCAATTTCGATTTTTTTTCTGATTCACTTCAATTCAATCCAATAGTCATTAATTATGGAACATCAATTTTTCTTAAATATCAAGGACATGATAAAAACGCCCCAATAATAAATTCCATATAAAATTTTGCGGAGGCAGTAACTGGTTAAATTATTTAGTTTAATAATAAAAGTAACACGTGTCACACATGAAGTGTTACACAAACATTGACATCAGCAAGGATCAGATGAAAATATTTTCATAATTCTAATTCATTAGTTATAAAGTCAGGTCATAAGTCAGTATTATATACATATATAAATGTAAAAAAATAATTTTAAATACACGTGAACAGCAAATTTGAAGAAAAAGTAAAATACAAAAAAATTGGCCTTTAAAATTATATTTTCTCACTCAGAAATAAACACTACATAAACACTGGATGTATACACATGAAATCCTTCTTAATCAATACCTCTGGGCTTCTGTTAATGTGTGGTGGTGATTTTGCCATCATCCAACAACCCTCAGCCTGTATTTTGCCGTTTTGTTGTGTTTTGCCATAAGAGGAACATTTCTGGGCAGAAAGTCAATGTTTACCTCTCCAGCCAATCACAGAGCGGGGGGCGTGTCGCCGGATGCAGGCGCGATGCGGTCAGAGGCGGGAACGATGAGCTAGTATGGTTGAGCCATGGGAGGAGTCCGTTTTGAATTGTTTATAAACAAACGGTCAAAAATTAAGACCCCACCTTTAAAATAACTGATTCATGGTCTTAGAATGAATGTATCAATATCCGTCTCGAAAAGGAAAATCGATTACATTTTGATTATTCGCTTTTTTAAAACCCAGCCCTAATAAGTAAAAAAATGTATACTTCATTTACGAACATATTAGTATTATTTTGGTCAAATACAAAAAAAAAAGGATGAAAAAACAATCTTTACACACAAGCCAATACAGAGTGGCATTTTGCCTGCAAGTACACTTGCAAAAACATTCATAAACACTTGCCAGTCAAAAAGGTTAAATGATACTGTGTCTTAAATACCATGTCAAAGTTAACTTGTTTTTTAATATTTTTTTATATTTAGAGTGTCGCAGAGAAGATACGCTTCTGCCCTTCCATGATCATGCCCAGCAAAGTCTGTGAGTGACAAGCATGTTTCATGCATCAACTAGCGATGTCACATTCCAATTGTGTTCTTCTGCCGCTTTGTGTAGTCACACGGCGCTGCCTTCCATCCCTGGCAACATTAAAGGATGGCAGCGTGATGGTCGGCAATGACACCGTTATTCAAACCGGCGGCCCAGAAGGCATTCCCGCCGCACAAGTGCTCAATGCGACCAAGTGAGTCCTTTTCACACAGTCACCTCAGTCACCTTGTATTATGGGAACCACTCCATTGTGCTAAATCGACATTTTGTAACTAGGTTTAACATGTGTATTTGAATGTTGTTTTTGTTACAGGAAGTCCAACATACTTTTTGAAGCTCGCCAGTTGGCCATGAAAATCTTTGAGGATTACACTCAATCCTGGCACTTTATAATAATGTAAGAAGTTGAACATGATTCATTGATTCAAAATTCGAAATTGTCTCTGGACAAAAGAAAAATCTCGATGGCTATATTTTTCAATGCAAATGTTTTTACTGTGACCCTCAAATTTGTGCCATTTTTAGAGGTCTGACGGTTGCGATGGTTAGCAGCTGGTTCTTCATAGTCATGCTGCGCTTACTGGCAGGCATCATGGTCTGGATCATGATTGTTCTCGTCAATGCAGTCATAATCTACGGTAAATCTCCTTTTTGACTCTTGTGACATCAGGTACATGAAAAGGACTCAACATTGGGTGTTTTCTTAGGTATTGTACATTGTTACCTGAAGTATCAAAGTCTGGCTGTGGAACCTGGCGCTGATCTGACTGTCCGTGATCTGGGAATACAGACCGACCTCTCCATCTACCTTGAGATCAGACAAACATGGCTTGCATTCAGTACGCTCCAAAATGCTCCCCAATAGTGTGTTGTTGTGTCTGTTTCAATTCCTTCCACTTTTGCAGCAATCACCCTCGCTGTTGTGGAGTTCCTCGTCATTGTGACGCTCATCTTCCTTAGGAAGAGGATTATGATCGCAATCGCCCTCATCAAAGAGTCCAGCAGGTCAGACTCCTTCCAGGCGTATAACGTGTCAAAGTGAAGCAGTCACACTTTGGAGCCTACAACGTTGATGCTCAGTTTTGACTGTTAGAGAGGAATTAGATTATTTTTGTAATTGTGGTTGTATAGGTTGAGAGCTGTTTCCAACAAATGTATGTCTCTCATGTTCCTTTTTCTTTTTCTTCCTCCCACTTCCAAATTGTCTTCATCCTACTTCTTTTCAGGCCAGGTTTTAATTAAGTACTTATTGGTAAATTATAGGGATGTCAGGCGATGATTTTTTTTTAATTGTAATTGCATGACTTAAATAGTTAACTCATGATTAACTCATTCACTGCCATTGACGGCTTTAGACGTAAAAAATTCATTTGAACTATTTCTATTAGTTAAATTTTTTTCCCACTTTTGTTAACAAGAGAATGAAAACCTAGAAAAAAACGATTGTACATTTTGAACAGATATAAAAATTTGTGATTAATTAATTAACTAGTGAAGATTATTAAAAGTTAGGGACGTCAGGCGATTATATTTTTTAATTGTAATTAATCACATGACTTCACTAGTTAACTCACGATTAATTACATTTTATATATCTGTTCTAAGTGTACAATAATTCCCCCCCCCTAGGTTTTCATATTCTTGTCAACAAAAGTGGAAAAAAAAAATTGAAATAGTTCAAATGAATTTTTGACTTCTATAGCCGTCAATGGCAGTGAATGAGTTAATGGCAAATTTTATATCTGTTCTAAATGTACAATAAAATGTACACTAAAAATATTTTTTTCTTCAAATGAATTTTTGACGTCAATGGCAGTGAATGAGTTAATGGCAAATTTTATATCTGTTCTAAATGTACAATAAAATGTACACTAAAAATATTTTTTTCTTCAAATGAATTTTTGACGTCAATGGCAGTGAATGAGTTAATGGCAAATTTTATATCTGTTCTAAATGTACAATAAAATGTACACTAAAAATATATTTTTCTAAGTTTTCATACTCTTGTTAACATAAAAGTGGGGAAAAATGTTAATCTAATAGAAATAGGGCTGCATCTTTTGTCATTCATTGATACGGTAATATTTTTCTGCCACGAGATGACATAATTGTATTTGTAAGATATTGGTGACAGCTCAGTGCCTTTTTCTTTTCATTTCATATTAAGAGCTATCTAATCTTTAACATGAAGTAACTTGGGAAATTCTGCACATTTTAAAAATTGTAAATTTTGACGTGGACATGTGTACGGCGTTGTGTTTAGAATTCCCCCCAGTACAGGCTTTCCAAGTAAAGGGCGGTCATGAATCGCGCTTTAAAAAAAATAGTGCCGTTAAAGGAACTTTAAATTAACTCAAAAGTAATGCACTAATTTTGACGCCCCTAAATTATGTTCAGGTTTTCTTGTTTATGTTGACCGTTCCCTGAAACAAATGAAATGAAAACTAAAATAAGGCAATGGGAATATTAGAAACATCTCTTATGATCAAATTAAATTTAAACCATAAACTATGCTAAAGCTACAAGAAATTTGAGGCTGCCTTATTTACCTCTTGAGCTATTTACCTCTTTATATAAAATGCTATACTTACATACACCAGCCCTAGAGAGACAGTGTTTAAGTGATAACTGGAATGAAACAGTTAAATAATACTTGATTATCTCCAAAATACTACTTCATTATCTCCATTTCAATGTCAGTGTTAAAGTGCAATCTGCCCCATGGCCAAGCTAAGCTAATGCATATTTTTTTCCTTCTAACCATAATAATATAATTATTGTAACTACGTTATTATTTGTGGAATTAGGTTGGGATCAAGCACTGCCACTGAGTGTTGCTGAACAATATATAGCAATGTTAGCAACTGTTAGCGTGTTAAATATCTTTATCTGCCTCGACACTTTTCTCTACTCAGATGGCTAACTTGCTATATGTTAGCATACCAACTGCTACTTTACCACAGGTTGCTCTATTGTTATATATAAGAAAAGCAATGATTATCATTAATGAAAAAAATATTTTTTTCAGGGCTCTTGGATATGTGACATCATCATTATTCTACCCATTGCTGACTTCTCTCCTCGTGGCAGTGGTGATAGCTTACTGGGCGGTCACTGCTGTGTATCCTTTCACTTCAGATGCTAATCAGGGATGTAACAGATGCAGTATGAATACATATTGTTTCTTTTTTGCCACCTTAACATCTTTGCCATTCAGTTATCTTGCCACATCAAATTCTGAAGTGTACAAAGTGTCCGCCAATGAGGATTGCGAATATCGTTTCAAAACCTGCGATCCTAAGGTGATAACCAATCCTGCGCCTCATCACGTCAACATGTTTCTACTATCAAACTGTTTAATTTTTTTTGCAGACATTCAACATCTCCAATATAACGTCGGCGTGCCCTGAAGCCGAATGTAACTTTGCCTTCTATGGTGGGGAGAGCCTGTACCACAAATACCTCATCGTGTTCCAGTTTTACAACCTCTTCCTCCTCTTCTGGTGCGCCAACTTTGTGACGGCCATGGGACAGGTCACGCTAGCTGGGGCCTTTGCCTCATATTACTGGGCTTTTAAGAAACCCGATGATATGCCACCCAACCCCGTCTCGTCCTCTCTGGGACGAACCCTCAGGTTAGATTTGTGAAGTTGATGGGCTGACTCTTTGACTTTGTAACAACTCTTCATTTGTGCCTGCCAGATATCACACAGGCTCAGTGGCGCTTGGTTCACTGATCCTGTCGTTGATCCAGATCATCAGGGTTCTTCTGGAATATCTTGATCGCAAGCTGAAAGGTAGACTTTAAAGTGAATGGATACAGTTTTACACGTGTATACAGCCATGTTTCCAACTTGCAAAAAACAACCCAAAGAAATAGTGGGCAAAAATAGTGATCAATTCTCACAAATACGTTCTATTTTTAAGTGTCCAAAAAGACGTATTTATACGTTTTTATGCTAGAGCATACAGAAGGCGTTGATGCAGCCTCTCAACTGCAGAGAACGGTTGAAGAAATGGTAGCTATTACAAAAAACGGCCTGCAGGTGGCAGCAGAGTATACGAGATCAACCAGGGCCATGTTGCAAACGAGCTGATTTACCCACAGTTCTAAACAGATTTGCGAATTATTATGAAACTTAGCTATATTCTAATGCTAATTGCTGCAAAACGGAAACATATCAACTTTTTTTCTCTGATGAAAGAGGAGACTCTCATCTTTCTTTTGGTAGGTTCCATGTTTTTATAGCAATAGAACACAATATTCTGTGGGCCTAGCAAAATCAGTCAAAATCCAGTAAAACAGCCGATAGCGAAGGGTATTGCTTCAGTAAAAATGGCTGTGAAGAATGAGCTAACAACGGGCCCGTTGACTCATGACTATGGTCAAAGGTGTATTCCGCTTTTTCTGCCAGGATAGTAAAAAAGAAAACTGACAGATGAATTACTCCTACCAACATTTTTATCCTCCTTCATCCTCCAGGTGCTAAAAACAAGTTTACTAAATTTTTGCTGAACTGCATGAAATGTTGCTTCTGGTGTCTGGAGAAATGCATCAAGTTCCTCAACAGGAATGCTTACATCATGGTGAGTTTCCGCAAGTACAGATAACCATGGAGTGGAGAGATGTTAGTATACTAGTTATACTAATTAATGTGTGTGCCACGTCTGTCTCAAGATTGCCATCTATGGGCATAGTTTCTGTACTTCAGCTCAAGACGCCTTCAATCTTCTGCTGAGGAACGTTGTCAGGTTGGAAATTATATACCTTGTTACGTTTGACAAACATTTGCTCTCATTGGAGACTTCATCTACATTTCTGCCTTGGCAAATATACTGTAATGTTTACACATTTGGATTTTACCTGAATATTATTCAAAGGCAATGTTTTTCTTCTGTCTTTTTATTTTAACATTCACAAGTTTCATTCTTTATATTAGTCACTGGCAATAAAATTTGTTGGAATTTGCATTTGAATTAGATGTAGGACTCTGCATGGGCGGAGTTTCCTTTTAGTATTTTTGTATATTTTGTTATACCACCTGCACCACAACTTAGACCTGCTTTTAGCTAGCCTAAATTATCATTCCATATTTTTATTCGAGTCATGGAATCATGTAAGTGCAACAACTACTGACATCAATTTAGAAATACACCGAAACTAACCCAGCCACTCGGAGTTAATTCAACGCAGGTGATGCACAATAACGATTAGTTTATGCTTGATGCTCGCCCCCGTTGTTAGCTGATATTCTCCCAGAGTCTGGGATAGACAAGTTCGGTCCTAGAGAGTCGCAGTCCTGCATGTTTTCGGTGTCTCCTGCCTCCAACCCAGGTGTTTCAAATCATCAGCTGCTCATTACGTTCTGCAAGAGCCTCTCAGCTGTGTTCGAGGAGGGAGACATTAAAAAAAAAACGTTTAAAAAAAACTTGCCTACCCCAGACTATAGGAGGCAGTAAATAGCGTCAGAAGCAGATGAACTTTTTCTTGTGTGTCATTTTCAAAACAGGGTGGTTGTCTTGGACAAAGTGACTGACTTCCTGTTGTTCCTTGGAAAACTGCTCATTGTTGGATTCATTGGTAAACGCGCTCTCATATCGCTTACAAAAGTACGTTATGTTAAATGTAATTCATGTGTAGTTGTACTCCAATTTTTTTTCTGTGCAGGCGTCCTCTCCTTTTTCTTCTTTACTGGAAGAATTGATTCTCCTGAGTACGCTGCTCCTTCTTTGAACTTCTACTGGGTGCCAATACTGGTGAGTCCAAAATGGAACAAACATTCACACTGACGATCGACCTCTACTGAGGCTTTAACATTTTACATTTGTGAAATTATTGATTCCTTTTGTTGTATAGCCGTGACCCACTTTTATAGATGTTAGGAAGAATAAAGAACATGTTTTGTCTAAAATAGCCTGACAACACATGTGTATATTGTCAAAAACGTTTAAGAGGAGTTTGATGGACCGCTAAAAAGCATGTCCCTCGCCCCAGAATGATATCCGCTAATTAGAAGCTAGTTGCATTGGATTTGCTTAGAGGAAACAAGTAACTAATGTAGTTACGCTTCCTGTCGCTTGCATATATATATATATATATATATATATATATATATATATATATATATATATATATATATATATATATATATATATATATATCGACGGCAATAGACGTCAAAAATCAATTTGAACAATTTTTTTCCATTTTTGTTAACAAGAGTATGAAAGCCTAGAATTTTGTTGTTGTACATTTAGAACAGATATAAAATGTGTGATTAATCGTGAGTTAACTAGTGAAGTCATGCGATTAATTACGATTACAAATTTTAATCACCTGATGCCCCTGATTTTTAACAATCTTTTCTTTATTATTATTATTTTTAATAATCTTTTCTTTTTCTTTTTTAAGAAAAGATTAAAAATTAGGGCCGTCAGGCGATATTTTTTTTTAATCGTAATTAATCGCATGACTGCACTAGTTAACTCACGATTAATCACACATTTTATATCTGTTCTAATACAATAAAACAATTCTTGGTATTCATACTCTTGTTAACAAAAGTGGGAAAATGTTAAACTAATAGAAATAGTTCAAATGAATTTTTGACGTCTATAGCCGTCGATGGCAGTGAATGAGTTGATCTGAAATATCTTGTATGCCACAAAATCAAAGAAGTGACCTTGCCGTTCCAATACTTTAGGAGGGGGACGGTATCTTGTTGTGCTGATGGAACTTGTTTGAATACTGTTTTAATTTTTATCTGTGGTGCAGAATTTTTTATGTCAAATTTTTTTGCCCCCCTCTAATTAGACGAATGTAATTGGATCCTACTTCATTGCCCATGGTTTCCTCAGTGTGTACTCCATGTGTGTGGACACAATCTTCCTCTGCTTCTGTGAGTACTTTTCATTGGCATGGTCTCATTTCTCCTTGTTATAAACTTGTACTATTGTGCTACTAGTTCAATTTATATTCAATTTATATTTATTACTTGTCAAACTGAGCTGCTAGTTTCGTGTTTATTTGTTGCTGTCTCACCACCTCTAATATTTTCCAATTTTCCTTGAACCCCAATGAAACTCTGCTCACCGAAAGGCGAAGACTTGGAGAGAAATGACGGCTCGCCTGGAAGGCCGTACTTCATGTCCCCCGAGCTGCACGTTCTCCTCGGCTTAGGGACGAGGTCTGAAGGCGACGGAGACGACGCCGACCAAACAAACCAAGGAGTTGTGGAAGAAGGCGACATTGAACTGAAGTTGCAGTCTGTCGTTCCGCCGCGGAGGGAGGATGGGCAGCCTCTGAACGCTAATTATGAAGAGGCGGATGAAACCAAGGAGCAAGAAACGAACGACGAGCGAATAGCCTGCGAACGGGAAGCGAGAGAAGCAGACGTGAGGGTGGTGCTTAAGCAGCAGGAGAATTTGCGGGCGGAGACGCATTCAAATGAGGATGAGGAGTAGAAAAGCAGAAGAATCCAACTGAAAACATGCTGCCGCTACAAAGCAAGAGATGCTTGGAGAATGAGTATAATGTTGTGGCTTCAAAAATGTGCAGCAAGATTTGTGAGCTGGAGGAGGTTTGTGCTCAGAGTTTGGGGCCCGGTGTGTCGATGTAGCTTGAAAATTGTGTTGGTGCGAAAGTGCTTACGCCGTGCCTGATAATTAAATATTAACGCACGACACGACCTCTACAAGCTGTGTATCTCCATGGAAGTTTGATTTTTCACGATTTACGACACCAGCTGATGCCAAAAACTTTACTATTTATATACAGATTGTTGGCTTCAGTCTTGAAACCCTCGCCATGTACAGTATTGTACTGCCACCTACTTGCCTTGGCGAAAGTGCTGTGATTTTCTGATGCTGCATGATGTTGGCATGACCATATAAGGCAGGCTACGTTCACACTGCAGGGCGTGATGCCCAATTCAGATTTATTGTTTGATCTTTGAAATGCTCATTATAACGTTGGTGAAAACATGTACATTGACTTTCTAACATTTGCTGATGACATTCCTTTTATTGTATTAGGCTATTGTAATTGTTCATATCTGTTGTTGATAAAGAAAAAGAAAAAGTCATGTTGAATAAAAAGAAAACATGCCATTGGAACAGAGTCCATCTATTTTCCCATGCCATAAAATTTGAGGATTATACATTTACTTTTTAAAAATACAACACTAATCAAATAGGCTAACAAATTGTCAAAATTAATACGTAAATAACAGGTGATGAAATACAATTTCAAATTCTGTTCAGAATAAAAATACTACAGTGGTTTATTTGCCACATTAGCTCACGTTAATAATATGGTTTTGTTTTGTTTTCCCCAGATTAGACTGAGAATTTTTGGACGCTAAAAACTGATGGCTTTGAGGCTGACAAGACAATTCATTCCATATTAACTCATTCACTGCCATTGACGGCTATAAACGTCAAACATTAATTTGAACTATTTCTATTTTTTTCCACTTTTGTTAATAAGAAAAAAAATATTGTACATTTAGACCAGATATATAATTTGTGATTAATCATGAGCGAACTATTGAAGTCATGCGATTAGTTACAATTGAACTTTTTGGAAAAAAAGATTTTAAAAATGAAAAAAGATAAAAAATTTGGTTTTTGAAAAAATATTATAAAAAAAAAAAGATGACTTCAATAGTTAACTCACGATTAATCACAAATTTGATAATCTGTTCTAGATGTACAATAACAACTTTTCTAGGTTTTCATACTCTTGTTAAAAGTGGAAAAAACTAACAGAAATAGTTCAAATAAATTTTTGACGTCTAAAGCCGTCAATGGCAGTGAATAAGTGAACAACCCATAATGCTTTATGGGCCACAGGGCCAGGCTACGATTTTCAAATGTCACACATCCTATTGCTTGCCAGTAAACCATGGCATGGTTTTGAGAAACACCCAGCCATAGCCAACATAGCAAATGTACTATTAACTAGCACTGGTACGTTATTAGGTATGAAATATAGTAATAAACTCAGTCACATTTGGCTGATACTTTAATATGCTTTTCAAGTTCAGCGCAAATGAGTTTCAAAACAACTCCCAAGTTCGAACAAGGATGTGAGATGACTGACTGGCTTTACTGCGCTAATCACATTGCTGGTACTCGGACTTGTTGGAGAGGAGATGGACATTTTACAGGGAAAGCAATACGTCTGCACTCTTAAGATTTTTCTGTAACAGTGGTTCTAACCTTTGTTTGGGGCGTGATGTACTCCAAGTGAAATGTTGTTGTTTTTTTCAGCCAAGTCCCCCCTAAACAGCGCATATCTTTGGTTGAGGAAAAAAAAAAGACTTAACTCTTGTGTTGTCTTGCGAGTCAAAAGTGACCCACTACCATGTTTAGCTGTAGAAAAAATACCTTAAACTACAGTTTTCCAACTTGAAACTTAAATGGACCCCATCATCAGAAAAAGTGACACTTTGTTTTTGTTTATCTTTCCATGTGGGTTGTACACCACTAGGGTACAAAGATTGTTTTATGGGTAATTTCTGACCCGTTAATTATGAAAGCATGTTAAGTACAGTTGCACAGAATTTGTACTTAGTTACTTACTTCCTACCACTACATCATTGTTTGGTCATTTTAACTATTTAACTATATAACTAACGCATGTTACCAAAGTTAAAAATGAGAAATGACATCACAAAGTCCACACTCAACTTGTCATCAGAGGAAACTGAACCGGTAAAAAGTATTGTTTACATGTTGCTTAGCAACGTGGCTCGGCACTGTGTGCGTCTTGTTACTGAGCCCTCTCTTTGGCCTACACGTGACTTCTCTTTGCTCAACGAGATTATACCGAAACCATGTTTGAACCGGAAAGCACCAAACCCTCCATATATGACCAAATAGCGGATTTGCAGCGTAAACTCCAACTTTTAGGTAAGCTCGTTTCGACTTCCGACTTCCGACTCCGATATTTATGAACTTCCGATACTTGCCGCCGGCCAGAGAGCGACAGGAGCGCCTTCTATGAGAGCTCCAACTCGGCCTTGGCCAAGAACCGCCAGAGCATCCTGCAGCTACGGGAGGAGAACAAGGAACTGCAGAAGAGGGTGACGGAGGCGGAAACAGTAAGGACGTGAAACACTTGACTCATGAAATCTCCACATCCTCACTGAGATTATGTTGATCTCTTGTCTCTCAGGATGAACAACAATTGGTGCAATCGGCCTTACACGGCCGAGGCGTGGAAAAGGACACTGGGCCACCAATTTCCGGGAAGGTTGTATGCATTTAATTACTGTACTTTGCTAGCTTTGTCGTTTTTGTGACTTACGGCTTCTTGTCCCTGTACAGATGTCGAGATACTATAACAGACCTGTCACACATTTTTTAATGCAGAGTACTATTTTCAGCTTTCAAAATGAAACCTAAAAATAAATAAAATGTAGTCGAGAGTGTTTCCTTTGTGTGTCCTTAGGCAGCCCTATCCAAACTTGAGCACCGGGTAGCGTCCAAGATGAAACGTCTCAACGCCCAGAGGCACACTACTCTTGCTCAACAGCACCGCCTAGAGGACCTAAAGAGGGAGTGCCTCAGATTGGAAGCAGTGGGCTTCAGCCAAGTACTAGCAGAAAAGGAGGATGTTACTATGGTTGGTATTACTTGTTTTTACAGGCAAAGACGGAATCTTTTATGGCACTATGATTTAAACAACATCTGATAACAAATAAAACACTACACTATATTGATTATTTACCTTTACTTTTCAGTGATTACTGCAAATAATAGAAGTACTGTATATCGATTTTAAACCTTTTTTTTTATATGTCTTGTTCTCTGCAGAAATTGAGGTCACTGCAGAACTGTCTGGACAAGAACCAGCTCAAGTGCAAGGAAGCTGCAAACATCATGACTAACTACCTAAAACTGAAACGCCACTTGCAGGTTAGTTGTGGTGAACCTCAAGACCAAATTCAAGCGAGGGACCATGCTTCAACCATCCTTTTTTCTTCCCATTTTTTTTTTATTGGCAGGAGGAGAGTCTATCTTTCCAGGGTCAGGTAGATGGTCTAGAAGCAGAAATCACAAAGTACAGGAAGGAATTGCAGGAAGTTCAGGATATGAACAACAAAGCCCAGCTGTCCAAAGAAACCGCAATTGTAAATGATGATGTTCTTTACATAAACTGTCACTCTGCTATCAACACAAGTTATTGACTGCAAATGTGGTCTGTAATTTCAACTCTTTACATGTCTTGCTTTGAGGTTCCCGCAACGTACTTATTGTGTATCATCATCCATACATTGCTGCAATTTGCAATTTACTATCATATGACAGTTTTATGTCGCTCGCGCACTCTTTTCCATTCTCCAAGACTGAGTTACAGCAGCTGGAGGAGCTGTACTTCAAGGAGCACCAAGAAAAAGATTATCTTTTAGCCATCTACCGAAAAAGGGTGCAGGAGATCAAGGCCCGGGCTGAAAAGTTGGATGTGAGTACTCAGCATGTGTGTGTTTTTTTTTTTAATGCTACCTTGTGAATCAAAGCCAAAACATGAAATCATAGCTAATGAAATGAGCTTAACTCGAACGCTGTGACCTGCAGGCTCAGAGGAAAAACGTCCAACAGGATGAGCTGAACGCTGAAGCTGAGTGCGGCGCTGCCAGGATGGCCGCTGAGATGGAACAGAGCATCAGCATCTTTGATGAGACCCTCCAAAGTATGAAGGATGCCACCGGTTACACAGATACAAAGGTAGCAATGCGGAAACGGGCTCGTTTATATTGTCCCTCCATGTGATTTGTGGAAGGTTACAAATGTGACCTGTGACCTCCCGAGGTGAATTCATGGCCTGGCATGAGTGGGGCCATTAAATAACTCCACTTTAAAATCCCTTGTAGCTCACAGCTAAAGTGTCCTTTTGCGAGGAAGACAAAGATAATTGTTATTCAGAAGAATGGGCTGGAGCGACTTCATCTTAGTCAGCTACCTGAAATGAAAAAAGACGGATTTAGTGACTTGCTGGTGCAATTTAAAATCACTGCTTAATTTAAAACCCAAGTTCAAGACTGAAGGCTTTAGATAAGGCTCCAAGTCAACAGAGTGGCAAGTCAATGTCACAAATTCAGTGACATCCAGGCTTTGATTTAAGAAGTCTCCTTCGTGATATGAAGAAGTCTGCTACTTCAGTCTCTTAATGGTATGTGCTTGCTACATTTCTTACGGCTGGGCTCAATACAAAGGTTAAATTCATGTGAGAATGTAGCATTAGAAAAGGTCTTCTGTTTTTTTCATTTCTTAAAAAAAATATATATTTAAGATTTTTCCCCCTAATACAATATAAAGAGAAGAAGAGAGAGAAAAAAACAAAAAAAACAACAGGTGGATTGTCATCATGTTAAAAAAGGTGCACACAGAGGGAAAAAAATGTAAATGTAAAATATAAATATATAGATAGCGGCAGAGCTTATAACACTAGTGATAAGCTAATCAAACAGTTGGTGGTTCATAATTAGTGATCGAGTAGTGTCAAAAAAGGGTTCCCTGCACACTTTTACAAAATTATCTCTTAAATTATTTTTTATCAAAACAAATCCGCTCCTGCCTTGTGTCATTTCATTCAGCCATCTCTTGACGCATGGGGCATGTGGAATTTTCCAATTTAGTAATATTAATTTCTTGGCTACTACCATATTGATCTTGAGAACCTGCTTTTGGTGAAAGGGGAGGGTCTCGGCCAAGTTAGAACAACCGAATATTGCCAGTTTACAATCTGGCTGAGCCACTATTTTACATTGTTTAGAAAACCATTTAAATATTTCACACCCAAAAATATTCAATACAGGGCAAAACCTAAATAAATGTGCAAGTGAACCTTCATTACCACCTCTATCACACAAAGGAGACACAGATTGAAAAATTCTACTTAGTCTGGTTTTGGAATAAGGAATCCCATGTAAAACTTTGAATTCAATTAGTCTCTACCTGGAGTTAACAGAACATGTTTGTATGCTAACCAGTCCCTCCTTCCATAACTCTTCTGAAACATCAATACCTAAAAAAAAAAGCAACAAAAAAAAATGGAGAAAAGGTCTCGTATATGAGAAAGTGTGTGTGTCGTCCTGTATGCAGGAGGTCACGGATCGATACGTTGCCCAGAGAGAGACTCACCGACATCTGGAAGCGCTGAAAACAGAAAACGAGTATATTCTCCTGCAGCTAAAGGAGCAGAAGGAGAAGCTGAATGAAGAGTTTGAGGCCATGAAGTATTCGGGAGAAACACAACTGTCCAGGTGAGGAAGTCAGTGTAGTTAATAGTAAGCATACTGTCCTTTTTGAGAAAGGGTATGTATGCGCCACCTGATTGCAACAACCTTTCCTCACACTCTTCGAGCTTATTCCTTTTTCTCCGTTTGCAGTGAGCAGAGAATGCTGGACGAGTGCGAGCAGGAATTGGTGGCTAAGCAGCAGAGCTGCGAAACAGCTAAGGTGCGTCTGTCAGCTCTCGGCAAAACCCTCAGCACCATCCAAGCTGGAGTGGAGCACCTCGCGGACCAACTTAATCACATTTCTCTGGTGAGTCATAAAAAAGTGAAAACAAAATGTCTTGTTAACAACCCTGCCAATTTTGAACAATTTAAAATAATCATCAAGTATTCAAATGAGGCTTCAAAAGGGTGAAAAATCAAGCGGTTTGCTCTGCGCTTAACAAGCTAATGGTGTTTCTGCCGAATGAGTTGAAATCATGCCCCGCCCAAATGTCAACTCTCAATCTACTGTACAATGACCTGGAAAAATAGATGCTACATCATCTGGCAATTTTTTTTTTTACTGCCTTCTACACAATGAACAGTGGTCCCTTGTTACTTCATGGTCCACTAATTGCGGATTCCCACTATCGCCGATTTTTATTTGGGTCCATAACTCATACATTGCGGGCGGGGTTTACCTCGGGTTTTATCTCGATATTTTTGCAGGTTTTTCAAAGCCAACCTTTATTTTCAATAGTGAGTACCTCATAAAATTATTTATTTATGCTGCTATTTTTTTCATTTTTTGTAATATTTAAGTAAATAAAAACAGCTCCTCCTTTCATTCAACATAATCTATTACACTTTAAACAAAATATAGAATATATGGTAAATTAAGAAATGTAAACCATGATAAGTTTTTTTTTTTAATGTTGACATTTTCCTTCTTTTAACTCTTTCACTGCCATTGACTGCTATAGATGTCAAAAATTAATTTGAACTATTTCAATTAGTTTAACATTTGTTCCACTTTTGTTAACAAGAGTATGAAAACCTAGGGAAAAAAACGTTATTGTACATTTATAACAGATATAAAACTATTGAAGTCATGCGATTAATGACAATTAAACAAAATTAATCGCATGACCAGATTTAAAAAAAAAGATTACTAAAAATTAGGGGGTGTCAGTCGATTAAAAATTGTAATCGTAATTAATCGCATAGATTCAGTAGCGATTAATCACAAATTTTATATCTGTTCTAAATGTACAATAAAACAATTCTAGGTTTTCATACTCTTGTTAACAAAAGTGGGGAAAAAATGTTAAACTAATAGAAATAGTTAAAATGATTTTTTTATGTCTATAGCCGTCAATGGCAGTGAATGAGTTAATTTTTCCTAGCCAGTCAGTATCCCATCACTGGTGAGCTATTTTTAGAACAGACGCCATGTTAATTGTACATGCTGGCACCTACACAGTAGTGTGTGTGTCTCATTGTTACGCCCAACCCCACCCCCCGCACCCTCCTCCGGGCACATGCACTCAGGAGAAGTACGTATGTAGTCAATTCTGTAGAGTAAATGTGACTCTATTTAGAGTGGGACCAAATAGACTCAGTTTTAGAGTCATATTTACACTTGGAAGAGAGTAAAATAAAAAATAAAAGTCACTCAAGGGCTAAGGAACAAACTCACAGTCTTCGACTTGGGAGACCACCACGCTACCAGATGAGCTTTGCCTCTCCTATTGTTTTGTTTATATCCAAGAGGAGACCAAAAACATTTTTGGTCTTGGAGATACGATTCCAGCTAACACGAGTGATATACTAACACACAGCAGAAGCTGCGTGGCTCAGGAAGTAGATCAGCTGTCTCCCAGGCAAAAGTTTGTGAGTTCGTTCTTCAACCCTTGTGTGACTTTTATTAATTGTTTTCCAATTCTTTATTTTACTCTCTTCCAAGTGTAAATGTTACTCTAAAACTGAGTCTATTTGGTGCAGTTAACTTCAAAGAGTTATTAAAGATATTTATTTTTTTAATTACGACCACTACTTCACAGAAATTCACCTATCGTGGGCGGGTGTGGAACATATTACCCGCGAAAAGTGAGGGAACACTGTACACGTTTAAGCCATGCGCACACTCACGAATTACGGCCGACAACAAGGCGCTCTAAACCGGGTATGCCAGCTGACTATCGAAATGGAAGTTGCATTTTCGGGCTGTGGGCATAACTAACCAGGCTTGATGGCGTCGATAATTCATGCCTGAGTGGACGTACGCCTTGACAGTTTTTATTCATGTCTATCATTGTCCTCCCCAATATAGCATTAAAATAACGGCAACACATAGAAGCTGAAATCTGATTGGACAAAAAAATAATAATTACAGTATTGCCATTTCATGTATAATTCCGCACTTCTGACAGTGTTTGCAAGCAAATCTAACCTATGTATACCGTTTGATGACTTTCATTCATGTGTTGCCGAAGAATGAACCACCGTCAGATGTGTCTCCAAACTCGGAAGAGTTTGTGGTGCATCTGCTGAGCCAGTGCGAACGCAAGGTGCAGTTACTGCAGAACAAACTTCAGGGAAAAGACCTCAATGAGAT
The DNA here is from genome assembly GCF_054856555.1 of Leptonotus elevatus. Lineage (NCBI taxonomy): Eukaryota > Metazoa > Chordata > Actinopteri > Syngnathiformes > Syngnathidae > Leptonotus > Leptonotus elevatus. Next base: position 17,885,174 of record NC_141246.1, read on the forward strand.
TGCGAAGGACATGGAGGAGGAGGAGGTGAGACATACTGTAAAAGTGAACATTTTCATTAGGGCATGCGTTTTTTTTTCTTTTTCTTTTTGCAACTTATGTGGCCTCAGCTAGAGTGTCCAGTACGTGTTGCAGATGAATACAAAAGCAAATCTTGATCAACGGTAAAGAAAATGTATTGGTCAACAAAACAAAGGAAAAACATAATGTAAAAAACAAAACTGTATGGACGGACGGATGGATGGACAGACAGAGAGCGGATAGGCGGATTTTCACACTGCCTTTTCTTGCTTAGTTCTACTTTATGATTGAGAAACAACTGCCCACTTACAACAAGCGAGTCACCGTGTCTGAGGACCAAGAGATGAGCCTCTTAACCAACGGTGAGATCACACACACACACACACACAGACGCATGTGCGCGCACGGTACGCACTAACTCGTAATGCTGGTTTCAGAGGAGGAGAATGAAGAGGAAGAAGGCATCCTCTCCCGAGAGGCGCTGAAGCGCCGCTCTCAGGCTATGATTGATCTCATGTCCAACAAGAAATCCTGGAAAATGAAGAAGAAGTAAATGAGAAGTGATAAAAGAAAAGAAGGAGATCTCGCCAGCACACCTCCGAATTTTGCCGCGGACCACAACTCCTCCGCAAGACCCCATTTATGCTTTTTCTTAAAGGGATACTTGACTCGTGAAGACATTTTCAGCAATCCAAAAATATTTTGTCTAGATTTAATTTCATGTACAATTCATACTTTTAAAATCACATTTTGCCCCTTGTCGTCGACTGAAAATGATATCACAGGTAGCTCAGGTAATGACCCAGCTCACCTGTTTTCCGACTCAGGGTGGCGGAATGGTTACCGTCACTTGCCTTTGGTGCAGGTTGGCGAGTTCACTTGCCCACCTGGGAGACCATATATGTGTGTGTGAGTGCACCAAAAAAAAAAAAAACCTCACCTGTTTTCCAGGTTTGGTCATGTGACATTCGCAAACTGAGCCATGATTGGTTGCTATCTGAGCCCTGAGACACTTGTGATGTCATTTTCAGTCGACAGCAAGTGGCAAAATGTGTTTTTAAAGGTATTAATTGTACATGAAAAATAATCGAGTTATCAAATTAGTTATAGACAAAATATGAACTTCTTACTGCTGAAAATGGCTCAATGGGTCAAGTAGGCTTTCCTTTTAAGCGACCACCTGGCTGCTGACTGCGAGACTGAAATCAGAACAAACTTCCCACATCTGTGCGCATTTGGGGACAAATTCCTTCAAACTGAGTTCAACCTTTGCAGAATTGGCCAGATTGTGTACAAGTAGGTGCTTCTAAAATTGGGTTGAAGTGGTTATAGGTTAACCGTCTGAGACCCAGGTTTGTCTGACTAGAAAGATTTCATCACCTCATGCAAGAAAAATGCGTATTTTTAGTTTAGTTTATTATTTTTATTTGATTTTATCCTATTAAGTACTCATTCTACTCAACCGGCAGGTAAACAAGGTCATTACCTGCCGGTTGAGTAGAACCCCCTGTGGATAATGCCGATCTGTGGCATGGTCTGTAGGAGGGGTTTATATGGTGCCTGTTTATAAAGTTTGTTTGAAGGCTGCTAGGCAGAGTGACTGTTCTTACATTAAGTTTAGAACAATAGTTGAATAAGAAATGGCTGAGTACAACCACAGTAATGTTCTGTATTTAATTGAATGTATCAAACAGTTGTCCTGGAGTCAACCAGACACACGAGTTTTTAAAAGTAAACAAAACCAGTTTATCTCACTGACTTGAGTCACTAGTGCAAGTGACCCACATGTGTTGTATTTTGTTTGTGCGTGTCTGCAAATCCGAAGGAGAATAAAATCAAGTATTTTGGGGGGGAATATGGTTGCAGCTATAATTTCCACTAAATGACAGAATAAATGTGATTAGCTTCATTTACCCACAACCCCAATAAGGACAAACAATATAGAAAATTGATGAATAAAATTGTTGCATACCAGTATACTTTTATCAGTACGGTAGTTATTTTCAATTTTATTTCACCTTTACGTAACCAGGTTGGTCTCGCTGAGATAAGAACCTCTCATTTTCAAGAGATTACAGACATTCAAAAGAAAGAGAGACAAAGTACAATTTACAAAGAACAACAGATACAGGTATATCAAAAAGTGAACCTGAGGCATTGCAATTTGCTTTATTTCAAATCAAGGTTAGTTGAACAGACTTCATGTGTCTAAATGTGATTACAACCACCACCACTATAATTGATCTATAATCAATATTAATAATTATACAATAATAATTAATAAAATCATGATGAAACATTGCCATTGAGATTTTTTTTTTTTTTTTAATGAATGCGAGGATTGCCAATATTGATCACTCGAGGAGGTTCCCCGAATCCCCGCCCCGCCTCTTTACTTCCTGGTTCACAGTTTGAATGTGTCGACTGTAGTGCGTATGTGGGTTTTGTTTGTCGTCTGTCAATTTCAACAAGCATTCGTGCGCTTTCTGCATTTTGAAAATGCGTGATGCTTGACACAACTATGTAGAACGTAAGATTTATTTAAAATCAGCTTCATCAAACAACGATCTTCTAAAGTGGAGTTATTTAAAAACAGACACACACAAAAAAACGCCCTGGCAGCGCTTACGCACATTGGGGAGAATGACAGGGAGCTTTTTTGTTAATTCCAATTAGGGAAGCGCTGGCACTGAGCTCAAGTCATGCGATATGAATGGAATCATAATGGTTATGTAGGAGTGTTCAGCCAAACGGGGAGGAGACCATTCCAACACAGAACATCATCCACCCACAGTTACGTATGAGCGTCAGTCCACAGTCCCACTCTTGCTCTACGCAAAGCTTCAGGAGTTGCCATCTTTAGAGGATCGGGACGAGCACGGTTACAGTAAGGTGAATATAACTATTACCATTTATGTAAAATATTCGTATTTGTGTTGACTTTTCATGTGTAGGCTATATGGTTTTCTAATTATTTTGTGCTTCATATGTTATGTATTTCCTTTTTCTTTTATTTACACTAGTCATGCATACATCATGTAAGCTGGTCAGTTTACTGTATTGGTGTTAAGTGTCTTAGTTAATTTTTCCCCCCTAGGTTTGATTTTTCATTTACAATATGTCATGATTAACAAATCTCAATAGTATTATTATATAATGATTATTAGGTAAACACTGTCAAAAATAGCTTAACATTTTTTCCCCATCTTATTTTAATGGTTCCTGATTCATTTCCCACTTCTCAAAAAGTTACAAGTAAAGTCCAAAGTTTGAAACCTCCTGAAAATAGTGGACTTTTTCTGCAAGATAACTAATTATGTTATCATGGCTTTACCTGATAATTGTAGCGTGTAAAAACAAAAGAAAGAAGTCAGCAAGCTTCTAGTGCAGTGCTCCCCAGCCATTGTGCTGCAGGACATAGTGTGCCATGCAATATAATTAGGTGAGCTGGAATTTATCACACCACTTAATTGATCTGGAAAATACAGTATTATTTATTAGCAATTACCATTGCATATTTGCCTGTCTATACCAATACCGTATAATGACTGTAGAGTAATGAAATGTGTCGGTCATGTTTGTAAATGAGAATTAGTTCTTAAACATTTTACCTGGTTGAAGTAAGGTTAAAAAAAAAAAAAATTAATGCCGCCAAAATCATCACTTTTTAAGGAGACCCCAAAAACACCAACTTTGTTTCAATCATCAACTTTGCATAGTCAAAGAGCAAGCCATTGTCAACACTTTTGATTGGACAATTTTTTTTTTTTTAACACCCACACGTGTGGACTGACCAATTGGGACATAACAATATGTGCCTTGGCTCATCCACAATTTTAGACAGGACTCCACATTCAGCCATTCATTTTAGCATACACGTTAGCTGAATTTAACATGAATGTTACTCACGCAGAGAATAATATGCAAAATGGTGCCACACGATGTTGACGTTTTTTTTTCCCTCTCCGACGCAGATGAGACATCAGGTGTGGGTGTGGGTGACATAGTGTGGGAGATGAGGGCCGTTCTTCCGGTGAGTGGAGGCAATGATGGAAGGGAATCCCTTAGCCTCCGCACGCAGGTGGGAAGGATGAAGAAGCTACTGGGGCTGAGGCCGAGTCACTCGGTGGACGCAGATGTGGACAAGGACCATGGGGTGTGGCTGAGGAGCTTCCAGCTGTTGGATTCTGATGAGCAGTGTGAGGTGAGCTCAACCTCAACGAAAACATTATTGATAAAGTATTGTTTTTATTTATTTGTATCTATGTTTTATAGTACCTAACTTGCACTTGGCGTGTGTTTTTGTGTCTGTATTGTAGAAAGGATACTTTTTACTCCAAAAGATGTACATTTGACAGTTTGGCTAATGGCCACATATGACTGTTTTGTTAGCATATGTGCAGCTTGTAAACTCATTATGAAACTGCTACTTTTTATACACTTAGATGTAAACATTGCACTCAATGTAAAAAATAACCCAAATTGGGTAAAAACGGGAGTAATCCAACATTTTCGCGTTATTCATTTACCATAATTTAAAAAGTTGGGTCAAATAAATAACCCACAAAACAGCCAATTTTTTTGTGTTTTGTGCATAGGTTCTTCATTTAACCTAACTTTTTGGGTTAAATGAATAACTCAAAAACCTGGATCAGTCCCTTCTTGACCCAGTTTGGGTTACTTTTGACCCAACTATTTTTCAAAACTGTCATTCAGTGTGAATTGGAGCTGGGTAAAAACCGTTGTGTCAAAAATAACCCAATTTGGGTAAAAAAGGGACCAATCCACTTCTTGGATCAAGTTGACCTAACTTTCTGGGTTGTATTTTACAAAACGACCCCCTTCTTTTTGTACAAAATGAGCCAATTATTTGAGGTCGTTTTGAACCCAGAAAATTGGGTCAAATTTAGCCAAGAAGTGGATCGGTCCATTTCCGACCCAAATGTTGTTATTTTTGACACAACTGTTTTTAGAGTGTGGCTTCATGCAAGGCCAGGTGTATTCTACTTGAAACAGAGAGTCACATGTTATTCTGCTGCATGTGTGTTCTCGAAAAATCAATCACACAAGGAAATTAATAAACAGTAGGCGTGTCACAATTAGTGCATTAATTTAAAGTTGCTTTAACGCCACTATTTTTTTTTTATGCACGATTAATGACCGCCCTTTACTTGGAAAGCCTGTACAGGGAGAATTCCAGACGCAACGGAGTACACATGTCAATGTCAAAATTGAGCAGTAATACATTTAATAATAAATAATTCATATATTTGTGAAGACTGGGGCCAAGTTGTATTTTACAATTTAAAAAAAATTGCAGATTTTCCCAAGTTACTTCATGTTAAAGATAGCTCTTAATATGAAAAGAAAAATGCACTGCGCTGTCATCAACATCTTACAAATGCAATTATGCCACCTAGTGGCTAAAAAACGAAAAATATTCAGCCACGTTTCTATTAGTTTAACATTTTTTCCACTTTTATGTTAAAAAGAGTATCAAAACTTAGAAAAAAAATATGTTATTGTACATTTTATTGTACAATTAGAACAGATATCAAATTTGCGATTAATCGTGAGTTAACTTTTGAAGTCATGCGATTAATTACGATAAAAAAAGTAATCGCCTGACACTCCTAATGAATAGATTTTAAAAAATGGTGAATTAATGCAGCTCATTGGGTAAAAGTACCTTTTCTTCATACTCGAGTAATAAGTATGTTGGATCAAAAATACTCTGGCAAGTAGAATTTATCCCAAACTTTACTTTAGTACCCACTTCTGACTGTAGTGACAGCTGATTGCAACCTCCGAACAAAATAGGGCTTTCTTACCAGCTTGGTAACAAAACAAAAATAACAAAAGTGGAAAAAAATGTTAAACTAATAGAAATAGTTCAAATGAATTTTTGAGCCGTCAATGGCAGTGAATGAGTTAAAAACATCCCTGTTCTGTATCCTAATATAACTTTTATTAGAGACATACTGTAGTGCACAGTATATGTTGGGAAGCTAAAGCTGTCTTAAATCGTAAATAAAGTTTGAAAAACGCCAGCGGGTACGTCGTCACAGTATGGAGGAGAATGGTTTATTTTCAGCTTGCAAGCCTTGCGAGCAGGTGGAATTTTTGAGGAAGCACCCCTAACTTTGGGAAATGTCTTTGTTGTTTGCTTGTCACCTCCTCAACCATTCAAGTGACTAATCAGTCATAATTGCGCTGGTTCCTGGCTCGGTGTGCCCTTTTGTTTGCAAAGAGTACATGGGCAACAGGAAGGAATGATGCTCGATGTATTGCCAGAATCTCATTAGGGCAACAAAAGGCTCATTGTTGGACTCACGTGTAGCCTGCCTGATCATCATTTCCTCTTGTCTGCTTGTTAGCGTTGTCATAATGTGAGGTTGTGTTGTGGTGGGTTCATTTAGACAGATTTACACAAGCAACAAGCTAGTAAAAAGGTAAAGTATTTTCCTTCGTATTCTTGTACAGATTCACGTTCAAACTCGGAAAAATGATCCATGTTTAGTGTTACTAATAATACTAGCAGAATGACCGGGTGCACTATAAGTACAACAACATGTTACCAGTGAGTCAGAACGGTGCACTCTAGTATAACTAGTTAGTAGACATTCTAATATACTAGTCATCAAGCGCTTCACTAGTACTAAAGGATGTCAATTAGTGTGCGCAATTAATCAATAATCAATTCCACACAAATAACGCAATTCTTCTGCCCATCTCTATAAGTGGCACTCTTTACATTTGGATTCTTTGGCGTGACGGAGCTAAAGTTTCTTTCGCAGATGGCAGCATGACCTGTTTCATGCTGCGGGTGTTTCCCCGCCACTCCCCTCACGCCACAGGCAGGAACGCAAGCTGCTTGCTGGTACAAAAAGTGTCCCAACTGGATTCTTTGGAGGCAGCAGTGCACTAAACCTCACATGTTGATGTTGGCCCGAGACCGGGATGGACAACTCCAATGATTATCTTAAACCGAGAAATTTTAGAGAATGGCTGTGCAAATTCAGCGTAATTATTTTCAAACATCGCATATTTGGTCATAGAAATTTAATACAGCTATGTTTTATTTTCATATATGTTGTGGTTGTTGTCTTAGCTGTTAAATGCATGCGTTATAGCAAAAATAAATTGTTGGGGAGTCTCCATAATGTGGGAAAAGCGCACAGCACCTGACATACTAAGAACATTTAATTGTGTTGTCTCAGAATTATTATAACTGTTCTCCAATTAAAAGCAGAAATAGAGCTTTGGTTTAGTGTTTGATGCCAACAAATGTACAGTGTGAGCTCAGTACCGTAAACTAAAAAGTAGCAAGAAGGAGTTGTTTGTATTGAAACTTTGTTATGAACAGAGAAACAAAAAATATGCAGACATTATGTAATAAAGTGCATAAACATCAATATTTGTACCAGGTACATTGTCTTAAAAGGAATAAAACTATGCAAGCATCAAACAAAATAAACAACAACAAAAAAGCCGTAAAAGTACAGGCACAGTGGGCTCATTTTCATTCAAGGTCTATATGATAAATGAGGTATTGCAGCATACAAATACCTTAAATCCTTAGATTCAAAGTGTTTTTGTGTAAACATTAAATTATACAAGATTCTCATTTTTGGTAAGTAAAAGGTAACAATTAGCAGTATAAGGTGGATCACAAAGGACAAAGAACTTACAAATCTTGTAACTATATCTTAGACCAACTACTGTGATGGTACGTCCAGTTTTTTTATGCAGATCATTTTCTAAATCCCTCCAGAATGAGATGACCCACCGCAGTTACAAAATAAATGTGGAATTGTCTCTGACTCACAGAAGGTGCATTTCTCATCCAAGTCAGTCAACATGCAAATTGTTATTGCAAGGGTCAATGTTGTGTAGTATTTTAAACTTAAATTCTTGTATTTTAAATGTGAAACTGAAAGGGGCATAACCATATTTTATGCCAATTTATATCATGTAAATTAATTCTGCGTTACAGAATTGTTTTTATTTTGTTTGTGCTAATAATCTTTACCTACAGTTTAACAATTTGTACCCACTGTTTACTAATATGTTCCCACAGTTTATTAATATGTTCCCACAGTTTACTAATATGTTCCCACAGTTTAGTAATCGGTTCCCACAGTCATTCGAGTGTTCTTCTTTGTTTGTTATTGACATGCTAAACTGTGGGTACAGATTAGTAAAATAGTTAATACACTTGCACCAGAGGGGCTCCGTATATTTCTAATATGTTCATTTGGACTTTTTTTTAAGTCAAATATACCAATTCCTCTAATTTTGAGAGGAGTTGTTTGTATTTTAAGAGTTTGATAAGCTCAATGACATTTCATACTGTAGAGCCTTTACAATACACTTAAATTCTTTGAATTTAACTGAAAAGGATTTTGTTTTCAAGACATTTTCATATATAAAGATTGCCATTGCATTTATATAAATCCCAAATACAACTTATGCCCCTTTCAATTCAGCCGTTATTGTTGAGTTTAGTTGTTGATGAAAATATTGCCATTGTTCCAAGGGATTTATTTATGGGGAGAAAAGTTATGCACATGCATGACATTCCTACGCTAACACATACAATTAAAGTTTAACTGGTAATTTTAGTGACAGCAAAATTGCAACTTAGTAGGAATTTTAGACCACCAACTATATTAATAAATACACTGTGTGGAATACATTTCCAAAGTGGCATTGTTTTTTTCCATTCACTTCTTAAAGCCATTGAGTTTTGATGAAAAAAGTCTAGAAGTGCTAATAGCCACACTAAGACTTCCTTTTTTGACGTTGTTAATAATATATGTACAGAGTGCCTCATTTGTAAGAGGCAATCTAGCAGGATAAACAAATCTCAACACACCTTCAGTTTTTGACAATAACACTTCCAAAAAAGGAAATATTTCTTTGTAACCACCTTTTTTTTAACTTATGGACTTTAGGGAGGAAGGTTTTATTGCTGTCTTTTCGAGGGTGTTTTGTAATATGAATCTCTAAATATTTCATAGTTTTCTTCGCAGGAATATCATCTCAACTTTATTACAGAGCACTTTATAAACCATAGCATAGAAAGTGTTGACATAAAGTAAAAGTTGCATACATATAAAAAGTTGTATACATATAAAAACAAAGAGTTAACACCAAAAATTGATAACATAAAAACAGTAACTACAATAAAACACTAAAACAATGACGAGTCTCAAGCTGAGTCAAAAGCCAAATAATTAAAAATGTTTTTTAAGACAAGTTTTAAAAAGAGTAGGCTACATGATATTTCAAAATAGCTCAAGAACTGCTGCATCATAAAATTCCTGAGTACTATAGTTTACAGTGCAAGTTGTTTCTGTTTGTATTTATATCTTGCTTGTGAGGAACAAGCGGTTCAGGAAATAGATGGATGGATGTTTGTTTACATTTCGTATTACGTGATCGGTTATTACTTCATTCCCATTGGTCGTCTGTGCTAGCCCCGCCCACACCTGGCACTTCCCTGTACCGCCCCCTCTTATTCTTGTCTCTTTTATCTTTTGGATTGTGTCCGTTTCTCCATTATGACGTGCTTCGAACTCACGCAACTATGCACATTCGATGTATTTTAAAGTTTGTGTCTTGTCGGAGCATTACGCATCACATTGTTCACTAAACGTGAGTGTCGCCATGCAAAAATGGGAACTGCGGGGAAATGGCAGTTATCATTGGTGAGTTGAGTTAGCATCAATTTTCGACCATGTTAACACTTACCCGTAACTGTGCTTTATCCCAAGCCTTTGTCATTCAGTTTTGCTACTGATTTGAAGTTGCATATTATTAAAATTATTGCGTGTTGTTAATTTGACAACCTTGGAGTTAGCGCCTATATATATCAAGTATAATTTTTTAGGTGAAACTTTATTGTCAGATTAATTAGAACGAGAGTGACAGTCACTGCAGTGACAGCTTGTTCCTGCACAAATGGTGCCACTGCTGAACGTGTGCTTTATGTTGCAGTCATCGGATCAGGTCACAAGCTAAATCACAATAATTGGTTGGGCATTGTAAAGAATGAGTCAGTTTGTCATGAGGTTCGTGCTGCACATGTTTATATTTGTCACCATGTTGAATTAGAGCTCACTTAGTGCGTAGAAATACACTGGGTTATAAAGTTATGAAAGAAGATTAATACCATTAGTATTGTGTCATGTTTGATCGCTGATATCCACATATTGGCTTGGGCGAGTAATGGTTCATTTTATCTCCAACTCGAGTTAATTGCTATATATTTATAGGGTAAAAAAAAAAATCAAACATTTGCTAAAATTGCTTAAAAAAAAAAAATCTGAGGAAAAACCAATATCGTCGAGCATTAGTGTGTAGCCCGTACTTCAACAAGTGCATTTACCCCTACAGGACCATGTGCAGGAATGGGGGCACGAAGAGGAGAACGGTGCTGTGTTTGGCATCACGCTGCGACGAGAGCCCGTCATGCCGTGCACAGACATGGCCATGGCGGCAGACGGCACAGCCTCCGGTTATGTCTACTACCACACAGTGAAGCTGCGCCGACTCAAAGCCGGCACCCTGGAGCACTTGGTCGCCCACCTGCTGGATCCCGAAAATCAGGAACCTGACTACGCCCACGTTTTCCTCTCTACCTACAGAGCTTTCACTTCTACCAATAATCTCATTGAGCTGCTTTTTCACAGGTGAGACTTTCCTTTTTGAACTGCATAAGCCAAAATGTGGGTTTAATACTTGTCTGCTAGTCTACAACTTTGGCTAACGTTTGTGCTAACATTCAGTCAAGACTAGAGTTTACATATCAATTGCTGTGATGAACAAAGCTCCTGGCAGTTTTATAGTTTTAATATCCACTCACCAAACACTTCATAGGGGCACACGTGCATAACCTCAAAGAGATGCGATACAGAATTCTCTTCTTTCATAACAATAACCAAAATAATCAGCCACATTTTACTCCCTCAATTAAAGTACAGTGGAACCTCCAAGGTCAAATGCAATCTGGTCTGGAACAATAATTTACGTCTCATTTGTTTACTTTTTTAAAACAGTTTTTCCCCATAGCTATTTTTTAGTTCCAGGGTCAAACTGCTTCTATCATAAAACATCTATTAACTTGTATGTCACAGCTTCACAAGAAGTTGCCCACTAATATCATACATATAACCTGGCTTGAGGCCAGTAGCCTGGCTAAGCCTCACCTGGTTGGACTGCCTGGCAGGTGAGTCATACATCAAGGTTGAAAGAGGCTATTGGACACCTAAGCTATGTGTAGCCAAACCTCTATTGAAATGCTGCGTGTATCTATGACATGTATTCTTTAAGAGTCAACAAAGATTGCTATCTTTTCTCCTCACGTTGTATTGAGGCTTAAGAGACAAAAACAAAACTGCACTCTTAACATTCTAATTTCCAGATTGGTTTGACGTGAACGCTTCAGCAGACAAATGTTCTTTTATTTTTCTCTCTACATGTGACTATTTGGCTCACATGCCAAATACAAGTGTAGATGTAATGTTATTTGTCAAACAATCACCCTCATACCTGTGCTGCTGGTGGCAACAGGCTTGCCGTCAGTCTGAGAACACTCTTGGGACATAAACGTCATCCTTTGTCTCGCAGGATTTTGTTTTGTTTTATCTGTAATTGAACACAACCTGAATTACATCCAAGTTTTTGTATGAATCTTTTTTTTTTAAGTGATGTCCTTGCATTGAGCAATCCTGCTATTGATAGAGCAGCGGTTCTTAATCTTGTTGGAGGTACTGGACCCCACTAGTTTCCCATAAGCATTCACGAATCCTTCTTTAACGAAAAATAAATGACAAAAATATGTTTCTATCCAAATAATTAAACCTAACAAAGTCTCTTTCCCTTTTTCTCACAGAGATGACTCAAACACCATCTCCTTGCAAAGGTGAGTGCATTCACGTGATTCATTTGGATTTGCATTCAGTCCACAAAAAAATTGACACTTCCAGGTTTCATATTGTCTCTGGATTCAAACTATGACAATATGTGAAAAAATCTGATTGGATGAATTTTTCTCAATTTCTCGTAGTGCCTTGTTTCCGGTAATCAGGCTGTGGTTGGGGGACTACAGCGCAGACTTCCATGAACCCCCTCAATTCGGATCCCTCCGGTTCTTATGTGCCAACTTGCGTCGGCGCGTCTGCTTCAGACGCTTGGCTCAGACCGCAGAGAGCCTGCTCAAGTCACTCCAGGAACAAGGTCGAGGAAACTTGTCGTTTTGTAACCAACTGCTTATTCGCTCACAACCACAGCTATCAATCCAATCCACTTTATTTCTATGGCACATTTTATAAACAAACATTTCCAAATTGCTGCACATTGAAATCCACACACTATCATACAAATAAGATCTAGTAAAACCAACTATTAAAAACATGAAAAATCAGTCCATAAAATGCAAAAATACAACTAGACTAAGTGTAGTTTCTGAGAAATTGTGTGCGAATGCTGAAAGCTGAATGCTAATAGCTGAATGCTTATCAAGCAGATTGAAAGACAAATTATGTGAAAATTACTCATTGTTAATTGCAGTTGAAAGATAAATGAAAAAAAAAAAGAAAAGTTGAGCTGCAACCAGTCTAAGGTGGGATTCAAACCGTCGAATGTGCTAAAATGTGGTCCAAGCGGTGATTGAACCCAGGTTCTTCGTGGTGGCAGGAAATTGCTCTAAGAACTGAGCACATTCATATTTAAAAGTTTTGTACAAAGCTGGAAATGATGCTGAATAAGGACACGCGTTTAATCCTTTCAGTGAAATTACAATGCATTTCCTCATATGATAGTGAGTTGGTTTACTTGTATATCACTTAGCTTAATGGCCATGGATATATTTGCAATGTACAGTCGGACGTGATAGTCGAACCCGCGACCTCCTGGTTACTGGACAATGCACTTTACCAACTGCACCACTGAGCAGTATCAGAGAGCTGGTAGTGATGATCAGTTGTATGTATGGAAGTGGGCGTGGAAAATGGGACTTAGAAAAAATTCAATGTCTGTCCCATTGAAAATGAATGGGGAAAAGTTGATATTTAACCTTAAATTGTGAGAATTACTGTAAGTAATGTGGAATCAGAGGATATATACCCCGGAAGGCGTGAATTTTTGAAGCAAGTTTTTGAACTGAATTTGAACCGTGTAAATCGGAAGCATTATCTGGGAGCGGTTACGCGGCAAAAAAGTGTGGAGAATAAAAATCACAAGAGTAAAATAAAAAAAAATAAAAATCAATCAACACGCAGACTATAATCACAATCTGGTGAAATTCCACAACAAATCCGTGTCTTGCCTTTTTGTGAAATGTTATTTGTGTTGTTACCTCCAGAGCGCAGCCATCTTGCATCAGTGGACGACGGCGTGCTGCTCTGCAAGGAGGAAGACCGAGACATCTTTATGAACTTCCCCGTCGCTGATGTAGCGGAACAGCTCACCAGATTGGACATGGTGACTAATCTTACTATTTATTGCGCTCTATTGACGAATAATGTGTATTCAACTTCCAGTATTGCTAATTCCTCTCCCCCCACAGGAACTCTTTGTCCGAGTGTTACCGTTCCACTGCCTGGGCTGTGTGTGGTCACAACGCGACAAAAAGGAAAACCGCAATTTGGCACCCAGCGTCCGTGCCACCATTTCCCAGTTCAACGCAGTCACCAACCTCGTCATCACGTCGCTGCTTTGCCCGTCTTCTCCGAGCCCCTCCACTTCCTCTCCCATCTCATCACCCAGCCCCTCCTTGAGCTTCCTCTACCCTTCGAGCGGCCCGGGCCTACCTCACTCCCCTCACAGCGGGCCTTCCTGCAGAGCGCGCATCCTTGAGTGGTGGATCAATGTGGCACAGGTCGGTGTGGTCAAACAAAGCATGCTTGGATGGCATAAATGACAGAAGCGTGCTCATACTGGATTTTTGCAGGCGTGCAGGCAGCTGAAGAATTTTTCTTCCTTACGGGCCATCCTGTCTGCCCTGCAGTCCAATGCTGTGTATCGCCTCAAGAAGACCTGGGGGGCCGTCAGCAAGTGAGCAATCTTCGAAACACTTCAACTGCTCTATAGGAAAACATGAAACAATACATTTAGAGAGGCTGAACATTTAAATTGATAGTCCTTCAAAGAATATGCCATCATGAAAATCTGAATACATTAATTTATTTGCTCTCAAAAACGTATAAAAATGTTCTATTTTAACTCATTCACTGCCATTGACGGCTGTAAACGTAAAACAATTATTTGAACTATTTTTATTAGTTTAACATTTTTTCCCACTTTTGTAACAAGAGTATGAAAACCTAGATTTTTTTTTATTGTACATTTAGAACAGATATGAAATTTGTGATTAATCGCAAGTTAACTAGCGAAGTCATGTGATTAATTACGATTAAAAACTTTAATCGCCTGACGCCCCGAATTGTTAATAAAAAAAATTATCTTAAAAAAAATAATAATTCACTGCCTTTGACGGCTATAAACGTCAAACAATTATTTTAACTATTTTTATTAGTTTAAAATGTTTTCCATATTTTGTAACAAGAGTATGAAAACCTAGAATTTTTCATTGTACATTTAGAACAGATGTAAAATTTGTGATTAAGTGAGTTAACTAGTGAAGTCATGCGATTAATTACAATTAAAACATTTAATCGCCTCTTGCCCCTAATTTTTAATAATATGTATATACATTTTTTAATGAATTTATGGCAGTGAAAAACGTATTTATAGGTTTTTTTAATATTTTATTTTATTTTTTTATGCTAGAGTATAGGCTTTAATGCAGCCTCTGACCAGGTGGCAGCAGAGTATAATAGATAAACCAGGGCCATGTTGCAAAAAAGCTCTTTTCCCCTGTGTTCTTAACAGGTTTGTGAATAATGATGAAACTTAACTGTATTCTAATGCTAATTGCTGCAAAACGGAAACAAATCTACTTTTATTTCCTGATGAAAGAAGAGACTCGAATCTTTCTTTTGGTAGGTTCCTCCATGTTTTTATAACAATAGAACACAATATTCTGTGGGCCTTGCAAAATCAGTCAAAATCCAGTAAAACAGCCGGGAGCAAAGGGGTTTGCTTCAGTGAAAATGTCTGGGAGTGATTGAGTTTAAAAAAAAAATACAGTTCAGTTTTAAAAAAACATAGTCGGTAGCCTTTACCATCTTGGCGGAGGTCAGGATACAGTAAAGCATCGTTTTGAGCTTGCATCTGACGGCTTCAGTCAAGTTGACTTCAGCACACCAAAGTCTTTATTTCCTGTTTTCAGGGAAGGTATGGCTACCTTCAAGCATCTGTGCGAGACATTTCCTGATGAAAACTGTGTGCTGGCCAATCGAGAGATCCTGACAGAGGCAAGTAACATTGTGTACTTGGATACCACTACTTCTTATGCAACACATATTTTATAATATAGTTTGTTATTATACAAGTATGATAACAAAATGAGACTTTTTGATAGGGATGGGCAAGTATTGATACCAGGTAGTGGCCTTGGTGCTGATACCAGCCTTATTTTAAGGTATCGGTACTTTTGGAGGCTGCTGAAACCAGCCACCGATACTTCAGGCAAACAAAATCCGACATTGAGTAAATCCTCCTCCTCAGCAGTAATTGCCGCCATTCTACAGCAGTTTGACACATCGGCAAGTCATCATCTGCTTCAGAAAAGTATTTTAATGAATATATATATCAAAAGTACAAGAGGTATCGGTGAGTACTCAAAGAGAATCCTCTTACTAGTATTGGTCTGAAAAAAGTGGCATTACACAATATGCATGTATTGTGCGCCTTATCAGTCTTGTGGACTGTAACTGTGTACACAGCGCCTTTGCTAGTTGATCCTCTTGTTCAAACAATAGCTTTTCTTTTTGACCTTTATTTCAAATCATTTGATGAATATCCAGGCTCCGGTTTCATCTGTTTCCCAGCCTCTTTTATTCTCTTTCGGTGCATGTATGTACGAACTAGCCTAGAGTATTTATTGAGGCTTTTATCAACAGCCCATAAAAATATCAAGACTGACAGCACCGCATGTGAGTCCCTTTCCCGACTCACCCTTTGTTGCCCAGCAACACCCTGTCAGCAGGTGCTCAAGCAGGGAACGAACACTTATGTAATATGTACATCTAATATGTCTGTTGTGTTGTCACCTACCACACCCTGCATTTTGTCACATGGGCTTCCTTAGTGCCGTCATGGTATTCAGTCAAAGCTGGCTTGTGTTTTGCGACAGGATGGGAGTCAGCAAGAGGTCAATGCCAGCAAAAGGTCACCCCTGCTCTGTTCCAAACAGATGGTACGTAAAGGGTGTACCGATTCATTCACTCCATGGATATATATATATTAAAATTGTTTTAAAAAGTAAGCAATTTATTGTATCGTTAAAAGGAAACAACATTATGTGATGGATGTGATAGTGTGACTCCAGCTTAGTTTTGCTTGCTAGCTGCTAGCATAGAGACATGTTTGTGATCAAACACATTTGTAGCTTTTGACAGAACAGCAGAGTACACTGCAAAAACGCAGGGTCTAAATATTAGATGTAAACACTTATTTCAAGGGGAAATGACTTGGAAGTAGGTGAAATTATCTGTCCATGCAGCAAGATAATTTAGAAATTTCGATTTCTTAAAATAAGGCAAATGTGTAGATATATATTTATCTTAAAATAATATTTACAAACTAATTCCAAGCAACAAAACAAGTCAATTCAATCTTAAAATACACAGGATTTTCCAAAACATGGGTTTAGGACTGACCAATAGAATATATTTTTTTAAATTGACCTAAGATGCCAACGATAATAATAATATATTTTTTTTAACTCATTCACTGCCATAAAGTCATAAAAAAATAGATTATTAAAAATTAGGGGCGACAAGCGATTAAAATGTTTAATTGTAATTAATCACTTACTTTACTAGTTAACTCACGATTAATCACAAAGTTTATATCTGTTCTAAATGTACAATTTAAAAAAAATCTAGGTTTTTATATTCTTTATAACAAAAGTGGAAACAATTTTAAACCAATAGAAATAGTTAAGATAATTGTTTACGTTTATAGCCGTCAAAGCAGTGAATGAATAAAAAAAAAAGAAGATTATTTAAAAAATTAGGGGCAACAGGAGATAAATTTGTTTTATTGTAATTAATTGCATGACTTCACTAGTTAACCCACAATTAATCACAATTTTTATATCTGTTCTAAATGTACAATAAAAAAAAATAGAAATAGTTCAAATTAATTTTTAACGTGTATAGCCGCCAATGGCAGTGAATGGGTAAAAAACAACAACATTATTTTAAATCTAGAAACCATATCAAAATTGGCCCTCTTAAAGGCTTTCATATATGTTTATTGAATGTGTATGATATAGTGCATTAGACTTACTTTTAGTTTGTAGTTTGGATTTGAAAATATTTTGTGACGCATCTCGTGTACTAAAGTTATGTAGAACCTGTCCTTTCTAGTTATTTTGGCGGACTTTATGTCAATGTTCACAACATCATATATTCTGTAATGGTTTTCATCTCTTCCGAGCAACTAAATGTTGCCTTGTTGTCTTTAGAAGCATAAAGATGGAATTGTACCTTACCTGGGCTCTTACCTGACCGTCCTCACTATGTTGGACACGGCTCTCCCAGATTCTTTGGAGGTGAGTGGGAATCACATATGCAAGACCACCTGTTTAGATGTAGTGTATCCTCTTCATCATTCTCTCTCCTGCCTAAAGGGTGGACTGATCAACTTTGAAAAGCGCAGGCGGGTAGGTTTTGCCCCCTTGTGGTGACGGGCGTTATTTATTTATTTGTTGTCAACTGGCTGCTGACTTGATCATTTTTTTCCTAATTAGTACTGTTGGTTTTCTCTTCATATTTCTTTAGGAGTTTGAAATTCTCTCTCAGATTCGTCAACTGCAGGCTTCGTGTTCCCGCTACCAGCTTCCGGCGAACCCTCGCATTACCAACTGGCTGCAGGCGCACACGCTCTTCCTCACTGATCAGGAGAGGTTAGAACACTTGACCGTGCCGTTAGTACGATGCAGAGACAAACGAGTGACACAGTCATGCGGATTAATCATCTTTTTCTTCTGACCTGAAGCTATGAACTGTCTCGTGAGCTGGAACCTCCCGTTGATCCGTGTCCCAATTCTCCTCATTTACGGAGCGGCCGATTGTTGAATAAGAAGCTTCCCTCGTAAGTATGATGCTAATCTTCACATCTGTACTTTTTTTTTTAAATGCATGACATCAATAGGGTTGGTGATCGAGTTTTGAAAATGTAAAAAATATCAAATTAAAATGATGCCCAACCCTAAGATATCAACCATGTGCAGTAGTGTAGAAACCAAGAAAATTGCATTACTCTTCAAATCTGTTGCAGGTTTGATTGCAAAAACAAAACATACATGAAAAAATGCTCAACTTAAGTTTTTACTATCAGGTCAACAGTGACCAGTTCACAGACTTGTTCCACCAAGTACCACCTCAAAAAATATTTGGATGGATTAAAAATAATAATAATTTCGGGCCACCAGAGGGTGACATTGTTCTACACTTTGAGAATTGCTGGCCGAGTCGGACAAAATGTCTTTGAGTTCTGACAACCTGAGCTCGGTGCATTAGAAACACCTCTCAGTATAATTCAGTGCAGTTTGACGTGAATGTAACTTGACATCTCAGTGTCGATCAGAACTGAGCTTTATTGTCTCTGTAAAAGTACAGTATTGACACTACGGTTGGTCAGTGTTTACTTTTATCATTCTTCTAAGAGAAAGCAACTGACCTTTTTTTTTTTTTTTTTGCAGGTCACAAGCAAGCAGTGACGGTTCTGTTCGGAAGACTCACGCTGACCAGATGAGTGTGTCGTCTTCCAGCTCCAGCAGTTCAGACATGGATGATCTCAGTGTCCCGCATTCGTCCCCACTCAGACTCAAACTTAAGGTAGAAGCACTTGACGTTGTCTATGTGTGTACTTTTTTTTTTTTTTTGTTTTTCATTTGAGAGACTTTCTTTTCTTTTTGGGACAATTTCTTCACAATTCCGAATCGTTTTCAGTAATAGGCAAATAAAGATTTTTTTATTTGGTTGATTAATTTCATACCAAATGGGCGGTCAAACACTCCAGAGACCCGGACAATGTTTGTTTTCCATAAAACACTACTTAGAAATAGTTAGGGATATTTTTGGGTGTAATTAAAACAATAATAATGATAAGCAATTTTTCCTCCCTCCGCAGTCACTCTCCAACTCGATGCACAACATCACGGAGGACTACACCTCCCTGTCCTCCTCCTCCTCTCCCTTCCTCTCCAGCTCCTCCCACCCCGACCTGAGCTGCTCCTCCTCGGGAGCCTCCTCCTCGTCCTTGTCTAACGTCTCCACGCATTCTGTGCTGCCCGTCTACAACAAGCAGCTTGCCGACTCGTGTATCATAAGAGTCAGCGTGGAGTGTGTCAACAACTGCAACGTCTACAAAAGCATTTTGGTGAGGGAGAGCACACATGTTGTCTGCTATACAATATTGGACCACCACTACAGTAGCTTCTTGTTTTAAGGACCTTTCACTGTCATTTCAGTTATTAAGACATATTAAAATAGCTAAGTAGAACATACGCTGTTAACAGGATTTGCATTAAATTTCCCCCGAAAAACAATGACAGGTCATTTTTAAGAAAGACGTATATATATATATATATATATATATATATATATATATATATATATATATATATATATATATTCCTTATTTATTATTTCTGGGTTTACGTTCCAAAAAATACCCATAAAAGGTGAAATCCGCGATGTGGTCAGCTTTATTTTTTACATTTATCGTATATGTTTTATGACCGTAAAACCCATCATCACACATTAAATACTTTTCAAGTTCAAGCCTTCATAAAAAAAAAAATTGGTATAATACTGGGGGGGGGTTTAATGAAAAATTGCTCCCAAAAAAAGATCGGCAAGATGGCGAAAAATGAACAGCGTTGTCACAAGGGAACGCAGGATTCCAATATAGCATTTTTCCTTAAAATTGGTTGAAATTATTGCCAAATTGAAATTGTTGACAATTTTATATTCTACTAATTTGTTATTTCTAGTTCCTGGCCGTTGAACGGGCCACAAGAGCGTCGCAAGTACCGAGGTATCGGCCCGGGACTGATACCTGATATTGGTACTTGCCCATCTCTTGTTTGTTTGTTTTTAAGCTAACCTCCATTTTCTATGGAAAATACTTATTGGAATTTTAGTCCTGATTTTTTCAGATTTGTTTAAGTAATGCATTTATAATGGCCGTCACTTATATGCAGAGTTTTGCTATTTGCGGGCCGGCCCAGTCCCTATCCTCTGTTTTTAGTGGGGTTCCACTGTGTTTAATTAGCAAATAAAATAAAAAGGCTATGATGTAACAGTTTGAGCACAAAAATTCCTTGAAAGCTACTGAACGCAGAAAATTTAATTTTGAATCGCTATTGCCACCTGTGGCCAATAAATGTAACTGCACACTCCCCTTTTTTTACCTTTTTTTTGCTCACTCCCTTCTTCACATACACAACGTGCACATGACGTCATATCTGCAGACAGTGGGCGGGATATTCAAACCCAAATCCAGGTGTTAATCTACTAATAAAACAATTTTTTTGTCATAAATGGTCAAATAAAAACTGCTATTGTAAAGATATTTGTTACAAAGTACAGCTTTAAGTTAAAAGCGGCACTGTCGGGAATTCAATCAAAATCATACAATGCAGTGATTGCTGCAGAAGCTGAAATGTGTTGTTTTTGACAAATAACTTTTTTCCCTCAGCTGACCAGTCAGGATCACACGCCTCAGGTCATTCAGAGGGCTCTAGACAAACACAACCTGGAGGACGCTTTCGGCTGTCAGGACTTCAACCTCTGCCAGATGCTCAACAATGGAAATGGTACGGATTAATACAATATGATTAGTTCATCATCATTTCAGGACAGGTACTACAGTACTGAGACTTGTTTTTGTTTTGTTTTTTGCTTTGATTTGATTTGAATTTTGAGGTAGGTGAAAGTTTCAGACCTGCATTATAATAGTTTGGGATTTTTCATTATATTATTTAGTTTTAATTAGTTTTGAGAGTAGGTTTATTAGTTTTAGTATTAGTTTTTTTTTAATCTAGTGTATTTCTTGTGTGCACGCTTAAAAAAAATTATACTTACTGTGATTAAAAACATTTTTTTTTATATAAAAAAATTAATTAAAAACAAACAACCATCAAATCACAAAGGTCAACATGACATCACTTGCGTTTCAGAGCTCCACGTCCCCGAGAACGCCAACGTGTATTACGCCATGTGCACCACCTCCAACTATGACTTTGTCCTGCGCCAACGCTGGAGGAGCCACGGGAGGCGTCCGGGCTCCTCCCCCAGCCCCGGAGTTCCAACCCGTGTCCGCCGCAACAAGTGAGCTGAATCTACGACGGCGAGCCTGAACTCACAGCGGCTTCCTTTTGAGCCGCCCTGGCACCTCTGAGCTTTCCTCCGATGTCTTCTGCCGCATTCATCCGCTTCAGCAAGCTCCAGCCTCTCACGAGGAACTTTTGCACAAGTAAATGACGTTGTCCAAATGGGGCGCAGCAAACGGACGCTCACTGCTCGCTGCAGTTGAAAGTCGTCCAACTGTTAGACAACTGTCTTGGCCATTGACTGCTGCTTTTAGTTTGTATTTTTTTTTTTTTATAACATCAGTATTCTGCTTTGCAGCATTGTTTTGTTTGAATTTGTATGTGAACCCCCATTTAATTCCTTTATAGACACGAGCTGACAAAATGAAGGATGAAAGCTAATGCGTACCATTGTCAAGTGAAGGAGATGATGTGTGAGTTTGCAGTTATTATGTATGGAAGATTGCTGGTTGATTGGAAGTGATGTCACTAATACAAGATGGCATCCTTCATCAGGGTTGTTGTGGTACGCGTGAAGGATGAAGTGTCCCAGTAAGTCAAAGGACATGTCAGTAATGTTAAATCCTATCGTTTAAAACTCTCCATTGTGATTGCTGACCTTGTTTACAATGAAATTTGAAACACTGGTGAGTAGTATGCAGTTTTGTGCAGGATTTTGCATCACTGCCTGAAGTATGAATGGTGTTTTTTTTTTTTTTTTTTACTTATTCACTGCCACTATAGACGTCAAACATTAATTTGAACTATTTCTATTAGTTTAACATATTTTTCCACTTTTGTTAACAAGAGTATGCAAACCTAGATTTTTTTTTATTGTACATTTAGAACAGATATAAAATGTGTAACTAATCGTGAGTTAACTAGTGAAGTCATGCGATTAATTACGATTAAATAACGCCCCTAATTTTTAATAATCCTTTTTTTAAATTGCGTCAGGCGTCTTAATTAATCGCATGACTTCAATAGTTAACTCACGATTAATCAAAAATTTTATATCTGTTCTAAATGTACAATAAAAAAAAATCCTAGGTTTTCATACTCAAAAATGTGGGAACAAATGTTAAACTAATAGAAAAAATGTTAAACTAATAGAAATAGTTCAAATTAATTTTTTACGTCTACAGCCGCCGATGGCAGTGAATGAGTTAATGAGGTTTTGGCCTGACTGTTTGCACAACTTCTATTTAAGCTAATTTCGAATTTTGTTTTTATGTTTTTCCCAAGCTCTTAGTAATGTGAAATACTGTCTAATAAAGATGTTTTTATTATTTATTGTACAGATTACGTTGTATTGACTATTTTGATCTAAAAAGAAACTGATTACATGACCATGACCACTGGTTAGGCAAAAGTAATGGGACATCTGCCTATTACACTAACTGAAAACGGACTACATTATGATGATGATTACATTACTGCACTGCAAAAAATTATTTTTAAGAAAGTAGAAAAACATATTTTTCTACTTGGGATTTTTTTCCCTCTATTTTCTTGCCTAAGAAGAAAAGTTATTTTAAAATTAGGAATGAAAAAAATGATCTCAAATTAAGGAAAAATATATTTTTCTGAAGACATTGCAGCTAATATTAAGGGGGAAAAAAATGCGGTTTGCATGAAATGACCAGCAGATTATTTTAAAATGAAAACCAATTACACTTCTCAATTGAGAAATTAGGGAATAACATGCCAGATCAAGTTCGAACAACTGTTTTTGTTTTCAAGCAATTTTCACATTATTGACACAGCCGTGCAACAATAAAATGTGGATGGCTGCTGAATCACAACTGCACTACTTGTAATTGCATTTCACAAAATTGCATTAGCAGTTCAGTGGCCTGTTGGTAGAGTAGTGTCTACCCTGGGACCAGGAGGTTATGGGTTAAATTCCCGACTGGGTCATACCAAAGGCTGATGGGACCCATTACCTCCCAACAATGATACTTAGCATTAAGGGGTGGGCCAAATGTTCTGTTTAAAGAAAATATGTCCTAATGTAGCGGTAGCCTTTATTTGCCATGTAAAATTTCCAAGTAAATTGTAAATTCTCAAATTAAAAAAAAACAAATTTTTATTAATGAAAAGACACCATTTATTTTAAGTATTTTTTCTTAAATAACAGATTTTTTTTTTTTTACTTGTAATCTTGCACATTTTACTAAATCTTTGGGCAAGTTTTTCTAATATTAAGACCTGTTACTGTTTTACTGTTTATTATTTATTTATTATATTTATTTATACAAATTTTTAAGAATTCTTGCCAAGAAAATTTTGCTTACCCCATTGGCAGATTTTTTCTTTCTTTGCTTTTTTGCAGTGTGTATGACTTGGTGAGAATAACAACTGAGAAAAATACTGGTTAAAGTTGCATAACCAAAAAGTGTTTGCATACTTGGCCATTACACCGACAGGAAGTAAAAAGAAAAAAAAATGTTTTACTTGTTTGTGGAAAAAGTTGGCCATTCATCCAGAAGAGCATTTTTGAGATCAAAGTAAAACTGTGATGAAGGTTATAATCAACCTAAAGTTATTTGATGGGCGTAGTTGGAATGAGGTTTCACCTTGCTACTTTTACAGTATGTGTGCGGTGATCCAACTTTCGTAGCTTCAGTGAAAACAAAACCACAGAATTTTCAGTAAGTTAGATAACATTCAGGCAAATGACGCAGCACCTAAAGGCGAAGGAACCAACCACAACAAAAAATGTATCCAAGAAGGAATGACCATAGCTTTTGATGATTATACAAGCAACAACTAAATAAAATAAATGTACTCCAATGTTTAAAAATATATCTTTGCTGTGTATTCAATTGTATAGATAACAAGATTTTCAGGGTAAGAACAGTGTTTCTCAATGAACAATTGCATGGAATTTAGAGTGTGTTGTGCATTATAGAGTGCAAAATACAACAACGGAGACCCCGGACTGTTGAGCAACAGAAGTTGGACATCAAGCAAGAATGGGAAAGAATTCCACTTACAATGCTTCAGTTTGCAAACAGTCAGTAGGGATAGACTCCAGCACCACCACGACCCTAATATGTGGGAAATAAAATCAACAAATAGCTAGACATACAATTTGACGAAAACAATTACAGTAGTGAAAAAGAAACAAATTTTCACCTGCACTCAAATATTACACTTATTGTATTAAAATATTGGTTACAGAGCCACAGACAAATATTACAATGAATGATTTTATCCAATCTATGACCTGGCCCATCTGTTCATTTTAAAAATCAAATGTGTCCTTTGAGCTCGTGTCATCGTTTGCTTGGCCTCATACTGAGGCGATATTGTAACGTTTGCTTGTCCAACTCCAGGAAGGATGGAAGGAAGGAAGGATGGAAGGAAGGGAGGAAGGGATTGAGGGAGGGAGGAAGGAAGGAAGGAAGAAAGAAAAGAAGGGAGGGGTTAAGAAAGAAAGAAAGAAAGAAAGAAAAGAAGGGAGGGAGGGGTTGAGGAAGGAAGGAAGGAAGAAAAGAAGGGAGGGAGAGGTTGAGAAAGAAAGAAAGAAAGAAAGAAAGGAAGGGAGGAAGGGAGGGAGGGGTTGAGAAAGAAAGAAAGAAAGAAAGAAAAGAAGGGAGGGAGGGGTTGAGGAAGGAAGGAAGGAAGAAAAGAAGGGAGGGAGAGGTTGAGAAAGAAAGAAAGAAAGAAAGAAAGGAAGGGAGGGAGGGGTTGAGAAAGAAAGAAAGAAAGAAAGAAAGAAAGAAAGAAAGAAAGAAAGAAAGAAAGGAAGGGAGGAAGGGAGGGAGGGGTTGAGAAAGAAAGAAAGAAAGAAAGAAAGAAAGAAAGAAAAGAAGGGAGGGAGGGGTTGAGGAAGGAAGGAAGGAAGAAAAGAAGGGAGGGAGAGGTTGAGAAAGAAAGAAAGAAAGAAAGAAAAAAAGGAAGGGAGGAAGGGAGGGAGGGGTTGAGAAAGAAAGAAAGAAAGAAAGAACACCTCCGACCACCAGAGGTCACTGTTTGCCAAAAGCGCTCAGCAGTCCTAATAGGTCTCCACTCTTCCACCAGCAAATGTTTATACCTCCATGATGATGCTCGATGACCTCGCAGTTGGCCAGCAAGGATTACAAAATAATAAAAGATTATACCATTTTTTTTAAAAACACTTTAATTCATCTATTTTTTTTAAATGAAGCCTTTACATAAATGCTCAGTTTGGATTATATACTGTAACATTGGAATTACTCAATGAGTGCTTAAAATATTTTTGGGGATTTCCTTCTTTAACTCCAAGAGAGTGTCAAACATATTAGGAACCTCTCAGTATGAATTACAGTGCAGCTTCAAATAAATACCTCCCAGTAAAATGAACATCACCATAAAGTCAGAATTGCTACACATCTGTTGTATTAACTTTCATTAGGTTAGCCCTTCCAACCAGAATTAACCCTATGTCAGAAATAGTCGAAGCTGTAAATGATAGTTACATCATATGTAGGCCTACTTTACTCATGTGACATAAAGACTAAGCACAGATTAGTGGCGTGTACGTACGTGTGTGTGTGTGTGTGTGTGTGGGTTGAGGCGCATGCATGTCATGTGCTTGTAACTGTCATGTGCTGTGTGCGTGTCAGTACAGTATTAGGTCCATGCTGTAACTGTAGACAGATGGGAGAAATGGCTGAGACTAATCTAAATGGGGTAATCCACTTAATGGCTGCAGGTTACCTCACTCATCTTCTGCATGTCGTTTGTCATTTCAGGCTGTGTAGACTTTTGATAATGGAGAGGTGACACATTTTTAGTCATCAGATGTCAGTAAGTAGCTATAACGAGTTATCCTTCCGAAAAAAAAGGAAAAAAACACTTACACTGCAAATTTGAGTCTCAGGAATCAATTCTCAGGGCGCTTTTTGTGCCCAGTGCACATGGGTGGAGTTTTCTATCAGTTTCTAGACTTTCCACAGGTAGGAAGTGTTTGCACCACTGTGGGATGGAATGCAGCCGACTCCCGGCCATTCGAAGCAACTCCCCTTATTCCCATTAACTCTTTGACCGCCAAAAAAACGTTTAATGACAAATGCTAAAATCCCAATGAATGCCGCCAATAACGTCAATTGACGTCAACTACGTTTTGTTTTGTTTTCTCAATGAGCAGTGCAACGTCTTGTGCAGCACTGCCTTGTCATTGGGGTTGTAAAATTCCAAAACAGCCACTAACGATGGCCAGCAGATGGCTGCATTGTATCTCTTTTCAATGGGCTCCAGGTGTATGGAATTACAATGAAGGATGACAAATCTGATGAAATAAAACATTTTCAAGGATGACGTGAATGATCAAAAGCCTTTGTCACATTAAATCTAATTCACAGAGCGTCACTAAACAAAAAAATATTGGTGTCAAAGTCACTGTTGTGCAGAAAATGTATCTTTCCACAAAAAGCTCGGTTTCTCCTTATCTTTTCAATTTTCGCTCAATGTCACTCAAATTATCTATTTTCAAATGATGACTACTAAAGAACGTAAGAAGGTAGAAACATACCTTTTTTTCCAATGGAAGAATGGAACGCGACTTTCCATGCAGTAAATCACACAAACGTGAAACATAACGACATTAGTTAACAATAAACATGACTTTAATACACACCTCGTTCCCTTCTCAACCAGGTGCTAAAATCGTTCACTGAATTAACCGTAAACTTCAGATTTCTGTTCTTCTGCGGTGCACGCGTCCTCCCTGCCTACGAAGATGGCACGACTAATGGCAGTACGTCGGTTAGCTACGTCATGTCCTACCGGTTCATGAGACCCTTTCCTGTATCCTTCAAAATAAAAGTATCGCCCATATTATAATAGCACAACAAAACAAACTAACAAAGCAATTTTGCAATACAAAAAGGTAATAACAAAAATAATAGCAGGGTCATTTACATTGTGCCTTATCCAAAGTTTTTGTCACATGCAACGTGTGTGTTTAGAAATGCTTAATGTCAATTTAGCTACCAGGTGATGTGTTGCGTGCCAAAATGTCGTTATCCACACTTTCCACACTAGTATGAACTCACACAGATGAGCAGGTCACTTCCTGCAGCACAAGGCCACAAGATATGGTAATATGCCCTGGGGGATGGTTTCATATTGCATAACGGTGACGCTGATTCATCCTCTCTCTCTCTCTCTCTCTCTCTCTCTCTCTCTCTCTCTCTCTCTCTCTCTCTCTCTCTCTCTCTCTCTCTCTCTCTCTCTCTCTCTTGCTCATACACACAAGTGGCCTACTTTCTCTTTAAAGGCGCACAACTTCTTTGCGGCCTATTTCTGTCACGCATCGATAGAGGTCAGTGTATGTCAGTGTCTGTCCGTCAATGAGATCACGCATTCTCTAATCATTGTTCTACGCACATCCATAGCGGTGTGCACACACACACACACACACACACACACACTGACACACTGACCTTAATTTTACAGCACAGCCAACCTACCTCACAGAAATGACTTTACAGTCACTTAGATGTTTTGGTCTCACATGTAAAATAAAAATAAAAAATGATGAGAAAAAACACTTTTATTTAACATCTTCAACTCAGTTCTTATTACAGGACTGTTGTTATTCACTCACCGGTCATAACATTGGTGCACCTGCAACACCTCATGTAGTTAAAAAAAACAAAAAACTAAATACTGTAAGAGCCCAGGGTTACCACTTTTCTGACCCGACTATTTGGTCATATAAACACTTATTGGCGTACCTCCTTTGAACATGCTTTATTGGCAAAGTATCTCGGTCTGAACTATTTGGATGCGTGGCGGCCAGCATTTTACGTTACTACTTGCGAAACGAGCCTAACTTGAATATATTGATTTCTCCGTGGCGTTTTTACATTATCTTCTGTCTCTATGGCGACAATGCGTGTACACTAGAGCTGTCAAACGATTACATTTTTAACCAGAATAATCGCATTTTAGAATTTTGATTAATTGTGATTAATCACTTAATTGAAAATGCTTTTTATCAACTTTTTTTTGCCCGCCAAATTTGAAGAGGACCTGTTGTGTTAATTGTTTCTACATTTAATGTTTTGAGGACATCTTCGACATGTTTTGATCCACTACACACTCTCTTCAACCTCTTTTTCTAATCAGTTAATTACTTGACTTGCATAATTTAAAATAAAATAAAAATGACCATGACATGATTAATGCGATCATTTTTTGTGATTAATCAATGAGTTAACACTTTAACTTTGACAGCACTAGTGACACATTCCGTGCATCTGGCACACAACTGGAAATACACAAGCAGAGGTAAACACAATTGCCGAAACATGGCGACACAGAACTCCACTTTAGTAGGAACCTGACTATTTTATTCGTGTGGTGAGTGACATGATGAACGTCTTTTATTAACCACCGAAAAGTTAAAAGCGGAAGTGCTATTTTCGCAATAATGTCCGCGCAATGCAGTTTAAATCGTAATATCTGTCCACTCGAACTATTCACAAACAAACAAAATTGCCTGCGTGTAAACGTACTGTCGGGGAAGCATTTGATTAACAAGGTTTTTAACAATGTAGTTATACAACCTAATCTGCAATAATAAAAATAATAAAAAAAAGTTCCACGTTCATACAAACAGTTGGAGCATTATGTAATTACATAAAAACAAGCATCGACTGTCCCTCTTGACTATTACGTGGGATGTCACTGTTCGTTCCCTACTTGGGAATGAAATGTTCCCTGCAGTGTGATGGCATTGCGAATCTGCTCGACATGAGGACATCCATCTTAAATAACGCTCAAGGACACGCACGCGCGCGCACGCGCGCGCACGCACGCGCCTCGGTTACATCCTTACCCCAACCCTGCCTCTCCTAGTGCTGCTGACCTACATACTGCAACATCCTGGTTACATAACCGGCCTGGGCTGTTGATCACTGCGGGCGATGCAGCGCAAACACGCTCAAGCTACTAATCGACAACACCCCCCCCCCCCCCCACCCCCACCCACGCACACCCACACACACACACACACCACCGCCTCACTTTTCTTTTTAACTGTCCTGGCTGAGTTCATTGCTCAACAACGTGAATGTTAAATTAATGATTAATTATTGTTCAGGACATTGAAGTAGGCTAAATCATGAGTCAAGCGTCAGTTCAAATATTTGTACGGAACATTTAGTCAACGTTCCATTCCCAAAAAGTAAAATCCAGCATGTCCGAGGCTTTGTTTCCGCTAACCTGCTCCCTCAAGCAGCAACAACAGGGCTCACATCTGAATAGTTTGCCCGAATGTACACTGTAGAGGCAAATTATGTAAGCGCCCTCTCTCCCCTCCGTCCTCCCTTATCCCTTCTCGCTGACCTACTTTTACGCTCATGGCCTTTTTTTCCATTTTTTTTTTTTATAACAGCCTGTGCACAATGCACAGCACCACGGTGGGCTGGAAAAAAAGGAGTGAGCAGAGTGCAAACAAGCGCGGAGATGATGTGTGTGAGGTCATCGCTCACTGCTATTTTCTGGAGTCACCTTGTTGTGGAAATTCGTTTTGAATCAAAGTTGAGCTTGTCCTGTTCCTCTGAGACATCCAATACTGTGCATGAAAAAGACAAACAGTTCAGTATGTACTTTATGTAGATATTCTCTTAAAAAATGTCATCCGAGGCGAGAGACGAGGACGTTTGCTCAGGATAGAACACCTCTGCAGTCTTCGCCTGGCATTCCCGCACTGGCTCATCATACGCGACCCGTGTCAGTGACACCTCGGCCATGGCAACAGCTACTGAGCCATCGAAGCCAAGATCTTCACAACACTTGTTGCGTAACTCTGCTGGTTGCTCAGCGACAACAGGCTGTGTGACAATACGTTCATGGTGTTGAGCAATATTGGGCAACTGAAGATTGATCAAAGCTTCAAAACTTCTTGTGTGTGAGTCATGTGTCACTTTTTTTTTCTGGAAGGAAAAGGTTTACAAGTGTGTGAAAAGCCAAACCCTGTCGAGGCAAATATTGACCCACAAAGACACTAAAACATGCTCGTGGCCTGCTGAAATTTGGGATTTGTTCGTCTCTTAACAAATAGCAGGAGTGCAATCAGTTTCATCTTTGCATTACTTTCAGTAACTGTTGACTGGGATGTTGACTTTGTATGTTGGAACCCGTCTAAAATGTGATCAGTCATCTAAAGGGGTATATCCAAAATACATGTTAAATGTCAAATGTTGTAGAAAGTAACGTAGCATACTAAATGTGACGTTGCTAAGTTTTTTTTTTTAAACAATATCCGATGATTATAGCACAAATGCTATACATGCTATCAATGACATTTTTTTTCTTTGCAGAGCAACTTTCAAACTTTGAGAAGCATTTTTTTTTTTTGCAGGCTAATCGCAGGGAACTAAAGTAAGGGTTTTATTAATCAAACAATAAAAATGTGTCAACATAACGAACATTTGGCTATCTTTTTTTCTAGAATCAATATTTTTAAAATAATTTTTAAATTCACATTGTGTAGAGCAGCAAACTATATTTTGGTGTTTAGAGTGAAGCTAAATTATCGGGATTTTTTTTTCTTTCTTTAAAAAAGAAGAAGCTTTACTTACTTTATAAAGTAAAATGTATTGCTTTAATGTAATTTTATGAAATAAAATGTATTAAAAATTATTCATTTATCTATTTGCTATATGTGTAGCCATACAATAATATAAGTACTTAAAGTAGCACTAAGGAACTTTTCAACCTTAATAAAATATTTTCATAACTCTTCTTTTCATAACTAGAATTGTAGCTTTGCCATGGCCTGAGGGGGTCTATATCATTTTTACTGGCACTAACTTTGCATCCAGATGAACTTTTGTATACTTAAAGGGAGATAATCCAAAGGATACTTGACTCATTCAGCCAATTTCAGCAGTAAGAAGTTAATATTTTGTGTTTAAATTTATTTGTGGACATTTTTCAATCAATACCTTTAAAAGCTTTTTTAGCCACTTGTTGACTGAAAATGACATCACGTGGTCAGGGCTAAGGTGATGACCAATCATGGCTCAGTTTGTGAATGTCACATGACCACATCCTGAAAACAGGTGAGCCGTGATTGGTCGTTACCTGAGCTCTGAGCACCTGCGATGTAATACTAATTTTCAATGACAGCAAGTGGCAACATGTGTTTTCAAGGTTTTTCATTTTACATGAAAAATTATGAAGTTGTTAAATTAATTCTAGTCGTAGTAATGTTTTATTGATGAAAATGACTAAATGAGTCAAGTATCCATTTAAGTAGCTCAGCTGGGAGCTGATTCGTTTTTTCTGTTGGAAAATATCTGCCCTGTTTTGGAGAAGATTCTCTCAGGAGGGACTGACATTGCTACAATGCATCCAGCAGCAACAAGCAGCATTACTGGCACTTTCATTGAATGTTTTGCTCGTTTCCCACGTTGTGCTTATTGGCAATAATGTGCGAGCACTTTGAAGTGACGAGAAGGCTCGCGTTCACTTCTGTTTCATTTGTGACCGACAGCTAGACACAACACTACTTTTGTCTTGAGCGCACTTTTGCTAGTAATTGTTTATCAATGAGAAGCAAATAACAAATTTTGATTGTAAACTGCGATCCAAACATGCCAGGTTTTTGTGATGTTAATTCCAAGTCTTGTTTTATATTTCATGTCGTCATGCAGTTTGCCAAGTAGAACAATGCACTGCATTGCATAGATGAGCACATTGGCTTAGTCCTAATATCGTCCCTAGTTGTGTTGATTGAGTGGTCCGAACACTACACTAACAAACGTGTTTCTTGTCTGATCATGTGGAATGTACTATGTGCTCCATATTTTTGTATTGCAATCACAGTCAACTCAGAAAGTTCTTAACATGACAAATGACGTTTCAACAACAGCCTTTTATTCTTCCCCATTTTGAACCTTTACAATCAAAATAAAGCACTTTTTTTTTCTTCCAACCGACTGCGCATGTCCATGTGAAGTATAGCCATACATTTTCACTTATGGACAAGCTTCTCTTTTCGGGGGTCTCATTTCCACAAAAGGTTTAGGCGAACGATACAGGTTATACATTAACACAGAGTACAAATCATTGCATGGGGGTAGCATGAGCAAATACACATCACAAACGAGAAGAGCATCGAGCAAAAATGACACGACAAGAGGACAAGAAAATGACATATAATAGACAAAATATTAACCCAATATAATAGAAAATAACAATATTAATAAAAATAGTGACCGCAGTATACAAGTGATCAAGACAACTTTACATTTATACATAGTGGCCAGAGGCAGGCACCTGGAAGGGAAACTGTTGAAGATTGTACGATTTGGATTTAGTGCGGCTGCTTAAGGTCAGTGCACAAGTGGGCAAGACAAGCCGTCGGCCAATGTGAGGACAAGAAGAGACGGCACAATAAAAGAGGCACCTTATGAGAAAACAGCAGCTTTGCTGGTTTGAGATGGGAGTTTTTTTAAGTTTTTTTTAAGTTTTGTTTTTTTTAGACACCTGCAATGTGAAGGTGTATCTGTATTCTGTCGTGTAGCCAGTAAGGATTGCCTTGTGCTTGTCAGCTTTGTATGACTGCATAGCCTTGACTGATATCATTGGAATCAAGTGTTTGAGTGGTTTTTGGTGTGCAGGGTTTCCCCCAGCGCTTTATAGACCAGGCGGGCAAACGTCCACACCGTCCCCGACCACCAGGCTGAGCAAGTTTTCTGGGGGAAAGTTGATCCATTTGTCTTAAGGTGTGGTCTTTTTTCTTTTTTAATTGCTTTACAGCTTTGAGGCAATTTACTTTGCAAGTTGTTTAAAGTTTTAAGATCGATTTTTTTTCTCCCCACATTTTCTTTTTAAAATGTATACCTCATTTATGCAAATGTAAGTCACAACATTTTACAATCCAAGTGCTTGAAGTGAACAGGACGCGTGGGACTGACTGCTATCCAAAAAGGACCAATATACACAGTTACTGTACCAACAAAAGGTGACATTAAAGAAAAACAAATATTCTTTGGTCAAAGAAATGTTCTTATAATGCCACAATAAATGTGTAAGTATCACAAACTGAAAAAATGTCATTCTGTTCCCTCCCTTGTGTGAATGACGTGTTCTTTAAACTGGAAGGGTATGTTGGAGGTAGGATAAAATAAAGGGAAACTGGTGACAGTGAAAGTGGATAGAAATCACTTCCGAGCCAGGCCTCGTTTTTGCTGACAGGATGAACGAAGCTGTTGATGCTGCAGAGTCCGAAACGAGAGCGCCGCGCGACAGTTCTTCCGTGCGCCTCTAACCACTACCGGGTGCCTTTTGTGAGTCCAATCTCTCATTTGGCCTGAGCCCGAGCTCGTCAGCGTACTCCACCTCATCGTCTGCCTCTCGGCTGATCTGGCAGCTGTTCGAGTTGCTAGGCAGTGCCAGGTAAGGGTGCTGGGGCAGGGTGGGGGACGGGGACATGGAGACCCCCTCCATGTGTGCTTTTATCGCCCCGCTGGACATCGCTCGGTTCTTGAGGCGCAGCTTGTGGGGCAGGGCGGTCGCTTTGACCTCAGCCTGGCGCTCTCTGTGCGGCCCGCCGGTTGCTGACGCTTTCTGGTGGTAGCTGCTGATGTCTGAGGATGACGAGGAGGGGGATTCGTCGTCGGTCGAGGCCTCCTTGTCGGAGCTCCGGGGGTCCCCGTCGCTAGACGATGTATCTTTAGCGGAGGAATTCTCTCGGTAGAAGCCATTGGCTCTCGGGCCTCCCTCATAGGTGAGGACCGGAGGCTCTTCGTCCATCGTGTTGAGGTAGCCATTGTGCTGCGAGAACGCCGACAGGCCCTCCTCGGTGCTGTGGACCAGATTGGGCGCAAAGGGGTTCCGGTGCTCAGCTTCCTCCAGACCTCGGCAGCTGTACGGCCCGCGACGGCTCTCGTGCTGCTGCTGGCTGTTGTACTGCGCCTGCAGCTCCTCGGAGTATTCGTACTGCTCACAGTCCATCGTCTTTGTCCTCTCCAGCTTCTCGGCGACCTCGGCGATGGTCGCCGAACATTCGGAGAACTTTGAGTGCTGGCCATGCGGCTCATCTGGCCTCAGGCTCTCCATGGGGTAGCAGCCGCTGCTGGAGCGGTACAGGATGACACTCCGTTGCGAAGAAGTGGCTTGGGCGACGGAAGACGAGGCCTCCGAGTGCCCCTGCTGCTGGTAGTCGATGGCGGCTTCGGCCAATTGTGTACTCTGCTGGTGAGGAGACATCAAAGCAGGATGGATGCCGTGGTAAGGACGGCTCGGCAATCCGTTGGCCGAGAGCCCGGCGCTTTCCAGTCTTGCCATCTCCATGTTATGAGGCTCCGTCTTGATGTTGTAGCCCATAGGTTCGGGGCTGTCCCTTGAGGAGCCATCAGACAAGTCTGAGACGGATCCCCTGGGAGAATACTTGGGGAGCGCCGAGTGGCGCTCGCCGCGGCTGGGCTGTTCGGCTTCCGACGAGTCCGAGTTGAGCATCACCTGGGACGCGCTTGAGTAGCCGCTACTTGAGAGGTAGGCGTTGTTGGGGGTGCCGCTGCTGCTGCTCCCGCTGCTACTTGTGTTAACGGCAGCCGCGCTGCTAGCGATCTGCTGGCTTTTCTCAATGTAGGACGCCGTGCTGATGAGTCCAAAGCGCAACTTGAGCTGAAGTAGTTCTGTTTTTAGACGAACATTCTCCTCATTCAGGGCCATGACCCGGTTCTCCAGAACCATGTCATTCAGACGACGTTTTTCCCGTGAGCGCTTTGCTGCTTCGTTGTTCTTCCTCCGTTTTTCCCAATATGAATCGTCTTTTTTCTCATCGGAGATGAACTCCCGCTTGCGGCGGGATGACACAGAAGGCTTGGAACCTTTGCCCTGGCGGCTGGACCGTGGCCCGTCCTCAGGAAGAGGGGACGGGAGATCGCTATAGGTAGTAAAACTGTCCACCTCCATTGCATTTTTGGTGCTGGTGGACGAGATATGGAGATTCAGGTTTTCCATTTTTCCAAGGGGGGCCAGAGTGGAACTCTAGCAAGTGTGTAGGGAAAGGTGCGCAGATATGACACAAGACTTTGTTTATGTAACTATTTCCACTATGTTGCGGGATCAGCAAAGACTTCTGAATGAGGTATTTGAGCACATCTGAGAGAGAGCCTCATTGATTTCTCTTGCCAGCAGTTTCCTCGATCAGAACGTTCAAGTGTCCAAATTAGCCAAGAAGATTAAAAAGAGGTGGAACTCCATGAAAAGCTCAGACATTGAACTTATTTTCCAAACAAAAAGCCTTCCAAAAAAAGAATTGAGCTTGGATTTCGAGTTGTTTGGTTTCCTTGGCTCACTGCAAGTCTCTGGAGTCTCTCAGCAAGTCAACGGGAGTTTACTGATGTCTTCCCAAATGTTCTGCACAGCTGCGGAGCCCGTCAGGCCACGGCACTTCTCATCAGTGTCGTACAGAAGATGTAGGTCAGGCTGTCTACTTCGGGCCTCCCTGAGGATCCAGCTTAAATGCCGCTGCTATGTAGTGAAAGAGAGAGAGAGAGGGAAGGGGGGGCAGATCAATTGTTAGATTGGCGGTAATAGTCTCTGCAGTCAGCACATAATCACAATTTCAGTCCAAGCTACACCCTTCCAAGAACACTCGGTATTTCTATCGAAGCTAATTTTAAAGTCGTTTTGTTGAATGGTGTTTACAAGAAAACTGGCAGCACAGAAAGGAAGAGCATACTTCCCAAAAACTTTATGCAACGCTTGTTTTTCTGGTTTAGTACTGCCTGTAAAGTAATTAACTATGTATAATTTCACACCGCAATCAGAGTGACAATTATTTTTTATTTCCCGACTAACATGAGACGATAAGCTCAACAAGAATAGCCAGTATTTGTTGTTTTTTAATTTAATTTAATAATTTTTTTATATTCTTATTTTGCTTTGTTACTAATTTATTTTATGGTTGTTCTTTTGACATATATTTAAAATTGAGCTTTGAAGAATTCAAAGATTTTTTAAATATATGATAAGATTGTGGTATGATATCATTTTGATATGAATGTTATGGCACGAAATAAGACACCCGAGGACCCGGGTTAGCCCAGAAAGTCCCAAGACTTGTGAAAATAAAAATAGAAGACCAAAATAAGATAAAATACATAATCAAAGTGTTCAACATGCAGGGATGAATGGGCATGAAGCTATGATGGTAGTATTGAGCAGTTGAGATTTTAAAACGATATGTTTTTAAATGGATGAATAACTTTTTATTAATTGTGATTTCAATCGATCAAAATAATTGTGAATATTTTTCCATAATTTCTCATCCCTATAATGATTTCCAAACAGTCAAGTTTAATAATAAATTACAACACCCATGTCTAAATTTAAACTATTGCGTTTAGTACCTTCATAACTGTACACTTAGTCCAAACACATGTAGTCAGTTACTTAATACAGAATTATATTTTACATTTGTGCTCAACATCTGTGCCTCATTCCTATTAAATGTGAGCATCTGGTTATTGCATTACTTAAGCCGGAACACAATGAACTTGTTACATCATCTATCGGTGAGCAGAGAAAAAAACAAAGTAACCTTGAGCCGGCTTGTGCAATGACGGTAATTCCAGAGCACTTGTTTACTCGCACCGGTTTTCTTTGTAAGTGGGAGCGAAAGACAATGCTTGCTCCCGACCCAGTATGACTGCCTTTTATTTTTCCCTTATATGATCTTGAGTATTGCAACACAGGAGAGAGAGATTTGGTCACAACAGATGTGGAAAAATTTAGGGGTCAACCCCTCCTCCCCACTACGAATTATTTTCATAAAGACCGCAGTGGGAGGGAAGGGAACAAAGGCGGGTGGGAAGGAAGCTTGCGTACGTCTGTGCTGTCCCACTGACCTAGAAACAACGCTAAGCAGTAAACACTCCTCCCGTCTTTGACAGTACGCCATAAAATAAGTCAGTAGGAGAAGGAAGGAGTATTAGAGTGCACTCTATAAATAGTCGCAAAAAAGGGGGGGGGGTGACTGACAGGAGGAATTCACGAGGCTCATCAGGACGATATAAAGGGACAAACTTGATACGCCCATCGCATAAAACCCCGATTATGAAACAATTTGAATGCTACTTGAATATCTATGTGCTAGAAAGAGCCAGCAAAGCAGCACAGAACAATGAGCATCAGAGGCAGATGAAAAATTATAGCTGGAGATGGCATTGACGTCACAGCACACACCCATCTCCGCAGCCAAACTCATACATAACAGCCTCGCTCTGGACTGCATGGGGAGGGGCTGTTCAGCTTTTCCCCCTTTCTTGGGTACGTGCTCTGAATCGGTCTTGTGTAATGTGCACATCACGGCGGTTACACTTTACCGACTAAAGAGAACAAATGGGGGGTAAATTTAACTGCTTTGCTGTCTTTGTTACTGTAATGTCATCCCTAGTACAGACAAGACATATTCTGTCTTTTCTGTTCCGGATTCAGAATACTTTGAAGCTGTTTCCAGGAACTTTCTACTTGGAGAGGAATGCTTCACCTCTGACCCCTACTGGGGCAAGTGTGAGTCAACAGCGAGGCAATCCCTGCACCCCTCCTCCAACTTTTTAAGAGATCCAACCACACACGTGGAGCGTCCATTTTGCCCCGCTGCTTTGTCTCTATAATTTCAAAAGAAGATGGGAACGAGAGCCTATGCCACTAACTAAATCGCTCCTGCCTGTATCAATTTTTGGCAAGTGTTAATATGAAACTTGGATGGGCAAGTTAAAAAAATAAAATAAAATAAATTGTGTCCTCTTCACAGGCGGGCATTAGATCAGATTCAATGCATCCTCAGAGAAACTGTTGTAAACCCAGAAATGCTTCAACAATCTTAAAAAGCATTTTTTAGCATTGTATATTATTTTTTCAGACATTTAGTATGGGTGCAGGGGGACTTTATAAAAACGGAATTGGCCATCTTTTAAAAGGCCCACAGCAAAGTTGTTAAAAGTTACTTACAGTTGTGCTCATCATCACTCATCATATAGGACAAATGAGCGAGCCCTGCAGAAATGTGCCCTTAGTCCCGACTGAAAGGTCAAAGTCAAAGTCTGAATAGACTTGTATGCCGTGCGTACCGTCACCCAAATACTGGTCTGACCTAAATTCAAAAGCAGACTGGGAAAGAGCAACGCAGACGCTCTGAAAACAGACCAGCTGGCAGCAGGCGGGCTGAAAGGGCTCACCAGAACCCTGCCTGCCAGACAAGCCTTTTTTCCATGCATTGCATCACATCCTGAATGTTCACTTGTTTCGTTGTCATTACGCTCAAGTCACGACTATGCCATGTTGGGCATCTTTCGGGGTCAGAGTACTGTTTCAATTCACATGTCCATGCCTGAAACGTGTATTATATATTAAGGCATTCGTGTTGAATTGTTTTATATGTCTGCTCTCACTATTATATCACGAATAATAGGCAGGGTGTAAACGGGAATCAATTACAGGACCTTTTGTCCCAGGAGAGAAATTTGCAGCTCCCTGCTGCGTGCTGGTTATGTCATCGCTTCCGACTCCCCCAAGCAGCACTTTGTGCTTTACTTAGCGGGCATTTAGAATCAAAATAAGTCATTTTGAAACATCCATCCATGCATTTTCCGAACCGCTTATCATGTAGGAAATTAATCGATTTGTGCTTTACAACCCACACACGTCTCTCGCTTCGCTAAATATTCTCATTTAAATTTATGACCAAAGCTATGACAAAGTGGTAGTATTGAAATTGTCTCCATTATGCTAGCTAAGCGCCATGTGCGGGAATCAAGTGTGTGTGATGTGTACGTGTGTATTATTAGCATTATTAGCCCAAGCAAGCAGCTGCCTCGGTCGGCTCGCTGGAAAACACCACCGGGAGGAAATTACCTCAACTTGACATTGAACACACGACATGCGTTTGCTTTGCAGGCTATTTTTGGTCCAGGTATCAACGCAGGAGAGGGTACACGCAGACATAAAGTAACAAAAGAATCCAACGTGTTGTTTGTCCAACGGAACGTCTCGAAGTGACGGGCGGGTTGCCGGGCTCAGTCGCCATGTGAACAATAACCGGCCATAACCGGCGTGTCCTCTTCTCTAAAAATACTCCGTACATTTCCCGCATAATTTGTAATTATTGGACGCATCGTTATTCATAGAAAACGAGAATACTATTCTAGGAATAGAAAGGGGGGGGGGGGGAAACAAGAGAGAGGGTTGCGCCGTCAAAACATACCTTTGAATGGTGGAGGAGGGGAACACAACCTTCAGGCTTCCCCGACACAAAAGCTGTCTCGCTCCCGTTTCCTCCTTTTCTTTATCTTTAGACAAAACCGATCCAGAAAAAAAGTTGTTCCCTCTTTCGTGTCTCTGCGCGTTCGGATCCACGGTATCTGTCTCCTTGCTCGAGCCGCTCCGCGTTGTGAGCTGCCGGACACTTTGCTCCACTTTGTTGCAGCAGCCTTTCTTGAAATATGTGTTAGTAGGTCAGTGGTTGCGTAACAGCGCTTCGGCTGCCTCGTCACGTTTGTGTCCTCTGTGTTTCCACGCGAGAGTATGCGTGTTACATACACGGCACCCGCCACCACCCACCGCGTGTTTCTGTCTCTCCTTCAGCAATTGAACACATCCATCTTCCAGCGTGGATTTTCTTTGCAACGCGGGCAGGAACGCGAACACACGCGCCATGTGAGCCACGAAGTGTGGCCTGGGAGGGGGACGCCATTAGCAGTGCACTAACTGTTTTGTACACTCCAAATGTAGGTAAACTACTGTATTCGACATTAAATAGCAGTCACGGACTCACTACATGATCAGGATCACCAACTTTTTTTTAGGCTGAGAGCTTCTTCTTGGTTGCTGATTAGGACGAATTATGTTTGTTCCCTCATT
This sequence comes from Leptonotus elevatus, assembly GCF_054856555.1. Classification (NCBI taxonomy): domain Eukaryota; kingdom Metazoa; phylum Chordata; class Actinopteri; order Syngnathiformes; family Syngnathidae; genus Leptonotus; species Leptonotus elevatus. Next base: position 17,925,511 of record NC_141246.1, read on the forward strand.
TTTCGCTGGTGATACGTTCCAAGACGGCCTCCTCAATAGGAAGTGCTTTATGGCGTGTAGTGTTTATTATTATTATATTCAGGCTTGGGGAGTAAATACATGTATAGCCGTTACCTAATCAGATTACAATATATATATATTTTTTTACTGTATTCCGTTACAGTTACAGGAAAAAACATGTCATCAGATTACAGGTACATTTATTAAAAATGGGGATTACTTCGAGGGATTACAATTTCTACAATGCGAGAGAGAGCATGCGCCCACGAACGAACTGACTAGTCGTGTCCTCCACATGCGGGCAGTTTGAAAAAGCTTCACGGACGGGAGGAAGAAATGGCGACCGGTATTCACTGGAACTTACTCGGAGCGAAAGTTTGAGCTGAGAGTCCAGCGGGATGCTACGCGCTGTAGCTTCTTGCTAGCTAGCCCGCTAGCCTACAACCATAATGTGAGTTACACCACCCAAACAAATCTTCCTCCCACCAATTCACGATTTAAACATCATACACAACATATACACGGCTAAACTCGTGACTGGGATAAAAGTACATTTTGCAGTTGATGTCACACATCGTCATCCTCATTGGATGACTTATCCATCCATCCATCCATCCATCCATCCATCCATCCATCCATCCATCCATCCATCCATCCATCAAACCATTCATCAATTCATCAATTAATTAATTATCCGGGAGGGACTCGGAGTAGAGCTGCTGCTCCTCCGCATTGAGAGGAGCCAGTTGAAGTGGCTCGGGCATCTGGTTCGGATGCCTCCTGGATGCCTCCCCGGAAAGGTGTTCCAGGCATGTCCCACCGGCGGGAGGCTGGAGAGATGTCTCTCGGCTGGCCTGGGAACGCCTTGGGATCCCGCTTGAGGAGCTGGTTGAAGTGGCCACAAAAATGGCTGGACACAAAAGTTTCTGCCTCAAAACTGGGCATGCGGCGATTTCCAGAATAATGTATTGAATAAACAATTCTAAAAAAATTTGAGTGACAGCCCTAGTTGTGTATAATTAATGAGATGTATTTAGTTGAAAAAGGGATTGATCATGCTAATGATGTCTCACAATTCTGTAATTAGTAAACCGATTAATGTACTTTTCTATCAAGTGCTTCCATTGTTTACATTTTAAATGATCACATATGCAACATTCCTAGAAAATCACAATGATTCACCACTGATGAGCTATTTTTGGAACAGCTACTCATGTGGCCCTTGAGGGCTTCTTGATGCCTGCGGTCACTACGTTGGTCACACCTGTTGTTCGCTGTCATTGTGTGTAAAGTTACAGACATAGACAAAAATATATTCATCTATCTTTATATATTACATCAATTTGGCCATTCGACATATTTTCGCATAACACGGTGTGATTTGTGCTTTCTGTGTGAAGATATGCGCGGCTTTCTCCCTGCATGAAGTTATTTGCTGAAATGTATGAAATTCTTAGATAAATTATTTCTTTATTTTTTTTTTAATGAAAACGGGTTTTACTGGAGGTCAAAATGTGTTTTGAGGAACAAAACAAACAAACAAAAAACGATTAATTGCAATCAGCCATCTTTGCAAGTGGCACACAACCTGAGTGGGATGAATCCAGCTTCCCACTTTTTTGCCTGAAAGCCCGGGGCCGCGAACTCGGCGGCCCGGGCTTTCTTTTGAAAGCTCCAAGGGGTGAGGTTTTACTAATACACTGTACACTTGTGCCAGCGCAAGCTAGCTCTGCGTTGGGTCAGAACGTTTTGATGCATGCTTTGATATTGGCAAGTTATTATTTTGCGTTGATGGGAACATTGCCCTGCTATTGCCTGGCAACCAGTTCAGGGTGTACCCTGCCGCTTGCCCAAAGACAGCTAGGATAGGCTGCAGCACGCCTGCGTGACCCTTGTGAGGATAGCGATGGTGGATGGAAGCAGGAACAAACTGAAGTAAATAGAAAATTAGTTGGTTTTTTTATCTCATAATCTTTTTCATGCATTTATTTTCTAGCTAGCATTGTTTTGAACCTCATACCATACATCTTGTCATTCAACACAAGCTGTGTGATGAGATTATGGTGAGTGTAAGAATATCCTGAAATGTATTGATTATGGTCTCCAATGTGATCTTCCTGCAAAACGCCTTGTAGGGTTTTTTTTCTTTTATGTTACCTAACACTACTTTATGTCCTCACCACTCCCACCATTTTTTTTTTCAAGAAGTTACATCAGCGCTGCTTAACCTCACATTCTCGTTTACAACCCTTCCCCGCTCTTTCACACACACATGCGTGCACACACACCACATGAGATCATGGTTACGAGCAGAGGCCTTGAATTTGTCTCACTCCTCCCCCCGCCACCAGTAGAATGTTGTTAAAACCACCAACCCCACGAGACATTCCCTTGGTGAATCTGAATTCTTATTTCCTAACAATAAATGGCAAGATTTAGATCGAAAAAAAATCGACCCCAACCACTGATTGATTAGCTGAGATGTTTCTCAAGGCCACAGCTTGTTGTCTCTCTGATATCAGATTTGTACGCTCTCAAGTTGTTAATATATTCTGAACCTTCATCCTTCCCTCGCACATTGGCCAATCAGTATCCACTGAAGTAGTTTCGAAGTTAAAAATAGCTTTTCTGTGTCTGATGTGATGGATGACTCATGCAGCGTCTTGCACCTCGCCACGCGACTATGCACCATCGCTCACGTCTGCTTCAATTTCAGGAGCAAGGTTACTTGAAAACAATTTATTGTACCGTGTGGCATTAAAAGTTGAGCGTTTCCACTGACAGATCAGCTGAAAAATTAAGATATGCTAGATAATATATTGTACTCACTCACACCCAGCCTCTGATGTTTAACATAATGAGGCCTTATAAAGTTATCCTTCTTAGTTACATTTTCCAACTGTCCATCCATTCCACAGCGAGTACCAAGACATGGCCCTTGAATCTCGGAACTATTTACCTCATGCACCTACTACTGTAGATGAAGTGAACATTTAAAAAAATAAGTAATTGACCAGCTTTGTTAGAAATGCTTAATTCATGTGCAGTTAACACACATTTAAGAGGAAGAAGCAATTCATGAACAACTGCCTGTTTGTGTTGAATTCAGTGCCTGTGTCCAAATTCACAAGACTGGGTCCTGGGAAGGTCGAATTTGTCGGCTGCATGACGTCACTCCCGGCGCGACTCGACAGCACGCACGGACTTATGACTGATTTACACACGAATGGATTGTCGGTCAATGTGCTACGACAAGCAGTATTGACAATCCATTCATATATAAGTCCGTGCGTGCTGTCGAGTCGCGTCGGGAGTGACGTCATTAATTTATATGAACGAGTCACTGCGTTGGATAAAAAATGACTTGTGAACACATTTTCTTTTGGTCCACATGTTTACATATCTTTGTTTCATGAAACATGAGAAGTTGAAGTGACTAAGTCACAGATGTGTTAGCATTATTGTTGGAATCTGTTTTATGACTCTTGTTTACAACACACTTATTTGGTCAGATTTTTTTAAGTTGTCTTATTGCTTAAGTTAAAATACATCAATTAAGTAAACAAGCTTAAATGAAGTACCGGTAGATAAACTGTCTTTCAAATTAATGGTTCCTTTTCCTTTATTTTAGCCTAACCTATATAGCAAAACATTTATGCATAATAAATGTGATAATTGTTGTAATACAGACCAATTTATTGCTTGTGTCTTTTATAAAATACAGTGCCCTCCAAAAGTATTGAACAGCAAGGTCAATTCTGTGTTTTTGTTGTATATACAGTTCTGAAGACATCGACTTCACCATACTGTTGCATTCTTCATTTGAAATATGTTTCCAGGTCTTTACTGCCGCCTCTTTCAGTTATTTGTTTCTGGAGCTTTTTTCCTTCAGTCTCCTAAAATGCATGCTCTATTGGGTTGAGTTTTGTAGACTGCAGAATTCATTCCAGAAGCAGGAGGAAATTGTGTGTTTTAAATCATTAGCAGATCCTTTCTTTCTCAATATGTTTGTCTTATCCATTGTTTTGGTAGAGGTTAATCATAGGCTTAAGGTGGAAAGGAATAGACCTTGGTGTTCCATTATTTTTGGAGCGGACTGTATATGGAAAGAGGACCTTGAAAACATAACCACATATTAAATCACAATCACAATATTGAGGGGAAAAATACAATTGGATTATCATTCAAATAAATCAAGCAGCTGCTGAGCGAAAATCTGCTTGAGTTGAGAGAGGCCGCTGATCTGAGACCCGAAACTGATGTTCTCAACTGGATCCCTTGAAAAGGGATTATCATACTCCTCACTGGACCACACCAGCTGACCTTCATCAGGACCGCAACAGGCTGCATGCGGATGGCTCGTCTTGGAAATGTTTGTCTCGACTGTAGCTACAAGCTGGCCAGCGGATATATGGTCTGATAGGGGGGGACGTTTCCCCGCCAGTGGGACCTTTGAAGCGGAGTGTGGACACTCCAACTTCTTCAGATGGCAACGGAGGGCCTGTCTTCTCACTTAAGTACATCTGTTCACATGGTAGCTGTTACTAACGGATTCTTGAAGTTGTACATTCTCTTTGTGGTTGAGGGCAACACTGAGACCCGGGAGGCCTCGAGTCAAATGGCCTGCCATGGGACCTGTCGCCAGTCGTGCAGCCTGCAGTGTGTCTTGGCATGCTCAGACACTCCCACCACGTCCAAATGAATGAATCAAGACTGCAGGCTGTGAGGGTGAGGCGTGTAGCAGTAGCACCATCTAGCGGCAAAAACAAAAACTGCGTTGAGAGATAAATGTTTTTTAAATTTATTTGTTTGTGGGTTTTTTTTTTACTGTGGGCTTGTAAAGACCTTTGAGACTAGTGACTTACACATGCAAGTCCATATTTGAGACACTTGTGATTAAATGTAAATTGACTAAACTTAGCCCATATAGCACTTTCTACAGGGCAACACAAGTTAACCTGACTTGGAAAAAGTTATGAATAAAATTAATGCTTGTAATGAGAAGTAACAAAGTACAAATTCATGGATCTATTCTTCAAATGAGTACTTATATTTTGATGACTTTTTATTTTTACTCCTGACGTGACAACAGATACTTTCGAGTATACTCCTTCCTTTGTGAAAAGGCTCAGGCTGTTTGTCGAACAAGAATGGAGGTTTTTCAGTCTGTGCTTGCATGTGTGTGTGTGTGTGGGGGGGGGGGGGGGGGGGGGGGGGTTGTGCGCGCGCGACCCGAGATGAACTTTCAGCACTATGCTGTCCTCACATGCTCTCGTTCTCTTTCACTCTGTTTGTGTATGTTACATAACAAATATCAGTTCAGGGCATTAATTGGCTTTCATCTCCAGTCCACTGCATCCTTCAGTGGGGCTTACTTCATATATATTTTTTGCATTACATAACATGTGGCAGGGATTGGCTGGGGACATTGTGACTATTGTGAAGTATTTTGGTCCATGGAGATGGTGTTTATAACAGTCCAATGGGTTCATTCATTCAACAGTCCATTCATCACGTGACTAATATTGTGCTGTGTGCTAGTTATTATTTTAGTAAAAAATCCAAGTTAGCTAATGATAACAAATGAAAGACATACATACATACATACATAAGCCCCCCCCCCCCCCCACCTCCAGATTCCACAAATATTTTTTTAACGCCAGAAGCTTTTCTTTTTATTATTATTATTTCTCTCAAATACGGTCATGGATGGGGAATATCCTGCTTCTCCCAGTCTTCATTACCGGTTCCTGGTTCATGTCCCACCATGTCCCTACTGTCCCCGTTTATTTCCCCACCTTCTACGTCCCCCAAGATGTCACTCAATCGTTAACCAAGATCTCAAATGATTTTACCTCTCACTATTTTTCTTAAAGAGGTTAGCTGATGGCCAGTAATAAAACCTCCACGCGCACACACGCATGCTGTCTACTGGACCTCTTTGTCTCTTGGCCAGCTATCAACCATTCATCTTTTCATGCCATGACAATAACATGATTGCCTGGTAAAATAGCCTTAACAAATGCACTGTATTTGACCATATTGTTGTGTACATGTAGTATCAAATGCACTACTGCAGCAACTGTCAAAGTGTCACACATACGAGTACCACAGGCACGTGGCCTCCTAATCATTGAATTAAATACAAATAAAATTGACAACGTTTAAAACATGAAATACATTTCAACAGAATTCAAATAGAAAATAATAATTGTGCATTACATTGTTTTACTTTTCAGGTATGGTACATTTTTTAAGTACAGTTCAGTTGTAGGATATTAACTTATTGTTGTAGTAGTATAGAGCTGCACTGCATCCTAATAAAACAAATTGAGTTTTTTTGTTTTTGTTTTTTCATATTTTGCCCCTCTTAAAATATTAAGCTTTCAAAACATCTTATTTGGTTTAGTTGTTCGTGTATATCATTTATTTTTCAATTGTAATTTTAATTTATATATATATATATATATATATATATATATATATATATAACTGTATAACTGTTAATGATTATACATGGCCATAATGATATATTTTCAATTATTTTATGTAATTATTTATATTAGCATATAATGGATTGAGCACAGTACTTTTATTACTTTAACCATTATTTTTGCTTTTATTCGCTTTGTAAGCCATAAAGGATCATGCAAATATGAAAAAAAATTTATTTGTTGCAATGTGCTACTATAAAATAAATTTGCAATGAATGATAATAGTAATGTTAAAAGAATACACAATTAAAAAAAAATCGAAATGCAAAATTTTGGCTGCAGATATTTTTTCAATTGAATTTTATTGTATCTCCTTAGACTATGGGTGTATCAAATGCTATGGCCAACTGGTGTATGTCTGCCTAATGGTACAAATTGTTTTAATATGATGCGGTGCTGATGGAAGCAGCACATCAAAACATACGCAAAAGCACAACCAGCGAATGCATATTTAAAAATAAAATAAAATAAATAAAGACGTTTTTCAGTTAAAAAAAGAAAGAAAGAAAATAAATATAGTAAGAAAGAAAAGAGAGCACAAAAAAACTGTCTTTCATTCAGCACACCCAGACGTTCCGTTCAGTTTGGAACATGGAGCCTCTGCTCTCAGTCGTTCGTCTGTTTAAAGGCAAACAGGCATGCACTTAAACAGCCAATATTGTTCGACTATACCACTACTACATTTTTAACTGTTAGCTAATATGACTAATTTTACCATAGTACCATTAGTTATCACCTAACTAAAATGATGGGTCAAAATACCTGTCAGAAAAACTAATGCCTTCCTATGGGTTTTGTAAAATCTGAAAAATAACTCCAAGCGTCTAAAAGCAGCAGCTTTGACATCAAGTCTTTGTTAAAACAAGCAATAAAAAAACAGTTAGCAAAACTAGCTAAGTACATTGGCACAGTGGCAGTGCCCTGAACAGTAGACTATATTCCACTCCAGCAGCTTTTGTCTCTTTAATCATCAACCTATTCGAGATATCTGGCCAACATTCTCATTACTTGGAATCGTGTAACAGCACTAATATTATCCACGCATGAAGACTGACTTACTGTAAGGCAGACAAAACTTAATATGTGGCACTTTGACACATCTTTTCATTCTCCTCTACGCCAACACACGTGGGAATCTTCCTTGTGTCTTTCAAGAAGGTCTGGTGAGTGGTCACACAAGGACTGGTCCATCCATAGATACAGTATAAACACTACGTCTCATCCACCCTATGAGCCAACGGAACGAAACGTGAGCGCGGGGCGGCCATCTTGGGACAGGGCTGCTCGATCACTCATAACATTACAGTCAACGTAGCGCGGGCTTTAAAAAAATCAATTGCTCAAATCTCCCAAATTCTCAACCGATTTTTATTTTTGTTGTTAGATATGACACAAGAGAAAACTATTCAGCGTTTAAAAAATAATAATAATAGATTTAAAAATTCAGTCTGAATCATAGCTACTTTAATAAATAAGGTTTGTAATGAACCAATTCGTTTTTAAATCAAAAATTCAGCGAGTTATGAGTATTTAAGTGAGTAAATCACCCAACTGGTAAAATGGTAAAAAAAAAAAAAAAAAGAACAGATCAAGCATCACATTTCTTTTCTTACAAAGCTTGGTTTTAATGTTAAATCTCTTCTGCATCAGTACACAATATCCATTAAACACCAGACTAATTGGGTGGTGGTTTTTCATGTAAAAGTGGTATAAGTCTTTATTAGAATATGACAAAGAAAGCAATAATCAAGAATTTTAAGCATATGTAAAATGTAAAAAGCGATATAAAAATGACATAATATCTAACATGTAAAACTTGTCAATAAATATGTTGGTCACTTGACAAAAGACACTCACAATGTGTATTTTTTTTTTTTCAGTCGAGATCCTTCCAGACAACTACACACAACACACACACACACACACAACACAATACTATACAACCCTGAGTTAAATAATGAGTCTAATAATTCAAATCTAAACAACTGTAGTGGGAGGGAAAAATGCAAGGAATGGAGAAAAATAGCAAATAGATATCATCTATTCTAGACTGTGGTCAAGACTCGATGTGAGTGCCTAATCTTCAAACCTGCTCATCTCTCAGTAGGTCTTGTGTTAGTGTTCGAGTTTGCTGTCGACATGCACCACATGTGTACAGTGTTTGCTCATGTTGGGTCATTTACTGGGCCATCATTTATGAGCTTAGTTCATTTTTCACATGATATATAGAATTTGTCCGTTTATAGATTCGGTCGGACACGTGGATATTTTTAACCTTGAAGAATATTTGAATCAAAAACACCAATTGTTGAATACATTACTTCTGCTATTTATCACAGGAAATGTACAGGCGACACGCATATGAAATTAACATCATCAAATTGTATCCTAGCAACTACAAAATTGAAAGCTATTTCGCAACAACAGCACACGCTTTAGCTGATGATAACAATGCTCAGTTTAGCTTGACTCTGCCGGGGAGGGATTCATTTACAAAATGTTTTCAATTGTTGTAAAATTGCAGGGTTGTTGAACTGAACTGCATCGCCCATTTCAAAGAGCTAGATAAGTGCTGAAGTAGAAACTCCTCATTGGTACACCCACGCCTGGACTGGCACAAAAAAATCAGCCCTGGCATTTTGACTTAGGCCCACCGGCCCAGCCCGACTCGTGCCTAACATGTAATTCTGCCACTAAGGTTTATTGATTATAATTCAGTTTGCTAACTGTAGTCGAAATGGATTAATGGACTGGTTCTTCTAAATTATGGGCCAGTGTCTTGTGGTAAAATGTAGGAAAATAATCATTAAAAAACACTGCATCAGCCCCAAAAGAAGCCGGCCCACTGGGCATCTGCCCTTTATTCCAGATGCCCAGTCCAGCCCAGCTGTTTCTATGCTTTTTCAGGAACTTCCTGAAATGCCAGTTGGAGCCAAGCCATGTAGAATCGAAAATAAGTGCTTTGACGCCATTTTGGAGCCAACAAACTGAACTGAGGGGAGGAGCAAATTTCAGCCTAGGGGTCGTCGCTGCATGTATGCTTGCACGTTGAGGGCATTTATGTTTTGGAATAATCAAATCATTTTTAGAACTATTATTAAAGGTACTATTGTCAAATGAGTTTGAAATAATACAAACCCAATTCCTAAAAAGTTGGCACACTACAAATTGTGAATAAAAACTGAATGCAATTATGTGGAAGTGCCAAATTTGATTATTTTACCAATGTTTTCTGGAAGTCTTGCTGAGCCCTTTCTGTGATTTCCCTTACAGTAAGCATTCCTGTTTGCGGTGCAAGGACGTTTAAGGGCCCGAAGATCATGTGGATTTTTCGGCCTTGACCCTTACACACACAGATTGTTCCAGATTCTCTGAATCTTTGGGTGATGTTATGCACTGTAGATGATGGTTACTTCAACCTTTTTGCAATTTTTTCGCTGGTAAACACCTTTGCGTAACTCATATTCCACAAATGTAATATTAATCAGGATTTCATGTTTAGACCAATGAGGTCACAAATAACATATTATTGTCAATACATTTTTAAGGTTGAATTCCCCTTTAAACTGTTTATAGTAGGGATTATAATTTTAACTATCAATACTTTTTGGTGGGTGATTTTTTTTTTTACATGCCTGTAACTGACACATAGTTTCTAATTGCTTGTATTAACAGTTTAAACAGTGGGGGATGACTGTTTACATCTTAAACGAATACCTCCCTGACAGTGTTAAATACAATTTAGCATCTTTGTAGAGGCAGAACTGTTGATCAAGCTCCTGTTTTGGATTTCATTCAAGATGTGTGCCGTAGGAAGTGGCCACTGATTATGTATCGTGATATCGTCCCGGGCATCAGGTGTGTCTCTTCATATGCAGAGCCAGGTGGTCAGAACGGGAGAATGCCCTCTGACAGAGCACACATTCGTAAGGTTTTTGGCCCGTGTGCTTGCGGTAGTGACGCGTCAGCTCATCAGAGCGGGCGAACTTCCAGCTGCAGCCTTCCCATGAACAACAGTATGGCTTTTCCCCTGCAAAAGTACCAAACATGGTATAATAGTCGAGAAAGTGACGGTAAAGTGTTCCGTGATAGAGCCATTGGACTTACCAGTGTGTGTGCGGAGGTGAGCCTTGAGGTGCGAGCTCTTGGTGTAGGTTTTGCTGCAGCCTGGGTATTCGCAGCTGTGGCTAGCGGGTTTCTTTTTCCCAGTCGACTTTCGCCCGCGCTTCCCCTCCGCCCCACCAGGAGGCATCTGCGGCCCAACCATCTGTTGCTGTACGGCCAAACGACCCGTGGCTTGGCTGTGGGTGTAGTCGCAGAAAATGCTAGCACTGTGGGTAAAGTGAGAGGGGTAGTTGTAGTGTCGAGGGTCAGAGGTCGCGGCTTGGAGTGGGATGAACCTGCCCTCAGGGAAAGCCACCAAAGAAGCATGCTGTGGGAGGTAATATGAATTGAATTCCCATGACGTGACCTCGCCATGGCTCCCTGTGCTGTGTCTTTCTTGGGAGAAGCCAAACTGCTCTACTTGATTGGCAGTTGTCGTTCGACATGCCGGGTCATTATAACCTTGGTGGTACACTTGTGGCTGGAATGTTGCAACCGGGGACATAAACTCGGCCATGAGACTGCAGTCCATCTGCTCCTGACCCATATGGTCATTCGCCATGCCTGCCTTGTGGTACACTTGGTCTTGGTTCAGGTGCTGATGGCAGCTCTCGTTACTGCAGGCCAGGGAAGGGCTGAGGTCCGGTGAGGGGCTGCTCCACTCAGACAGCAGTAGCTCGATGTCCCAGGAAGCCTGGCTGTCATCATCCAGAAGCTCCTCGCTCGTTTGCTGGGAGAGATGCAGCTGCTCGGGGTCGGTAGGTGGCGAGCCGTCTTCACAGTTCCACTCCTATGATGGTTTGGCACATTGAGAAGCAAATTTAAAAAGCACTTTTGAAATAGTTAAATATGTAATACTGGGATCGAGTATTTTTTAACTCACTAAAAGCAGAGTTAAATTAACACTGTAGGAGTAGACAAGTAACTCTGAGTTTGTTTGACTCTTGAAATGTTAGTCCCGACTGGAATTAGATCTGAGCCATCCAGCTGCAAATTGATAATACACGATCATGATGATCAAAACACACACACACAAAAAACACTATCAAATCGACTCTTGAAAAACACTTACTCTTGAGACCATTCGACTCTGAAAATGTTAAAATGACACTTTTGCAGTTGAAATCAACTCCCAAAAATGTAATGTGGCCCTATTTAGGGCTTAAGGATGGACCACTAATTCAAATTTGAAAAGATGTCTATTCAACAATATGCGACTAACTCATGCATAATACCATCAAAGTACATTGTAATGGAAGCAAGTATGTACAAAATGCTAAATTGCGGTTCAATGCATGTAAAAAAATAAATAAATAAATGTGGTGAGCCAAAATGAGGCTTCCCAAGTTCCCACCCACCCACCTTTGTCCAGCTAAAAAATAACTTAATTAAAGAGTAAAAAAAAAAAAGTGATGTAATTTTGGGAAGCATGGTGGAAAAGTGGATAACAAGTCTGCCTCACAGTTGTGAAGTTGTGTAAAGTAAAAAGTATTTTTACCGGATGTTCCCTCCTATGTCAATTTGAAAGATATTAGCTAATGGAGCAAAAATGGGTATACATCGGCCAGTTGACTGACTTGCTATCGAGTTCAAACTATCTTCTGTTGTGGCGGTGCGCATTGCCCTCATATTTACTGGTTGTTCAAATCTGACCAATTGCACGTCATGTGTTCACATGTCGTAGAGCCAATCACAAGCTGGGATGTACGGGACCGTGCAGAAGGCTTCATATTATTGGCGGAGCCAGGATACATTGTCGGCCGCTTTTTATTCCAGGTCTTCAGGTTTTCATGCATTTAAAGACAAAAGTAACAACCTTGTTTTGAAAATGCATCAAGTAAAAAGTACAGAAACTCATGTTAAAATGTAACGGAATAAAAGTAAAAAGTAGGCTAAGTACTCAGGAAAGTACAAAGTACTGAAAAAAAAACTACTCAAGTAAAGTATTTGTACTTCATTACTTCCCGTCTCTGCTTTTGGAACAAAATTTGAACGTAACCTCACTAAACCTCACCCCCTACGAGTCTCTGGCTAGTCGCGCCTTTCACTAATGTGAGCGCGATTAACTAAATACTGTAGCAACGCTAGCAATAGGCTACTACGCTAGCATGAGCACTGCAAACAAGGCAACGTTAGCCACAGCTGCTACGTTTGTTTCATGAGTCCTGACATATTTATAGTCATCTTATTATACCAATAAAAAAGCTTCTTCTTTTGTTCTCTCGCAAAATTCAAAATGTGGTGCGCAGGTGTCAAATCCAGATCTAGAAAAAAAAACTGCCACAGTTTGGCTTTAGGCACAGGTGCTTCTTTTCAACAGCTCGTTTACCTGCCGGTTGAGTAGAAGCACCTGTGATTAAAGCCAAACTGTGGCAGGGTTTTAATTTTCTGAACCTGGATTTGACACCTCTGAAGCAGTAATAAACTTTGCGGACAAGCATAAACGTTGTGACTTAGGTTTTTTTTTTTTTTTTTTAAATAGCCTAAGCTAACAGATCAGTTCTAGACTGCACGGGTGTGCTGGTGACCAACTATGAATGTGCCTGCTCGCTAGATAGTGAGTTCAGATGTGACGATTAACAATGAATCATTTTCAGTTGTTGTTCTCTGAGAAAATTGATAACATTTCAATTGAAAGACAAACTGGACTTATATAATATATAAGTTATTAATATACGGTTAATGTGCTCATTGGTGTACATTTTAACTCTTGAGAAGTCCTTGCCGCATTAAAATCTAAATTAATTTTTTTTTTTTAAAAAGCCTGCTTTGCTGGTCAGTATTTGAAATTCAACATTATACTATGCGTTCTCTTTTCTAGACTTTCATGGCATTAGGTCATTTACGTGTCTATAGCAAGTGAAGTCCAAACAATACTTACTTTCATGTCAGGCAGGTTTGAGAAGGAGCTGAAGGAAGGCAGCACAGCCTGGGTGGCAGCCATGAAGAACTTGGATAAGTAGTCAGCACTAGTCAGGTTTTGTTTTCTGTATTTTTTTTTGTTTTTTGTAATGCCTTAATATCCTCGTGGCCCTCGGCTAAAAGTCACTCACTCACAAGCTCCCCAAGCTGCTCGTGGCAGTTACAGTTCACGCAGTGACCTGAGAAACAGTTTGTTAAATTTGCACCATTCCTCTCTGCTATCTCTCCCTCCTCGTTCTTGTCTATCTCTGTCAGCTGGGACTCACACTTCAAATCTCTCTTTTTCATGTCGCTTCGGACCGTTAGGAGGTGGCGCGCTGCCTCAAGATTTGCAATCGTCAAATTACAAAAAAAAAAAAAACATTGAATTTTGCATCTACCTGTTCTGCCGCCTAATCGTGAATTCAAAGCAGTTGCAGTCAAATTATTCAAGTTATGACTTTATTTTGGTACTAGCCGCAAATGACTTGCACAAATACTGTCAAAACATACTTATGAATAACTGGGCTTAACTGGATGAACTTGATTAATTTACTAAAATCATAATTACAGTCTACTTTTTATTTCAAGAGCAAAAGTTGTCCAAAGACTCAATTTCCCTCACATCTAAATATGTCAGACCAACTCCATATTTTTCTTTTACACTTCCTGTAGTATTGTCGTCCCAAGAATCAGCAAAGAAGACAAACACTTTTTTTTCAACTTTATCGCAATCTACGGAACAAACATGGCTTTGCATGTGTCAAAACAACATGAAAAAGACGAACACGAGAGAAGTGACAATGGCGGGTGATTCAAGTACGACACCGCTTGTTGAATGTGGGAATAAAGAAGCAAAATATTTCGCTGCAAAAGCAAAAGCAAGCTAAGTAGGCTGCGCAAAACGAACTACGACACGGCTATCCGCCATTGTTGTTGACAGACTGACGGTTCGCACGCAGTCACGCGAGAATTGGCGCATACGTCATCAATCTGCGACAATGCGTCGTCATCGAGCTGCGACCATTACGTCATCGCTGGAAGAGTGTCCTGCATATGGCGTCCAGACGGACGCGTACGGGGCGCGTTTTGAAATCTTTCCACTCTGGAGCCCGGTTGCAAAAGTGATCGGTTTCAAGCTCCGAAACCGCGCCGTCATGTGGATGAACGGCCGAAACGGTAAGAAACTTGTGAGGATACATTGAAACTGACTTTTGTGTGGACGGGCCTTAGTTTTTCACTTTTTGTCAATTGTTGTCACATCAATTGTCCTTGTCACATCTTGTTGCTGTTTGTTTTCTATTTTGAATTAAGTCTATTCTAGTATTCGAAACTTGAAATCTTGATTTTGGACTTTGTTGATTTTTTTTTTTTTAAATAACCCAAGCATTGTTTGCTTTTTCGATCTCTTTGATGTAAATCAACTTTTTTATTTTTTTATTTTTTTAGTGCCTTGCCACATCCATACGAAACGTAATAAAAGTAACCACAGTAAATATGAGTATATGGACAACTGGCCTTTGTGAATGAGCTTGTCACATTCTGTCTTTCTACAAAACAATTTTGAAGCCAGAGTAACGATGAGCTTTGAACAGAAACGACAGGACCACAACTTGGTGTTGACTATTTAATAAAACACAAAAGTTATACAAAACAGGTCACGTACTATGCTCATATTGATAGTATCTTCGTGCGTTGCTTCTATCATGGCTTCATCTGTACAACGTCCATCTCAATCCCAATCAATTACAGTACTATCGCTAATCACGTCTCCCCATAATAAATTGTTCCAATAAAGAAACATCTTTACTCATTTTCTCATTGTATTTTTTTAAACAAATAAAATCTAAAATAATGTACGAAATGCCGTAATCCTGATGTTTATTTTTAACTAAATTATGAAATATGAAAATATTCATTATACAATGTATGGACCATAGGCTACTACAAATTAACCGATATCTAATTGGCTCCTATAATAATAATAATAATATTAATAATAATAATAATGATGATGATGATGATGATGATGATAATGATAATAATAATAATGATAATGATAATGATAATGATAATGATAATGATAATGATAATAATAATAATAATAATAATAATACAACTTTGAACACACATACACGTAGGTCACGTAGCTTTGACTTCTGAGAAAATGTGTGTTCGATAGGTGATTATATTCTAGCTAGTTTTTATCTTCTGGCAGGCAGCTGCCCCTGCACAGATAATGCATGACCAGCCCATCGCTGATAATGACTCCCTCTCTTTCCCCCTGCAAGATAGATGATGACTGCACAGACATCATCTTCAGTATCCAAAAATTGCGCTTGACATCTTCATGCCAAGGAAAAAGAGAACATTCTTAAAGGTCTTGAAATCAAAGAGCTCTTTGTCAAACAAGTCTGCGATCATTTTGTGCTTTATTTTCTTATCTCCCAATCAACAACTTTTCGAGGGGATGAATAAAAGCCATATCATTTGGTCTCATAAAATAACTCAAAATGCTTGCCAAGACTGGGGTAAAACAGAGAAATGTGTTAACCTTCAAATTCCCCACGGATGCTACTAACTTATTAAAAACAAAAATATTATTCTGTGTAATTTGTGGATTTAATGTATTGTGGTGGCAACAACACAGTAGACTAGTAGTTACCTTAACTCACAGTTGTGAGTCTCGTTTCAAGTTCTCATGTGTGGAGATGCATCTTGGGCGTTCTCCCATTTCCTAAAAATGCATGTTATGTTAATTAAAGGCACCACAAGCATAAATGTGATAGTTGTTTGTCTATATGCACTGATTGACAGGTGACCAATCCAGGGTATACTCTGCGTCAGGCCCAAAGACAGCTTGGATACTATAAGCACCAGTTTACCCGTGACCCTGTCGAACGGGACAGAAAATTTATGATTTTTCAGTTCTACAGTCCAGTCTAGGTTTATATGTGTACAAATGCACATATATGTCAGGTATTATAAGGCGTTTTTGTTTTTTGTTTTTTTGTTGACAACCTTACATCATGGTCGCAATACATGCAATGCTTGACCTTCACATTTGTCGCCCTCTGGTGGCAGTTTCTGTTAATACTAGCTTGTTTCTGGCAGCCGCACTTTTTCCTTTTTCTTTTTCATCCTTTATGTTAATAGTCCGTGTTGTTTGATTCACAGATCCATTAACGTGCATATTTGAAGTGTGTGTGTGGGGGTGGGGGGGCAAGACAGATGTCTAACCTAAACATACGTGTTGATTCTTGTTGCTATGGATACCGAACGACAGCTCATCCACGGCACGGACGGCTGAACTGGGTAAATTACTGAAAACTATAATTTTATAATTACTCCCTGCGATTACGCGCGTGCGTGTGTTCAAAATGTGTCTTTTTTTTCCCCCCTCGCGCGAACCCATTCTTGTTAGCTTAGCATGGTTAATTCAGCGAACAGTACGCGCAAACTGTTATTTCCGACCATTTTAACCATTAACTTTAACTTCTGTATTAGCAGAGGCGATTAAAGTTCTCACACTTAGGTCAGGAGACGTAGCCTATTGATTAATGACTGAAATGACTGGTTTTTTATTTTATTTATTTTTTTAATTTATCATGAGGAAGAAATAGAAACCGGCGGTACCTGCTTTTTTTTTTTTTTTTTAACCAACGTGTTTGTTCACAAATGATAACAACTGAAAAAATACTCTTAGGTGTATGTATTTTTTTTTCCAGATTAGAAAAGTTTTTCTAATGTCTGTACTGAAGCATATGTGCTTTTTAGGCTGGCACAAGACATTTATTTTAGGAAGTCAACAACATCAAATAATTCTCTTAAATAAGGGCATGGCTGTGGTATATCTTGCTTCTCTAAGTCTGGTGCGTCTTTGTTGTTATTGCTCCCCGGTGCATGTTACTCCATGTCATAGGGGGTCACTGGTATATATATATATATATATATATATTTTTTTTTTTACATCAAATTTGTAAATAATAACAATAATAATAATGAGTCAATTAAAGAAAGAAAATATGTTTGTTTTCAAGGTGTATAGAAAAATAAGTAGCTAAGGGAAAATGAAGTCATCTATCTAATATCTCTGTCATCATAAAATCGCAGATTCATTGACTTCGAGCACAAGCTCATCGGTTTAATTTGGAGAAAAAACAACAACATTGAGTCCAGAAGTGGGACGCACAGATGGCAACGTCGTCACAGAGCAGAGTGACAGGAGGCCTGTGGAAGCACCCAAGAGCCAATCAGTACAGCAAGCAGACCTGGGACCTGCTGACATGTGAGATGCACAAAAGACACACAGCTATAGAAGTCAATACATATTTATGTAATTATATTTGTGGTGTCCCTACCCTATTTTTATTTATCCCATTCTGTGCACAGCAATGATGCAGGAGTTCACTCTCAGCAACCTCCAAAGAAAAAAGATCTGTGACTGCCTGAAGGGTACGTTTGAGAGCTTTAGGGAAGCCAACCGTATTTCTTTTAAGGATGGGCAATTTAAATGATGGAGGAGGGGCCCCCACATAGCCTACTTTGAACTGCACACTTCCTAACCATCCATTATGGCCAAGTCACTCACTCATAATTTTTAATTACTATGTTTGTGTTTTACGTTTATATTTGTGTTGAAATAGTTGAACAAGAATGTGATCCAGTCATTACCGATACATTTGACACTGTTACAGATCTCTCTTCTTGCATTAATGTTATATTGCTGCAGTAAAAGCCTAATATTCCACCCACAGATGGCTCCGCCTTGCCTCTGACAACCGAGCCTTCATCATCAGCTCCCTCTCTTCAGCCTAAAGCCAGTCAACGCTCCCAGAACCTTCTCCCAGTTCGGCCTCTGAGACGGAGTGCCGCTTCCTGTCTCTCTGGAAACAGCTACGTCCGAGAAAAGTTCTGTCCTGCTCCTGCAAGTATGTTATTTGAAGCCAAAAACAGAATCTACTGTATACAGTATAAAGCTACAATGAAAAACATCAGCAATTTTGGAGATGACCAATTCATTGTCACTTCCCCTCTCAAATTTTTTTTATTATTACTTTATGAGAGATTATAGGTTGTTTGATGGAAAAGGTTCTGAAATAATTTATCTTGTTCTCATTTTTCTATATCACAAAAAAACTGGCATTTGAAGAGATTATGTGACAACATGAAAACATGAAAGGGGGTCTGAATACTTCACACCATTTCATTTTTTGCAACTCCCCTGACTTGATCTAGGAGACTTAGAAAAAGAGAAGAGGAGGCTTCAAAACATCTTGGCAACTGGACAAGAACATGAAGATGCAGCCTCCCAAAATGTTGCTGCTCATCGGAAGCCTGAAGTGACAGAGGAGACGGACCGCTATCAGGAAGGTCAGGATGTATGCACATGGCGTTGGCACATACAGTATTTAGCAGTGGAAGATCATCCTGTTGCTTAAGTGTCATGAGTTGAAAAACACGAGAGGGTGGTGATTAGCGGACAGCTTGGAATGTGCTGTGTGTCTCGTCACTGAAGACACACCGAGTTGAGGTTCAGTAGGTAGACCTGTGGGTGGCGGCATTAAAAAAAAAAAGTGTTCTTTTGTAGTTCTGGATGACATTGAGGAACGACAACAATTCCTGGCTGATATGGCCTCGCTAGGGCAGGACAAGCAGTACATCCACATCATCAACACTGAGATATCACAGGTACAACATTCGGTGTAAATATGCTTACATTTAAACAATGTCATCAATGAATAAAAAGATGTCTCGATCAGTTTATACTCATTTCTGAACTGCATTGTAGAAAATCAGAGAACTGGAGAAGCTGGATGGCAAACATCCTAATCAGGAAGCGACGTGTGAGCTGAGTGGGGATCACAGATTGCAAGGACAAGCTCACAGTGGCCAAGTCGTTGCGTCTTGAAGTCACATTTCATTTTCAATAAATAAACAACAGTAATGTACTTGTATCAAATTGCTTTATTTGTCTGCCTTCCAGTCTCGCTGCAATTGCCATTAAAAATGAATCGAATCGCTGAGGGAAATGATGTAAATACACAATTAAATAAATGACAGTTTTGCACATTATCTTCTCCACCTTAGACAACACACACATGAAGCACATTCAAATATAAATTAACACAGGGCTTTCCAAGTTTAAAAAAAGATGAGAACTTGTTTCGCTATTTCTAAAAATCCCGACGGCACGTGTGACATTTAACATGAATATTATGCTCACACAGACGTCATGATTCAACATATTCTGAATAAATGTGATTTGCGTCCAAATAATGTCATTAAATACTGTCTCTCTGCTACTCCACACAATATATTTGCCATGCTTAACAATAGTGAAGCCTAAAAGAGAAAAAAAGGATCTTAGGGCCCTTTTTTCATGCCCAGTACGAAGCGGCTCCCCTCATTTCAATTAAAATCCGGGCGGTACAAGCGCACACAGTCCTTGACATTGCGGGAGCAGAAATTGACGCGCTTGTTTCTGAGGGATGATTGGTGCACGCAAAGTGTGCTTATACACACAAACTGCAAGACCTTTTCCACTGGGGATGATGTAGTCGGGCAGCACGTGACACGGGCAATTGGAGACCCCGGATTGTGCATATATGTATGACGCTCCCCTACTCCTCCCCACCCCATTCATTTAGTTCATTTCTTCAATGATTCAGAGTGATTGTCCCTCACTTTTGTCATATTTTTGAATTAAATAAGATGACATCCACCACACACATCTGTGGAGCGCACAATCTGTCTGCCTGCGCCTAGAACAAATCCACAAAAATTGCGTTACATCACTTGCGGCACTAATTAGGCCTGGTGTTGCCAAGTCTATAATACTTTTTTTTGTCACCAAATTGACAGATGTGCGGCAGTTCAGTCTGGAACGCCCGTTGAAGCATAGTGCGTCTACCAAATTACCAGCTCAGTGGCCTCGTAGCAGCTTAGTGGCCTAGTGGTAGAGTGTCTGCACTGAGACTGAGAGGTTGTGGGTTCAATACCAAAATACTATAAAAATGGGACCCATTGGCGCCCTGCTTGACACTCAACATTAAGGGTTGGAATTGGGGGGTTAGATCATCAAATGATTCCCGAGCATGGCCCCTGCGGGTCAAATGCGGAGAATGAATTTCGCCCCACTTAGGTGGGTGTGGCAATCAGGGGTACTTTAAATTCACAAACACACTAAACTGGACTTGCCGAGGCACACAAATGACGATGAGCACACGCAATCAATGTTTTCTGTAAAGCAGCTAACATGAAGTCACCTTTTGGATCATATTAGTCACTTTAGAGAAGAGAACCTAAACAGCCTTTGATGAGACATCATCCGATAAACTGCGAACATCGGGGGCCGTAAACTCCAAGCTGCTTGCCTAGGAGACTGATTACAGGTCAGTTGAGCTTTGACCAGTGCCAGTCAGGCAACAGCTAAAGAGTCGGTGCAGTACCGCAGAGAGCTACTCAACAGTTCGGCGAGCTCTTAAAGCACTTGGCTCTTGGTGGAGGAGCAACGCGGTGGCAGTCTGTGGGGCACTTGAAGACATTCATGAGAGTTTCTGAGAACACTTGCAACTGCGCGGATCAACTGTTGTCCTTACGAGGACTTTTTCCAGGTTCTCCTTTGTGACTCAGCCTCTTCAGAACCTTCATGGGTTTGAACTTTGCCCCTTTTTTCTTCTGCTGGTCTCCATCTGACTCCTTGTGGAAGTCTGATGAACAGGGGGAATGACACAATAAGTAGAGGACAGCATGAAGTCATCGGAATAAGAAATGTTTTTGATCCATTTAACTCTACACAAGGTCTTAATTCCCCAAATGTTTGGATTTGCCTTAGCAAATTTTACAAGAGGCTAAATATTGACTAATATTGACTGATTAAATGTATCTAAAACAGGGACGGCTAACTGCGGTCCTCGAGGGCCGCAGTCCTGCAGGTTTTACTACTCAAACTGCAACTAACAGGAGCGTTGTCAGGCTTATGCGGAGATTGCTGATAAAATGATCATGAATCAGCTGTGTTTAAGAAGGGAAATATCCAAGGCCTGCAGGACTCCGGCCCTTAATTCCTGATCTAAAACAACAACATTACAAGTCAATGTCATGACTATACTACCATATGAACGATTGCGCAACACATCAAGGAAGCGTGCGGACCGACCTTTTTTCTTCAGCACAGCTTCCATAAACTTATCCTCCTCTTCCTCCCTGTGAGAAATGTGCTGTTAGAGTTGACAGTCGTGGATAGTGGCACATCATGATGCAGGGCGCCCATGCACACCCAACAATATTTATTAATTAACAAAGACAAATATATCTCTTCATCTATCTATGCCAGCGACCAATCATTCCGACAGTATTCATACTTTTAGTGCCTTTTTTTGTTTGGTGGTAAAATGAGGGCGCCATGACTCAATAAACGTTACAAAACATTGTCCTAAATGACATTATTACCTTTGCCTGTCCTGATCCATGCTGTTGACTATTTGGTTGCGTTGTTCAATGATGGTAACCAGCTCAGCCATCAGCTGCTGCTCACGGCTCTTGTCCTCCTCAGTCCAGTCTTTCTCTGAAAATGCGAAACACCTTCCTCACATATTTTTAGAGGTCGAAGGAGCAGTTTATTTCACCCCACGGCAGAAGAGGGCTTCAATAAACACCATGCGAATGTTGGGCATGGTACAACTGTATAGCATTAACGTAGCTTACGTCATATTTACTTCAAGCTTATGTTATTAATACACACAATAGGCACTTCCTGTGCCTCCACACAGTCACGCTCAGATGGAGCAGATGAGCTTTGCGCAGCTTCGAAACAAGCAGCTGGATAACAAAGGAAGGCGCTCTTCTCTTGAGCCCTCGACCAACCTGGTTTGTTGAGAAGGCACCTCAGCTCGTACTCCACATCGGCCTGTCTCTCCTCAAGGTTCTGCTGCTTCGCCCTGTGAGGAGCATGAAAAACAATGAGTCGCACTTTTCTTTCAAAGGAAAAAACAAGACTTAATGCCAAGGAGGTATGTGACTTGTGGGCTTTCGATAGCACACTGTGTTATGTTTCAACCAAAAAACAAAACAAAAGATGACGTATGGAACAGTAACAGGTATTGATCCTGGCAGCTGAAAAAATGAGCTCGATGAATTGACATTCAAATTGAATTGAGTTTTTTTTTTAGTTATTGAGGTCAAAACATTGTCACATTTGCATCTTGCTGCATTCCAATACGTACGTGTAGACCAGCTCAGCATCCCGCCGGACTAACTGATGTTTCTCATGAATGAGCGTGAACCAGTCAACCAAAAGGCGCTCCTCATCCTCATCTGAAAAGCACAGACAATCACCTAGAAACCTCTATGGCATCATAGACACAGGTCGGTTTAATTTGACCTTCTGTAACCTTTTCAATGCATATGTCCAACTGTTTTCTGCACAGTGAGGACAAGCGGTTCAGAAAATGGATAAATGGATGCAACTTGCATTTTGCCTTTCTCGGACTCTTCCAGTCTCTTTGCATCTCTGTTGCAACCTGCTGATGACACTCAAAGCTCAGTGGCCACTTCCCCCCCTGAGAACATCCTGTTTGAAGTCTTGCAATGGCAAAGTACTGTTGATCAATTGATACATCTTGGTCTCGTGATCTCAACAGCAGGATGAAGAGGACATGTATTCATCTTTCCTCATCTAGTCATCCATCAAATGCCTGTTATGAAATTTGCCCTTCAGCTCCTTGTTAGAGAACAGCAAGTTGAGCAAAAAGTATTGAAATGTTAAAAAGTTGGACATGTGCATTCAAAGTTGGTTTAAATTATATTCACCTGAAAAGGTTATAGTGCAATTTGGGTTCTTGAAACTGCAAAGTCAAATTTTTGGGGAGCAGTGGGTGTTGTTTCGTGTCATCTGTGGTGATGGTGTTTATATTTTGTGACAAGCTGCTGTAATTTCCCGACTACAAAGCTCACCTGATTAAAAGCCGCAACAGCTAAATTCAGCCATATAAACAAATATGTACATATATTGGCTGCTGATCGCACAGATGGATTTAAAAATAATAATAACACTTTTGTCCAAACAATGCCAAACGTGACTAGTTGGACAGTAAGCCTGAAAAGTCATTGATCTCTACCTTAATTTTGTGCACTACTAAACCCAGCAAAGCTACTTTCTCAGTCTCGTCGCATTGAGGCAAATTCGCAGAGGAGCATTTGCAGTCCTCTTCATCGCGCAGCATTCCAAGCCTTTTGAAGCCGGTTAATAATAATGAACTATTTGACACTGCTGTCAGGATCCACTGGCAAACCTCAGTAATAGTTGTTCCTCTAAGTGTTACTGTTACGCTTCACTTTCAACACCCCCCCCCCCCCCACTAAACTATGCAAATGACTGATATGAATATTCAGTATGAGGGTGAACTCGGACAGTTTTATTGGTCCACTGTGACGTATTGGGTACGTTTTATTGGTCAGATGTGACGAGACTATGTGCATAATTAATGGTGGCTTGAAACTCGTCAGTAAAATGTGTTAAATAAACAGCAGGATTCAAAGTGTGGCAAAAAAGTAGCGGCCTATAGCCTGGAAAGTACGGTATTTGTGTAACGTTCCTTAGACAACAGTCAAACAGCTGAGAGGCACTCTGGCTTCATACCATTGGGGTTGTCTCTGAGCTTCTTCTCCAACTCCACGCCTCTTAACTCCAGCTCATCCAGCCGTATCTCCAGCTGACTCATCTCCCCGTGGATATCTTCCACCGGGATGTACTGATCTGACTGCACCTGGTCAGTTTTTGCATGGTGAGAACCACGTAAGTGCAAGTTTGGAAATATTCTCTTGAAAAAAATGTCAGTGTTTGTACCTTGCGTTTGATAAGTGGGAAGCCATGACCTGGGGCTGGGGGTCTGGAAGGACGAGGACCTTTTGGGGGTTTGCTTTTGGATTTACCACGGGAGGGAGAAACTTTCCTGTTGAATGGATTTTCCTTACAAATGCGCTAAAAGAAAAGAAAAGAGATCATTAGTCTTCATGAATGTTCTGTATTTGTAAATGATTCTGTTACCTTGTGCGAAGGGGTGGCCCCTGAGGCTAATGGGCTGGGAGTGTTTGTGGGCCGTGGTGGAGAAGGTCCAGTCGCTTTGGTCTCGTGGCTGCGACTGACCTGCGGGGTGGCAGGTGCCGAGCTCGCATTTGACGGCGCGGGAGATGCAAGGCTAGAATGAGGCAGACGCTCAGCGGAAGAGGAAGGCGAGGCAATAGATGGCGAACAGATGGAAGGCTCCGAGACGCTTTTGGTGAAACCGAGTTCCTGGTCACTGCCTCCACCGGGGGCCGAACAGGCTTGGGAGGAGCTGTGGTCGGAGCCAGAAGACAGACTCTCCACACTGAGAGCTGGAGAGCAAGACAATTGATGATAATGTTAATGAACTGAGTGGCACACAGGGATATAAGAAAGAAGAAACCAAAGGAGCAGAAGGGTGTGAATGTAGATGGAATGAAAAACTAAAAAACACATTTGAAACACCAAAAACATTATTATTCAGAATAACTTCAGGGTTTCCCCCAGTGCTTTATAGGCCTGGCGACCTGCTGGGCTTTTGTTAATAATAGTAACAATAATAGTGTCTTGTCCACTAACCTTGGTAAGCAACAGGTGGCTGTGGTGCACGAGGTGCCGGTCGTTTCTTGCTCTTCGCACTTCCCGGGCTCGCCGAGCGGGAGGAGCTTTCGGTGCTGGGGGGCGTGTCCACACCGGAGGCTTCAGCCACCTGTGTGATGTTGTACCACGGATGACTCGCCGCCAGGGCTGTCGGAGTCGCACTGCCTTCCTCCTCGTCCTTTGCCTCGTTCTTTTCATCCTCATCATCCTCATCATCCTCATCAAAGGGGTTGGAGGGTAACGTGGGCGTACTGGGCCTGGAGCTCTCCTCTTTAAGAGAACACACAGAGCCTGTGTTGGGGGGTGTTGCCAGTCCTGGTGGGGGAGGGGGAGGGGGAGGGGGTTTCTTCTTCTTGGTTTCTGATTGGACCAAGGCAAGCCAGGGTGGGTCTTTGGGTTTATGTGTGCCAGTGGACAAGCTGGACAGTGAGACAGACACATGGAAACATCACAGAGGTGAAGACCACACATCCAAACAAAGGCATGACGTGGTCAACATTTAATATGATGTCAAGACAAGGAAAACAAGTGATGATGTGGTCAGACATAATGTATGAAAACAAAGAAAAAGAAACGGGTTCCATAGAAATTCACATACCTTCTTGGAGACTGGGATCTCTCTCTGGGTTTTGGAGGGGTGGGTGGCTTCTGGTGGTCACCTGCAATTCCAGAACATTTGTAATCATCACTCATTTCCACCTGTCAATCATTTTGACAGCACTCTTGATCGCGCACCTGCTGCTTGGCTGTCTGCTGTCCGTGGTAGCTTGACTCGTGGGGATGGGCGGGGCGGAGGGCTGGGCTCCGCAATCCGGCGGGGTGCTGGCACCGGTCTGGCGACAGCTTCATTTTGATTGACAGGTTTAGAGGGGAGATCCCCATTAACCTTATTACTGTCTTCTGCCACTGCTTGTTCATTCTCATCCTCATCACTCTCGTCGAAAGGGTTGGGAGGAGAAGATGGGCGATGTTCTTCTTCTGCTTGTCCACTGTCATTAAGCAAATCTGTGTCTTCCGAGGAGACCCCATTGTTTGTTGGTACAGGGGTGACTATGACAGTCACATTAGCTGGTGTGTCAGTGTCATTCGCTTTCCCCACAGGGGATGGAGTCATTTGCTGGTCTGTCTCAGAGGTTGAGATGTAAGGGGTGTTGCTGCGACCTATCCTCACCGATTGGACTGCAATGGGTGGCTTGCTAAGATCTGGTCGGCCATTTTGGTTTGCTGAAGCTTGCCTTGCAAGGTGGTGGGTGCAAACCAAAGCCCCAGACTCACTTCCTTGTTTGTAAGACCCAGGTAGCAAAGTGCTACGACACTCAGTGCATCTGGAAAAAACAAGCACAGGAGAAGGCTCAGAAACCCAACAGCTCGGACAATCAGATATGACATAATTATATTAACTAAACTAAACTAAACACTATCATATATGTCAATTGATTAATTAGTGAGTATATGTGACTTTATTGTCATTAATCTTTTTTGTTGTTGTAAGCTTCCCATACAGAACAACTGCCAGAAGTTTTTACTAGTGGTGTCAAAACTAGTGCGTCAATTTTGAGTTAATTTAAAGTGTCTTTAATGCCACACATTTTTTTAAACACGCGATTAATGACTACCCCTTACTTTGAAAGCCTGTATTGGGGGAATTCCAGTCGCAATGCAGCAGACATGTCCATGTCAAAATTTAGCAGCAAAAAAATTAATAATAATGCAGTTGTATTTTACAATTTTTAAAATGTGCAGAATTTCACAAGTTACTTCATGCTAAAAATTAGATAGCTCTTAATATGAAAAGAATAATGCACCGAGCTGTCACCAACGTCTTACAAATTATGCCATCTAGCGGCAGAAAAATGACCAACACAAATTAATATCACACTCGTAAAAAATTTTTAGTACAGTACATCTTTTTAATTTGAACTTAATCTTATGAATTAGTATGAAATTGCTGTATCAATGACTTAAAGATGCAGCCACATTTCTATTCGTTTAACATTTTTCCACTTTTATATTAACAAGAGTATGAATAAATTGAAGGAAAAAATATATTTTATTGTCCATTTATAATTGTACATTTAGTACAAATATAACATTTGCAATTACACGTGAGTTAAATATTTAAGTCATAGGATTAATTACGATTAAAAATTGTAATCGCCTGATGGCTGACACCCCCCTAGTTTTTACAAAACATCACGAAAGCAGGATCCACCAAGACAAGTTTGGACGATTTCAGTGTGGAAGAACTTGACAGCCCTGACCTCAATTGCATCATACCTTTGGTATGATCTTGAATAGACATTGTGAGACAGTCCTCTTGTCCAATATCAATGACCTCTGACCTCCCAATTTCCCACAGACACTATCTATCCAGGAGAACGGGCGCTCAGTGCTCACCTGAAGCAGTTTCGATGGTACAGCTTGTTGTCCACCAAAAACCGCTGCACCAGATGGACGTGCTGCTGACAGGCAGTGCAGATGCTGCTGAGTGTGGTGCGTTTCGACACTTCTAGACCCGCCACCTTCGTCTGGCCCGGCTAGTGCAAGTATTTCACAGGCAGAGGACAAGGAGGAGACGTCAGGGGAGGGGGGGGGGGGGTTGTTGAGATGCAGAGCAATGAAGGAGGGGAAGATCAAACATGGAGTCAGGATTTGAGGATGTGAATTCTTCATTGTGTTTACCTCGCTACATCTACTTCCTGCAACATCTTCAGCTTCATCCAACAGCATTATCATTTCAAAAGTATAAAAGCAACACTTATTGAATTTAAAACATCTCTTGATCGATATGAAATACACTCATCCTAACTTAATGATTTTAATACGAGTTATAAAAAATAATCACACCACTTAGGTTAGTAATGGTAGTTTTAAATTTACATTGTGAAGGTCAAATTTCCAGTATTATTTGAAGTTTTTTTTTTAAATTGGGGTAGAGGATATTAGTGGTTAGCAGCAACCTGTTCCAAAGCATGACACACAATGTTAGGAAAATACAACACCACTATATTATGTACAAGAGCAGGTTAAAAAAGACTGACCTATCTGTTTTACTTTCATCTCTTAGCCCCCCACCACCCATTACTGCCTAGGCTCAGGAACAGAGAGTGGAGGGGGGGTCAGATTGGGGGAGGGGGGAGTACACGAAGAGGTAGTGGAATGGATTTCCACCTGAAGAAATGATGACGCCAGTACATGGGAGTGTGAGATGAAGGAAAGAAGATGATGGCATGCCAAAGAGAAGAGAGACAGGATACACAGGCTATCTTTATGGACTGCTACTGTTGTTGCCCTCACACAGAACAGGGAAATATTAAATACATACTGTATTCATATACTGAAAAGGAAAGATGGGATTTTGTGTTTTACAGAGTTAATATTACCCACAAAATGCACATAACATTATTTCAAACCTCATATATACACACAAATATTGGACAAAGATTGAGTTTGCTTATTCATCTACTTAATGACACAGTAGAGCTGAAAAGCAATGCATGCAGTTTTAGAGGAGAAATGAACTGGCCTGAGAAATCACAATCAACACATGCATGAGGAGGACCCTTATTTGACTGTCGGAACTTGTTTTCACATTTTCCTCAAGTCTTGTTCTTACCTCAGACTCATCCTCTTTGTCCTCTAGTGGAGTTGGAGGCCTTTTCGGGACAGGCTCATTTTGACTAACAGAACCGAGCCTCTTCATGCAGGGAGGGTTTGCTGTAGGAGTAGACAATGAGCTCATTTAGTAAACACCTACTGGGTGAGTATTATATATATATATATATATATATATATATATGGCATTTCACAATACAGTACAGCATTTGGACTCAAACGTTGCATTACTGTAAATCAAAATCAAACATGCCCTTTATCCAGCCACCTCCAAAATACAACAAGATCAGATTCTGGGTTCAGATCCCAGCTTGGATTTTTCAGTGTGGTGGTTGCATGTATGTCATGCCCTTACAGTTGATATAAAGAGTCTACACACACTTGTTCAATATCTTTTTTTGTGGGGGTGGGGGTACAAGTTAAATAATTTAAAGCTTTTTTTTACAATTCAAATTGGGTACAAATCTTTTCACAAGAGGAATTAAAATTAAACGTGATGCGTAAATAAACCACACGTAAATGTGGTTGCACAGCTGTGCACACCCTCTCATAACTGGAGATGTGGCTGTGTTCATAATCACATTCAAACTCATGACAAATACAAACCTAATTCCCAAAAAGTTGGGACACTATACAAATTGTAAATAAAAACTGAATGCAATTATGTGGAAGTGCCAAAGTTTAATATTTTATTCAGTATAGAGCATAGAGAACAGGTCAAACTTTTAAACTGAGAAAATGTATCATTTTAAGGGAAATGTTATGTTGATTTTAAATTCCATAGTGTCAACAAATCTCAATCTCTTTTCCTACGCAGCCATGATGTTGTAATTGGTGCTGGCATTATCATGTTGAGAAATGCAAGATCTTCCTCTGAAAGTGATCATGCCTGGATGGGAGCATATGTTGTTCTCCAATCTGAATAGACCTTTCTGCATTGACGCTGCCTTTCCAGATGTGGAAGCTGCCCATGCCACACGCACTTATGCAACCCTATACCATCACAGATGCAGGCTTATAAACGGAGTGCTGATAACAACTTGGGTTGTCCTTGTCCTCTTTAGTCAGTATGATATAGCGCCCCAGTTTTCCACAAAGAACTTCCAATCGTGATTGGTCTGACCACAAAACAGGTTTCCGCTTTGCCACACTCCATTTGAAATAACCCCTGGCCCAGAGAAACGCCTGCGCTTCTTGGTCTGCTTTAAAAATGGCTTCTTCTTTGTACTGTCGACTTTCATCTGGCAACGGCGGCTGGCACGGTGGATTGTGTTCACCCGCAATGTTTTCTGGAAGTCTTGCTGAGCCCTTTCTGTGATTTCCCTCACAGGAAGCATTCCTGTTTGCGGTGCAAGGACGTTTAAGGGCTCGAAGATCATGTGGATTTTTCGGCCTTGACCCTTACACACAGAGATTGTCCCAGATTCTCTGAATCTTTGGATGATGTTATGCACTGTAGATGATGTTTACTTCAACCTTTTTGCAATTTTTTCGCTGGTTAACACCTTTCTGATATTTCTCCACTATCTTTCTGCGCAACATTGGAGGAATCGGTGATTCTCTACCCATCTTCGCTTCTGAGAGACACTGCCACTCCGAGAAGCTCTTTTTATACTCCATTCAAGTTGCCAATGGACTTCATTAGTGGTAACTGGTCTTTTAGCTGCTTTTTTTTATTTTTATAAGTGCAATTTACTTTTCCAGCCTCTTATTGGTATTTGTCACAACTTTTTTTTAGATTTGTTGGCACCATGAAATTTACAATCAATTTATTTTCCCCTTAAAATGATACATTTTCTCAGTTTAAACTTTTGACCTGTCATCTATGTTCTATTCTGAACAAAATATTGAAATTTGGCACTTTCACATAATTGCATTCAGTTTTTATTCACAATTTGTATAGTGTCCCAACTTTTTGGGGATTGGGTTTGTACATCACGGATGATCTGGATTACCACTACAGGGCATGTGCATCACAGACAGGCAGACGGCTAGCAGGAGCGGTGGGAGGCGAGACAGTTTTGAGAGAAAAAGCAAAAAATAAAACGACACGGTTGACTATTAAATTAGCCTTTGACGGATTTGGTCGCCGACATCGTTGTGACGAGTCGACTAATCTTGGCAGTCCTAATTAAAGAACAAGAAAATCTATTATTGCCTTCAGGGTCTTTTGTGTACTAACCTTGGGACTTGTTATTGAAGAAGTTGTAGTACTGGGAGACATAGGTTATGACACTGAGCCTGTCAGGAACCTTCATTGACACCATGTCTTCTGGATCCAACAGTGCGGGTATCCCGAGCTCTGCCTCGGCCACCTCAAAGGCCTATGTTAAAGCAAAAACAAGAAAATTGCCTACACAGTCTCTCTTTTGTCTTCAGCAAACATTTGTAATCATCCTTGAAGTGGGGCTATAAACAGATCATGGACACAATCGTGCAAACAGCAAACTCATTCTTGGCCAACAAGCAGTAAATACTTTGGACTTAAAACCTACTTCGCAAACCATTGGGTGTGTTACATCACCATTAGTCGGTCATAAATTTGTGTACGACCACAGTGTCATAGTAGAAATTAGAGGCTAGGTCCCGCTATACCTAACATCACTGGCCAGGTGTATACATATACAAACTCAAACACATGCCAGTACACTTACACATGAAGGCAGGACCAAACCATTATAAACTGTGGTTACATGATGACAAGACATGTGACAGCAGTCTTATGAAGAGGTTGAATATGGGCCGACTGCTTGTTGACAAGATTTGTTGGGAAAGACAACCAGAGAGGAGTTCAGCTCATGAAAACTAAAACAAAAAAGGAATATGACTTAAATAGTTGCATGCGATCCTCATTTGCAGTCATAAATGACTTACTCACGCCTAAGCCTTAAGGATATAATCAACGATTTGTTTTCACTCATTAGTCAGCAGATTTTGTTTCGGGTTCTTTAGCCAACGTTTTCAGTGGCTAAAATGAAGGTTGGCGGCAGCAAAGCCCTGCCAAAGTTGAGCTCACACTTACAATGAGGAGACTCCCATTTCAGCACTGAATGTACTCTTGATATACTGACAGGTTGAAAACAACAAGAAAAATATGTTAAGTTTGTGCTGGTTTCATAATCAGCACTTATGTGCAAAAAAATCTAATTTTGCATTTCTTGTCCTCTTTTTGTGGTAAGAGTACCGGTACTTGTCAGAAGCGTTGCTTATTTGCTGCAACGGAAGCAAGGATTAGCGACTTGGGAGCAGCTCTGCACCGTCACAGGACAGTGATTAGCCGCGTTTGCTATCCAGCCACATCAGAATTCCCACGGTACTTCACAAGTATCAGGGAAAGGGAGGATGGTCATTTACGCACTGTTTTTAATCAGCTGGGAGCTCAGCTGACCTCGCCGTTCCTCCAGCTTCGTCAGGCAGATACGATGACGTGATCAATAAGTCGGTGGAGTCCAAACCTATACCCAGAGGCCAAATTGATTCCGTCTACTGCATATACGGCACACCACTACTTGTATACCAATGCCAAATGCTTAGAATGTAAATGCACAGTAACACAATTGAATGTGGTGTGCATGTGAACCACTTACGTGCGCCTCTGACTACAATATAATAACTCACAGGCTCTCAAGTCATCTCAAATTCAAAATTCATTAGGCTTTTACAACAAACTCACACAAAGAATGAACTTACCAGTCGGTTGTT
Source organism: Leptonotus elevatus (assembly GCF_054856555.1). NCBI lineage: Eukaryota > Metazoa > Chordata > Actinopteri > Syngnathiformes > Syngnathidae > Leptonotus > Leptonotus elevatus. Next base: position 17,957,974 of record NC_141246.1, read on the forward strand.
CTCATAGACGTCATCTTTAGACAGTGAGCCAAAGTCTCTGCAACCAGACACACACACACACACACAACATCAATTTGTCAGAAAGCGTGTAACTGGGACGATTTACTAAGAGAAAAGTGACTACAGCGGATTTGTATTTAGTGACCTACTTCTGTTAAGAACCTCCCAAAAAGGTGTCTGAACGGCACGATGGACAGACCCGCTAAGCATTTAAACTATTTAACTGCTACAGTTTGTTACTGCAACCCCCAACTCAATGATACAGGGTGGGGGGAAAGGACAAAAGAGAAAAAAGTGGCAGTGGTATGATTACAAAGGGCCCGGAGCTAGGAAGCCAGGTTCTCCTCAGTAAACATCCTGCTTTAAAGTGGAAAATATCTGAGGTGTTCCTGAATGAAAGCGTGCTTGTCCCCATGTTTGCAAAGGCATGTTGGAAAGAGTGTAGAAGTCTAAATAACACTGAAGAGGGAAAAACACAGAGAGAGGGCTTGCGAGACTATGTAGGTGGAAATTCCAGCAAGGCCAAACCCCCTGAAAGAGCCCACACAAGTGACCTGTGTTCATTCAGAGCCGGTCCCAAGCGCATAAACACAAAAAGCAGCAGCTCCATTTTAAAGGCTGGACTTGATGGTCTAGCACACACCGCAACTGTGTCAAATCTGTTCAGGATAATTTTGGAGTGTCACACCCTCATACCGATGACGGATAGTGAACCCAGTCCACCATGACTGTGCTTCATTCCATAGTTTATTTTTGGCAAACTGTGGGTGAGATCGTTTTGTGTGTCATACTAGACACCTGTTGTACATGTGCAGAAGAAGTTAGATTATGCCATTCACAACGTTTTCACAAGGATCAGTGAAAAAAATCTGGATCCGTAGTAAAATTTGATTTTATTGTACAATTAATTGTACATTTCCTTTGGGCCCACCACTGCCTACTACAAATCCTACAAGATATTAATAAAAAAAAAACATGTTTTGGGGCATAATCTTGCTGACAGTCAAAGTTGGATAAAAAGAAATGACAGGTGCAAATTTGCAATGATTAATCAACAACTAACTAATCAATAATTATTTTGATAATCAATTAATTGGATAGAAGCTTTGTTTAATTTAAAATGGTCCAAATCCTTGGAATTTCATCTTCTGGTCAGTAAATATTCTCTGTTTCCAAGAGTCCCCTATGAAAGCAAAATGTGACTTTTGCAAACATCTGCCCTTATGTTTGCAAACAATGATCAACATATTTTTGCCTATTTTCTGAAATGTTATGGACCAAACCAGTAATTGAATCACAATTAATGCATGTTTGTGCATTTCTGTACTGAGATAATGTCCCTTTTTTAAATAAATGGATGGAAATTAAAACTTTTTATATCCCATTCACCGACAAAATAATTAACAGATCAATTGATTATTAAAATTATCATTAAATGCATATATCTGGTCATCAAAATATTAGCTGTTCTTTGCCCTTACCTGAAAACTGTCAAACTTACATTGACATTTAATGGGGATGTTTGTATAGATTTAAGCACGTGTATACTTACTTACTAATTTATAATCCAAAATTATTTTCGAACTTGTGCAGTGTGCACCCAATTCTTGTTACTAATTGAATACATCATTTCACCCTGGAAAATACCTAATTAAAACCCCCCAAACTAATGTTACAATCATGTCCATGATTAACGTAAACTTCTAACCACAACTGTCTAACTCCATGAGAACGCAGTGGCTGCAGAGACTCACTACAATGGCCATATTAGAGAAGTAAATCCAGTTTGACAGGCAGAGGCCTTGGCTGCAGATTACCCTGACGGGTTGTCTGTCTGGATCAGAGCGAGCCGCTCTGGGTGATTGCAGCTACTGTACACACTGGGGGCCAAACAGAGAGCCATGCTGGGACACAAATGGAAGAGACAGAGCTCAAAAGATGACTATTTAGCGCATAGAAACTGTGCTACTTGCAGAGTTACTGCTGTGCACAGTTCAGACATTTTCCATTCCATTGATTTAGTCATCCAGGGGAAGTTTGCTCTGTTCTCTCATTTTCTGGACCACGGAAGAAAAACTTCCTTCGCATCCCATTTTCCCCTTACAAAATAGGCGAGGAAATACTGTCAACAACACTTTGCACACTATACCCCAACAACTGCTAAATGGGCTGCATACACCATACCTGTCACGTAAAGTAAAGCCAATTTTCGATTTTCACATGTGGATTATATAACATAAGAGTTGAGCCGATCTGATAACGGATTGGAAATGTGGGGCCAATCACGTCTTTTCCAGCTAATTGGCATTGGGTGAAAAAGATCAGATTTTCTTTAAATGTATTCATAAAGCATCATTAGCAATGCATTTTTACACATAACGGCCCGGAATAAAACTTTTATACCCATACTCACTGCAGTTTTATAACCCTGGTAACTCCATGCCGGTAACTGCACGATGACCTAACAGCAGATCAACTCCAATCCAAACTTAATCAAATAATTGAATGTAAGAGTTACAGAAGTGATTAAGTGGTGGTTACATTCCATTTAGATGAGCCGGTTCACAGCACATGACTGCTGACTAGACTTGCTAGGATTATTAATGGAATGGATTAGAGTCATCTTTAACACTATGACTCACACCTTAATGTCTCCTGTTCCGACAAATCAAATACGTCGGATGGGGAAAGGGCCCGCTAGGACAAACACACACAACACCGTGTATTTATATTCTATCTAATGTGTGTTTGTGTTTATGAAAGCAGAGAGTGGTGCGTTGTTCCGTGCAGCACAATGCTTGTCAGGCTGTGGTAATTACAGCACAATGAACTCCTCCCAATGTGTATTACAGTTGATTTCGGTGTCTCATGGATGCTATACTCACATTCACATATCCAAACTAAGGATGTTCAATACCACTTTTTTTCCGGACCGATACCATTATTAGTAGTACGGTACTCAACTCTTGAATAGTCTCTAGTCACCGTTACCGATACCAAGTACTGATACCACTACTTTTGATACATAAAAAAACCACACACAAACAAACAAAAAATATCCATCCCTTAAAACTGCATGAAATGAATGGCAATTTCCTATTCTTCTAATTTCTAGTTCATGATTTTAATGTAAAACAGTCACAGCCTCACCCTAGCCCCTAACATGAGAGCATATGGGCTGTTTTCAAGAAATTGTATTAAAAAATTATTATTATTTTTAAATGTAGAGAACGAGATTCGAACCCGTAATATCACAACTTTGTGGTGAACTGCCTTAACCATTTGGCACGAGCTTCTGGCGCAGAATTTGTAGGTTACTGAGTGAGTGATGATTATACCAATGGAAAAAAATCTACATCCGCCGTTTATTAGTACGTCATTAAAAAAAAAAGTTTCTTGCAATTTGTCAGAAATAGGAGAGTCCACCGGCGACGGACCGACGGACAGTCCGTCACTTCCAATGAACCGCCTACTTCTGCTACTTGAGTTCTCGCATGATTCACGGCAAAATAGCGCCAAGTGGCGAGTTGCCGGCCAAAAAAATACCTAAGGAACTCCTGTCTCGTGGATAGTTCATTACAGTTCCAAACTCTAAATGTGTGGTTGCAAAGAAGGCACAATTTCATAGCATCATATTTCCACAACCACTGGGATGTGTACTTACATCAACTCTGGCCTGTAGCGATGTATGATGGCACAAAATGCCAAGCCGTCCCGAAAGGACGTCGACATGTCCTTGATTTCCACATCGTGATAATTTTCACACTGTATCCGACACCACTCCTGAAGAGCCTTCAGAGATCCCATCATCGTGCCGTAGTGTTCCAGGCGGCGTCAGTCATCAGAAGAGTTTCGCCGAGGGGCGACGGGAGCGCCGAAACGTCACTTTTAACTACCAATGCGACACCGCGCGAGCCAGCCAAATATTAGCCAACTCTTTCTAAATCGAATTGCATTTTAGTAACAAAATTCTGACCTCCGTGATGATATCTTCACTGGACTTTAATTTCAAGCAGACAGATGGAAGAACACAACACGGCTGATATCCCAAGTTAGTTGCTAGCTCCAAGCTTACAGTAAAGTTCTTACAGCGGCCAACTTTGCTAGCAAGCTAGCAGCGTCCCAGGCAGTACACTACAATGTTTCTTTAAAATCACGACTTTGGGCAGAACCGAGGAAAGATAATTCAATTCCAATCCAAGCAGATGTATCAGCTTCCTTCGTAGTGTGAGGTGTGGACCGCAACACGCTTTTTCTTTTTTTTTCTTTTTTTGAGGGGGCTTGGTTTGGCTGTACCGCAGTGGCGGTTATCGCTTTGAGAGAGAAAAAAAGTCCGTTGTTAAAAATCGCCCCAGTCGAGCACAGAATCTTGTAGCCGATGTCAATCCATTCTCGCTTGCTTGGACTGAAGCGTTGGCAACCCTTTAACCTCCACAATCAATGTCACTGATGTTTGATACCGCGCCGCGCCCCACCAGGGGCGCTACGGAGAAACTAGACGACCATTGGATAATCCCGCGATATTACAAAACAACGCGAGATCTAACACCTTGTTTGGAATTCCCAGAAGATGGCAGAAGCGCCGCCGGAAGAGAACACCCTCCAGTCGCGTATCAGTAAGTAATATTAAAGATAATGTACGTTTATAAACGTATCAAGATGATGTATTTACGATAGTCAGTCCTGATTTGTTGCTTTCGATTGTAGCTTTATTAATAATGGTTTCTTTCGACTCAAGAATAAGTGCCATCAAAAAACGTTTGGAGATTAAACAGTGTTGGGAAAGATTTCTTAATCAATGTGTCATCTCATCTGCATGTTTTCCACGTTTACAGACTTGCATACTATAGAACGCGCACTTAAGAATAGGTCGCAAAGCAAACGTGGAAGTCTGAATACTAATTTAATTTAAAAAATGAAGCTGCCTTAACCCAAATGTCATATTGTGACCTGAATTAATGAATCACAAATAGACGCGTACAACGTTGCAATTTCACTTTGATCCTTTGAAAAACGTCACGAGAAATCACTTGTCATTCGTAATTAAAAAAACAAGGCGTTTGTCTTAGAATAACTAACGTCTGAAATAAATCTGCCTCCTACAGATAAGGCCACCAGTCCTTTGAATAAGGACACCGATTGGCAAAATATCAAAGCGTTTTGTGAGCTTCTCGACAATGAACCTGATGGGTGAGCATTTTAACTATTTGCATGCGTACAGCATTTTCCAAGTATCTGCAAATCCTCCTCACAATTTTAACGCTTCTACAGGTTTTGCTTTGTAAAAGCATGCGCTCCATAAACTCATCACAATGATACATGCCTAATCTTTTTGATGTTGATTGTACTAAATTGTATTTTACTCCATAATTTACCACCTGTATGTTTTTAAAAATCAGTCCCCAGCTTGCAACCAGACTCCTGGTCCACAAAATCCAGTCTCCTCAGGAATGGGAGGCCATGCAGGCGCTACTGGTAAGTTCTTGCTTACAGTATTGATTTTACCTACTTTTGTTATTTCAACACAATCTCTACAAGTAGGTTTTGTTGTTGTCTCCAGGTTCTGGAATCCTGCGTGAAGAATTGTGGCAAGCGGTTTCACAATGAAGTTGGAAAGTTCCGCTTTCTCAATGAGCTCATTAAAGTGGTCTCACCTAAGGTAACAATTACTGCTGTTTATCACTTCAGTTACTCTTCCGCAGTAAATCAATGATAATATCAACAGGAAAGGGAAACTGCCACTAAAATGCACTTTACAGTGTTTTCAGTTGCAGGTTCAACCAAACATAAGCTTGTATTTACAGAAAACAAATATCTATTTTACTGTATGCTATGAGTTGTGTAAACAGCCGTTTAATGGTGAATTTCAGTGGAGGGCAAGATACACACCCACGTATGATTCGTGATGACATGGCCCCGCTTGGCCATCATTGGTTGCAGGTGATCATGCTACATTGCTTGGCCTATCTGTGCTGCAGGAAATTTGGTGCGCTTAGTAATCGACTTGTGACTGTTGTGATGGTATGTCGTGTGATTTTTTTTAATTATTTGAATCTCTTCATGCTCACTATGTCAGGCAAAAAAAAAAAGAAAGTACTGTTTTCATTGTACCCTAAGATGCATGGGAATGGGGGCAATAACACAATTCTCGTTGAATTCAAGGTGAAAAGAGACATATTTGCTGAAAAGGCTACCCTCCCTCACCAGTAAAACCCTTTGTGTTGAATTTAGGAAGAAATATATATATTTAATTTTCAATAAAGAAGGGTTCGGTGAATGCGCAAAGTAAACTGGTGGGTTTCAGTACTGGTTCAAACACATGCTGGACAGCTTTCATTATGCCGCAAGTCTGTTGCTGAATTCTTCAACAGTAATATTACAATGTTATCTTTTGTTTGCATTTTCTGAAGAAAAAAAAAATCTTCCTCAATATCTCTTTCATAGTACTTAGGTGTCCGTGCCCCTGAGCGAGTCAAGACGAAGGTTCAAGAAATGATGTTCAGCTGGACAGTGACACTTCCAGATGAGACGAAGATAGCTGATGCCTATCGGATTTTGAAGAAACAGAGTGAGTCCATCAGGCGTTTGAGAATATCATTAACCAAGTTGAAAGTGTTCATTTAAGAAGCCATATTTCCCCTTGGATGTTTTCATATCTGTTCTCCCTTTTGGCACATGCTGAGCAACAAGCATGATACCATTGTTCCTAGTGATTGCTAATAATATAAGCAAGTAAGTCCATTTTATTTACGTAGCACTTATCGCACTGCCTGCCTGCACTATCTTACTGCAAAGTAAAAAATAAAAATACATCTCGTCCTACAGGAATGCCTGCCTAAACAAATATCTTTGTCTGCTTTTTATAATGTCTGCAGTGGAGGCAGCTGTTAGTTCAAATGGCCGTTCATTCAAACTCCAACGCTGTTCCATTTTAGTTTTTAATGTTGTGTGAGGAACAGTTAGCAATACAGTGACACCAAATCCACAAAGTATGGAGGGGAGTATCACCGAGCACGTTAAATAACCCCTACAATGTATGTATAATGTCATAAGTAACAACCCACTTATTTATGATGTTAACAATACATTTCCATACCCAGATGGCTATGAGCCATCAAGGAGGGTCAGAGGTGCCCCAGGTCGTTTAAACAGGATCCCCGCTGATGACGAAAACTATGGTTGATATGTCTCTCTTCCAGGTATTGTCAAGCAGGATACAAACGATAATGTGTCCTTCCCAACCCCTCCACCTAGAACCAAAAGCACCATCTTTGAGGATGAAGAGAAGTCGAAGGTATGTATACTAGTATGCCTGATTATGAAGAACCATCGAGCAAGGATACTTTTGACCAGTCTGTAATGTTCTTTTTTGTTTTTTAGACGCTTTCTCACTTATTGAACAGCACTCGCCCCGGAGATCTAAGAGCTGCAAACAAGCTCATTAAGGAAATGGTCCAGGAGGTGAGTCATTTGTTGCCTTATTGCCTCCCGCGGTGTACAGCATGAGGCCACACACATATCTCTTTGCTCTTTTCTCTCTGTAGTCTCTGATATAAGACAATTTGATCCGCATCTCGACACATGGGGTGCAATACGTTTCAATTTAAAAGTTGAATGATTTGATTCAGTGGGATTGCGATTTGATTCAATGTGAGTTTCTTGTCATTTTACATACGGATGAATGAACTCGTCAGTGATGTAAATTTGGCATTTCCTTCAATGACATAGCTCTACAATAAAAGACGATTTGATACGTATCTCAATATATTTTGGAACAATCCTGTTTGATTCAATGCATTCACATCTTTTAAATCAAAACTGATTTTCTGATTCAAATCAACTTTTGATACACCACTACTCGCAGGCCTTTTTTAATCTCTTCTCTGTGGCAACACCAATTGTTATTACCTCATCTTCTTGCTCTTAGTTATGCTCAGTGTGGCCCAGCATGGCATAACATGATGACACAAATATTTTATGTTCTGGGGAGGACTTGCAGCAGCTTTTACAGGTTGTCAAAATTGAAATGCATAAATTAAAACATTGGTTTGATTTAAATAAGCTATCTTTGAACTGAACCATAACAAAGTGCAGTCATTTTTTATGCATTTTGACCGGTCATGATAACCAAATTGATTGATTGATTTTTTTTCCAGGACCAGAAGCGCGATGAGAAAGTTTCAAAGCGGATAAACGCCATTCAGGAGGTAAAAGAGAGCGTGAGCCTGCTGAGTAAGCTGCTGGAAGGTTACAGCGAAGAGGGCAGCTCACAGAGCAACCAGGAGCTCATTAAGGTTATAAAGGCTGTGCAGATTAATACACGCCTCAGCTGCAGATTCACACAAATGCTGGAGGTGAGGCCTTGGTTTTATTTAACATCTGTCTTGTCTTAACAGAATCTTTACCAGCGCTGTGAAAAAATGAGACCCACACTGTTCAGGTTAGCCAGCGATACAGAGGACAATGATGAAGCATTAGGTAAGGGAACTAAAATGCTGAGGGAATGAAACAGAAAGGGCCCTAAATGGGACACTATAACCGTTTAATCGGTCGAGCCCTACTGTTTAGATGACAACACCTGGGCTCATAAATAGGTTTTGTGCTTCCAGCGGATATCTTACAGGCCAATGATAGCTTGACGCAGGTGATTAACATCTACAGGCAGCAGGTGAAGGGTGAGAAGGTGACAAATGCCTGTGAAAACACACCTCCACACCCAGGTAGGGTCAAAGACATGTGCGTTGGTCACTACATCGATTTTGCCGCCAGATCATCGAAAACTTTGCACGTTGTTTTTGATTCAAAGAGCAAAACAGTAGCCCCACCTTACTGGAACTGACAGGACTGAGTGCACCAGCCAACGCGTCACCATTAAACGCAGAAGCCTCCAACCTAGATGCCCTGTCTGAGAACATTGGCAGCAGTCTCCTGGTTGATGAGCTCATGTCGCTGGGTAAGCACAAATTTCTCAGCTAGCGTGTAAACCTCAAACTGAGATGCTGGCCGAAAAACTCAAAAATGGGTTGAGTCAGCTTTGTTTGCACAGCAGTTTTGTCTTATTTCCATCGACTGGGACCTGCTGTTAAATAGCTGGCTGCAACCCGCAATGTTGAGTCAGTACACAATGGGCTCCATCTGAACTTTTTTTTTTTGTATCTATATATATTATTTAACAGCTAATGCGTCACCTTTAATTGTTGTTCATTGTTTCTGATCTCCCAGGACTAAACATTACAGAATCCTGTGAGCTTCAGAACACTTTACAGGTGGGATTTAATACAAGTTCATAAGTTATTTGAACACATCACTTGAACTGCTTGAGGCTTTGGCTACACAGGAATCTTTAAAAAGAAATGTTTAAAAAAAGAAAAGTAATATTGACTGTCATGTACATGGCAATGCAGCAGGTGTTGCTATAACCCAGTCCTTCTCAAATAGGAGTGGGGTGTACCTGGAGGGGCATGATGTGATGCCAGAGGGAGTGAATGTGACTCCTGGGAACGTTTTTTATTTTTTATTTTTTGAATAAATTGTAATTGCACATCCACTACAGTAGGTGGCAGTGGTGCTCTCATTTTCAGAGAGTACACAAGGAGGATTAGCGTCTCTGCAGATGTGTACTTAAAACAATTTTATAGACAAGTGATACCAGTATATTATTTATAGTGGCGGCAGAGAGTTCGGGGGGCAAAATATTGATACATACTTATTTCAACACAATATTTAAAATGAGGCATGGTCACCTGTTGTCACATATTTTGTAGATTTACTCGTAGTTATCAATTATTTGCGGAGATTTGCCAAAGGTGGCCTGGCTCGGTCCTTACCCCCTGCGAATAGCTGGGGTTTAATGAGTATACTGAGCAAATTAAACTTGCATGTCAAAGGATCAGTGTATATTTACATTTTCATATGTACATGTCCTGAATGAAAGTTAAAGCAACGATTGTCAACAACTAAAATATTGGTTGTTCATATAAATAAAAAAAGTGTACCTTTGTTTTTTCCCCCCCCTCAGTCTTCTGCCATTCCAGAATTCTCTGCTCCAAAAGTCCAAGCTTCAAGGCAGTGCTTGGACGTACCCCAAGCTTCACAGGCTGTACCAGCGGCACGCAAGGGAATGGATGAGCTCAATCTGCTGGGGAAGAAATTAATACAGCAGTCCCTCCCTCCTAAGGACCAGCAGGTCAAATGGTGAGAACCAGTCTGTGGGATTCCCTGATGGAAGATTTGTAACAAATAATTACAATAACCGTACCATCTTATTATATAAATTGTTCAGTCACATACTATGTGGACAAAATAAATGAGACACACCTCTAATAGTTCCAACATTGAGGGAACACATTAGTCCAAGTGTCCCAATGCTAATGTTCATATAGTGATTCTCAAGTCAATCTTGTCAATATATCAACATTATTTTCTTTCTCCTGGTTGTCGATGTTAACATGCAGGGATAAACTCCAACCTCCGTCCAGAGTCAGTTTACGAGAGCTGCAGACCAAGGCCAACTCTAACTCTGGACATGCGGCAACTTTAACGTCATCCAGTGCAACTCCTGCATCCTCGTCAGTCCCCGACCAACACGACATTCTCCACTTCAATCCTACATGTCCATCTGTAGACAAGAGCTTGTTGCCAGCTGCTGGCTCCTGTGACCTCTCCTTATCTGATGTTACAGTGCCTCTGGAATTAATCCGTCCCAGTAAGTTGAAGCTGCTAGCCCCTCGGACATTTTTCCGGATTTAATATCATTTTTGTATTTGTTTTAGGCAGCTTGCTACCAGTGACTGTATTTGACAAACACAGCCTGAGGGTCTTGTTCACTTTCGTCCGTGACTGTCTGCCGTCACGGCCGGACGTGCTGGTGGTGATCATCTCCATGTTGTCCTCAGCACCCGCTCCTGTCACTAACATCCGGTTTCAGGCAGCTGTGCCCAAGGTGTGTTCATGTAGTTCTCGTCACCTAAAGTTTGTTTTTATGCTCAGATAAACATAAGGTGTCCGTGTGTCCATGCCTAGGTGATGAAAGTGAAACTGCAGCCACCTTCTAGTAGCGAACTCCCAGCATTCAATCCCATCCTGCCTCCGGCTGCCATCACACAGATTCTGCTACTGGCGAACCCTCACAAGGTTTGCTTTTGTCAACTACGTCCATCCATAGTTGAGTGGAATTTAAAGAATCCTTAGTTGCATAGACACACGCAGAAATAAATATCCTTTCTATTTTGACCAAATCTTTTAAAAGGGAAAAAAAATTCTTAACAATAATGTTTTATGTCCCCTCACTAGTCTAAACACCATCTCAGGTGGCGGCCATTTTGTCACTTGCTGTCGACTGAAGATAACATCAGTTGGTCAGGACTGAGGTAACAGCCAATCATGACTCACCTGTTTTCTGAAGCGGAGCCATGATTGGTCGTTACCTCAGCAACAGGGGGCATTATTATTATTATTATTATTATTTTTTTTTTTTAGGGGCACACTTCTTTAACCTAAATTTGAGGTCCTTCCGGCTGAACACTCAGAAACATTTTCTGTCACGTTAAAGTGGCAGTTCATCTAAAAACAACGGTGTAGTTATGTACTCAAAAGTTATGCTTCAGCATAAACATAATGCACGGATAAACATGAGCACTGATGTCAAGTTTAGCAGTGAAGTAAACATTCAAAACTACAGCAGCTAAAGAGCATAAGGAGCATCATAAAGGCTAGCGTTTTAACGTGGACCTCGCTGCTGTTGTCGTTATCACTCAGGTTTCCGCCATGTGGATGAGTAGAACTGCCCCGGTTTCACTCCCTAGCTGCTGTAGCTAACCCCCCTACTATGAATGATTGCTTCAGTGTTCAGCTCGACATTTGTGCTTGTCCAAATGAATGACTCTGTGGCCCGCCCCCGTGTATCTGCGATTGGCTAGCCAGTTGCCTTCATTCGCTGATTGGATTGGTTGTATTGAATGACGACAGATCAAGATAGGAAGAATAAAAGGCTGGCGTCCCCAAAGAGCTTCCAATCCAGCCATGACGCCAGGCAGGACGGAGCAACTCTGATGTCATTTTCAGTCAACAGCAAATGACAAAATGGCCGTTGCCTGAGATGGATAAAAACGGGTGGATTTTTGCTGCTTAACTCATATTACACATACACAATATCAAATCAGAATAGCGTGTTTGGGCTACTGTGGCTACATCTATTATTGTAAAGAATTTTTTGGGGGGTTGACTTCCCCTTTAAAAAGATAATGCTCGATTTTCGCTAAACTGTAATAGTTATTTAGCTGTGCACTATAATTCTAGACTGATATTGTCACGTTTCAGGAAAAGGTGCGTTTGCGGTACAAATTGACCTTCAACCTGGGAGACAACTCTTATGATGAATCGGGTGATGTGGACAAGTTCCCCCCTCCAAACACTTGGGGAAGTCTTAAGTGAGAAAGGACTACCTTGCTGTCTGTCATCTGATTCTTGCTTCCCTAAAGATGTATCTGCTTTGAGGCAAAAGTGTCTCTTCATTATAGGAAATGTTCTACCTGGTGCCTTCCCGATTGGTTCATCCATGTTCTTGTACTTTCTACTCGTGCCTTTTTCTTCATCCAACGAGCTGCTGTCACATTGAAACTTCATCCATTCAATCCAGAGACATTTTGGAGAAGCTGCTCTTTTTCTAAAAAAATTATGTTTGCATTTGCTTATTTTTGTCCTCATGTGGTAGGCAAGTATCTTTTGGTATGGGTAGAAAAATGAAGTAGCTCATATTCTCGTGAGTTCACATGTGCAGTTACACAGCAAAACAACTGGGTAGGTACTCACTCAGGCAAGCACTACCTCAGTGGTTGAGAAATCAAAGCTAGAGTCAAATTTAGCTGTGTGTGTGTGTGTGTGTTTTGACAGCAAAAACAAATAAGATGCTGACATGATTACATGGTCCAGTCTGATTAATTGCTTCATGAGCTAACATGCACAACACCAGCTCAATGGAATCCAGCCACCATATTCACAAGACACTTCACGGTCCCTTGCACACTTTCCATGAGAGCCTATAAATACAAAAGCTGAAACGAAGATCATTTTACTGTTTTGCTGACACTAATGTTTCATGAGATTGTAATTTATGGTTGTATGTAGCATTGATAAACAACTGCACATCATACGGATTGTTGTAATCTTAGAAACACTTTTAATATCAAGTAGTGTTTGTTAGATTATGCAGGTGTACCTAAATATATGACCGGTACATGTGTATTAACATCTTATTGTGTGCTGTGACACATTACTGTTGTCCTGAAGAAGACCTTGTACATTTTTTTTAAGCAAATGTTGATTTTTTTATGTCAGCATTTCTGATTCACAAACGAGTCGCACAAAATTAGATTTCACTCCGTTTTTTTAATTTCATTTCATACATCACTTTACATTCACTTCAATTTTGCACATGAAATGTCCTTTTGACAGGATGTTGCCTTCGCTCTTTTTTGCTGCCTTTCTTGACGTTTGTCTGACCCAAAAACGGACAGCACAAGTCCTAAAATGACACCACTGACACCTGATCAGATTCTACCACATGTGCCTGAGATTCAAGTCATTGTTTCCTTTGTATGTCGAAGTTATGTACTGTAATATGTTCATGGCCACATCAAAATGATACACTGATTTGAGTAACTTGCAGCATATGCCTATGCCAATGTAATTATACAGCTATTTAAATAAAGAATGATACTGAAGGCAGATTGGATCCTTGTCGACTTTATGATTCTTAACTACTTTTAATGTGCTAATATACGAGGGCTGAGACTTAATTTTCTGTATTTGTTGAGTGCTAATGTGACTGCATCATAACATTAAGCTTGTTAAAGGTCATCTTTTGTAACAATTTCACGCAATACAATAACGGTCATTCAAACATTGCACAGGCACATGCACATTTTTGACAGTTTTACACTAAATTTGGCATCCAACATTTCGCAGGCAGATATACTGACCTCACCTGGACATTGTCCCAAACCCAAACAGTCCTACTATTGTGAGGCCCAACAAGATCAGAATTCCAGTTATCCCTAAAGAGTGAAAACACATCAGTGTGTGCAGAGCTTGAATCAAATCATCATATTATATAAATGATTATACAAAAATATGATAAAATGGAATGCGCTGATCAAAGGCAATAAGTAGCCTACGCGATTCAAGATATGGATACACAGTCCATAACTACACCAGGCGGCCAAGTTTGAATGTGACTGTGAAGGTGACTTCTGATTCACTGCCCAAGTTAAGAACATAATACAATAGTGTATACACCCACACAAAATGTTATATAAAAATAAAAATATTGTATTATTGTGAATAAGTGGTGTGCTAACTTTGGTAGACATGAGAGACAATTAAAAGAATGTTCAAGAGACATCTCTTGTCTGTAGCCTGGTGGTCGAGGACAACAGCCCGACATGGGCCAAAATCATTATTTAAAAACTCCACTTTATATAACAGGTGTTACATGACTACATCTGCTAAAGAAAATACAACTATAGTGGAAATGATCCCTGAGATTTGAATTCATTTTCCCTTTTTAGGTGTCCACTGATCCAAATTAATTTGAACTTGGACTGCACTCAGCAGAGGGCCAACCTCCACCAAGGCTAATAAATAAAGCATCGACACCCAACTCCTGCATATGCATGAATGTTGTAATGGCATACAGTGGTCCCTCACTACTACGCGGTTCACTTATTGCAGATTTACTCTATCGCGGATTTTTATCCCCCCACTTTCAATAGTGAGTACCCCATAACATTCTTTATTTATGCTACTATTTGTGTCCTTTTTGTAATATTTGAGTAAATATAAACATCTCTTTCTTTCATTCAATACAATCTATCATCTTTGAATCAAAATGTAGAATATTTGGTCAATTAAGAAACGTGCATCATGAGTTAAAAAAAAAGAAGTGTACTTGAGTTGAAAAGTTGAGTTGATTTTACTTCTTCTTACGCCCAATTCACACTGACTGCGGAACGGACGCGGTGCGTTTTCCGTACAGCGTCCGCACGGGCTGCAATTCACACCAAGTACGTTGCGTGAGCTGTCCGTACCTGGAAATCTGCACCCGACAGACCACAAGATCACGAGGGTTCACGCTGGTGAGTTGAGTTTACGCGATAACAACCATGTATATAGAGTCCTATTTGTAAACAATAGCCACACTTGCCTGTTGTCACTTCGATATGCTTTTGGACATGGGTAAGTACGTTTTGTGTTTAAATAGTGTTATTTTGTCATGTTTCATTTATTCTCAGCTCGTCTTTTCGTCTTAAATGTCTGACTCATGTCATGCTATGTAGTTAGCTAGCTTCCCTCCTGATTGAGTTTGAGTTTGCAAACAGTTTTATTTTGAAATATACCGGTTCTACCTTGATGCCGACGCTCGACTTCCTGTCCGGCTCGTGTAATTTCTTCAGCTACATGAAAATCCGCATGCGGCATCCGGAAAAAAATTGAAAGCTTGCGGAAACCTTCCGCAGCGCCGCATCCCTTCCGTTGCATATTAAGCAACTCTGCAAGAAGAGCACGTTAAGATGACAGACAGTATTGGCGTTATTGAAGAAGGGCTGCAACTTTTGTTTTTTCTTCTTCTTTTTTTACGGCTACTACTTCGCGGAAATTCACCGAAAAGTGAGGGAACACTGTACATGTAATGGTCGCTACCCAAACACCCTATCCCCTTTTCAATAAGAAAAATTCTGGCATGGCACTGGATTTACAAACCTCACCTTATCATTGTGAAAACATGTCTCCTAGTCCTTAATGTTTTAAGCGAGACTGAGAAAACTGGGTCTGTCTGAGAGTTAAGATGGTACAAAATACCAAAAGTATTCAAAACTACTTTCAGGAAAAAAAAGTAATCTATGCATATTGCAAAGAGTGGTTTAAATGTTTGTACGATTTCACTAAGGTGGATCAATACAAACTTTGAACAAATAGTCCAAATCATTTCACTACTACTACTACTACTACTACTACTACTACTACTACTACTACTACTACTACTACGATTGGCTCGCCACCAGTCCAGGGTGCACCCCACTTGTTGCTCAATGCCAGCTCACCCGAAACCCCATTATGGACAAGTGGTCTAAAAAAAAGGATGGAAGGATGGAGATATGACTACTAGCGGGGAGAAGGGCCGGAAGGAGGAGGGTTAAACTGGAAAGGGGGTTGCCCCACGAATTCCATTAACGGGGGCTGAGACATGAGAGGCTGTGGCCCAGCTGGCGGCCCAGATGAAGGAGGAGGCTGGACAAACTGACCCTGAAGATGACTCGAGTGATCCGTCCCTCCGCCGCTAGGAGACGGGCCTCCACTAGCGGCGGAGTTGTGGCTGCCTCTGTAGCCCTGGTACTGATCCGACAAACTGTGGCTGCTCCTGCTCCGGTCTCTGTTCCGGTCACCGTAGGAGGATGAGGGTTGGTCATCGTTGCGGCTGTAGCTTGAGCGGCCGTCTCTGCTGCCGGGACGCATGCGGCGTTGACACTCATCCTGGTACATGGTATTGGGATTGTTGGAGCTGCTGCCACTGTAACGCATTCTGCCACCTGTGAGAAAAAAACAGGAAAGTGGTACAGTTTTAAATTTGCTGATTAATCGTGCTCAATGCTTGGGATAAGCAATTGACTAGTTCAGGGGTCGGCAACCTTTACTCTCAAAAGAGCCATTTTAGACCAAATTACACCAAATCTGTCTGGAGCCACTAAACATTTGAATATTGTGATGTACGAAACAGTGTGTAATGTACTGAGGACCCAAGAGCTCATTAGAGCTGCAATATAACAGAAAAATATGCAGCATCCAAAAGTTGGACATTATTTTATTTTCCTTTTCGTCTTCCGTGTTTGGATCTTTTGTTGTTGTAGTTTTTCAGACTTCGTTTTCATACCTTTTTTTTTTATAGACTTTTCTGCCTTTCTGTAAAATGTTCTTACATTTTTGAAAAATTTATGAAAATATTATGGTAAGATTCTGCCGCTCTTCCTTTTTCTGACAATGTATGGTTATTTTTTTGACTTTTTTTTGCTATCAAGTTTCTGACATTTTTGGCAATTGTGTGTACATTTTATGTACATTTTTTGGGATTTCTACTTATTTTTGGACATTTTATGGTTCCATTTGAAACATTTTCTTTTCTACCTTTTCTTAAATCAATTTTCTGACTTTTTTTGTAGACAATTTATGGGAATTTTCAGGATTTCTTCTTTTGTTTTTTGACATTTGATAGTGGTTATTTTCTACTTTCCATCTTCCTTTTTGGACATTTTTATGAAATAATTAAAACTTTCACCTACCTTTTTTTCTGAAAACCTAAACATGTACCTAAATCATTCATTCATGTTTTTTTTTTCTAAAAACAAAGGTGCTATAGGTGTGATATTAATTTCTAATATATATATATATATATATATATATATATTTTTTTTTTTTTTAGATCCACAGGGAGTCACAGGAGAGGGACTAAAGAGCCACCTGTTTTGACACCTGTGTTGTACTGCAAACTAGTTCAACATGGCGAGTTGCAGCCAAGTAGTACACTTCGTTTTGCTTCAAGACAAATGTCTCAATGAAAGTTGGGCAACAGTGCACCAAAACAAATATTTCTTCACCCAAAAAGAAAAGAAAAATCTGGCGATATTTACCACTTCCTCTTCCGTGACCCGAATCCACCATCTGAAGCAGTTTAGGGTTGATGGCCTGATTCGCCTCCTGCAAAACCCGGACAAGGTCGCGGGCCTGCCGTGCGTTCCCAGGAGTGAAGAAGGTGTAGGCAGTGCCCTTGTTGGTACTACGGGCTGTACGTCCAATACGGTGGACATAATCTTCCGAGGAATTGGGATAGTCAAAGTTGATGACGAACTTGATATCCTCCACATCTTTTGAATAAGAAATGTTTTTTTAGAGATTGGCAGATATCATGGTTATCAGAAGAAAACGTTGATCGGAATATTCTTGTTCAAAAGCTGATGATATTTTGCATCAGATGTTTTGGATGAACTTACCTCTTCTTAAGACATACGTAAATGTTACTTTCACTCCCAATAGGATTTACCCTCAGTGATAGTGTACAATAAATTAAAATCCAAAAATCATTCATGGATGCAGCACACTGTATCAACATTATATCCCACTGGCCATCCTCCAAATATTTTTGGGACTGAATATAAGGTAACATTGATATTAATATGTTTACAAAAAGAAAGTGATGTTCATAGAAAAGCAGCTTTGCTTGTGAAGCAGAGGCACTGTTTGTAATGCTGCTCCTACCCCTACTGGGATACAATAATAATTCAAATATACTAAAATTACTAATTGAATATGGCTGTGTATATATCTACCACTGTTTAGTGGACCAAAACAAATGTCACTGTCGTGTGCCTATTTTTCCGAGATATCTAACATATACACTTAAGTTAGTGTGTACCATGCTGATTTCTTACTTTTTTGCATGTTTCCCCAACATCAAACACATATAAATATTACTCAAAGACAACACAAGTAAACACGGAATGCAGTATTTAAATTAAGGTTGTTTTTTCGGGGGGGGGGGGGGGGGGGGTCGTCCAAACTTAGATGGCCCTGTGTGAAAAAGTGATTGCCTCCTCCGGCACTCTAAGGTCACCCCTCAGCAGCAATATCCCAAATCAAGTGTTTCTATAACTGCCAGTGAGTCTTTCACATCTCTGTGGAGATATTTTGGCACACTCGCAGGATTTTTTTTTAGCATAAACAGGTTTTTAAAAAGTTATATCAAAGCATTTCAATCAGATTCAAGTTTGGACTTCAACTCGGCCATTCCAAATTTTCATTTTGTTTGTTAAGCCATTCAGAAGTTAACTTGTTGTTTCCCATTGTTATCGTGATGCGGAGCCCAAGGGCACTTCAGCTTGAGGTCACAAAACAGATGGCCTGATGACGAGCAGGATTCATGGTTCCGACAATCACAGCAAGTCATCCAGGTCCTGAAGTAACAAAGCAGCCCCTGTATTTTTACACCAGATGTAGCGAGACACATACCTTCCAAACAGTTTCGCTTTTGTTGTGTCGGTACATAAAATATTCAGATGTGATTTGCAAAATATGAGCCTTTATCTTCTTTTTTTGGTCAGCAGTTGGAACTCTGTCATTTTTGCCAAGTCTCTTCCTCATTGTTAAATACTGAATTTAACTGAGGCAAGGGAGGCCAACAGTTCTTCAGATGTTCTCCTGGGTTCCTTTGTGACCTCCTGGATGAATTGTCGCAATTCTCTTGGGGTTATTTCAGTAGGTTGGCTACTCTTGACCTCTCTTGACCTACTCTTGACCTCTATTCCATGTTTTCTCAAATTGTGGATAATGGCCCTAACCGTGATTTGCTTTGTGATTTGAAGTCCAAAAACTTTAGGAATGACCCTTTCCAGACTGATATAAGTCAATTACTTTATTTCTCATCTGTTGTAGATTTGTTTAGGATCATGGCAGCTTTTTTTTTTTTAGCTCTTTTGGTCAATTTCATTTCGTCACACAGGTTACTATTTAGGTGATTTATTGATCGAGCATGTCTAGAGGTAATCACGTTTGGGTGCGGTCAATGAAAATTAACTGACAAATGTGATTAGCCACAGTAAATTCATGATTTAATTACAAGGGTGTCAAGTACTTTTTCACACAGGGTCCTGTAGCTTTGATAGTTTTTCCTTTTTTTTCCCCCATAATACATCAAATCAACATTTAAAAACGGCGTTTCATGTTTACTTAGGCTGTTGTCAACATTAAAGTGGGGAATCTATGCAAACAATTGTAGAAGAGAGCAAACACTTTTTCAATGAACTGTACATTTGCTTTCTTCAGCTTTGTAACTTCACAAATGAATGCATGTTCACTGCTCATTTCTGGGTCTACCACAGGAACAGTAAAAATGACAACTACACTTACTAAACAACAGTTGAGGGAGCCCTGAGCGTGACAAAACCACTATTATCACCTGTTGCTGCTTTGACGTGAAACACTCGGAATAAGTACAACTTTGATTTTCCCCTACAAGACACCGCTAATTTGCCAGCATGTTTTTCAGCACAAATGAAATGATCTTCACTGGCCAATCGGTGTGAACACAAATTGTCTGTTTCTCATTACAGAGGACGTGGGGGCTCTGAGCGCACTGCTGAGTCTGATCAGATCAAACAAACAATATCTAAATTTAGCTCATGTATTTTATGGAAATACTATGGAAGGCGGATGGAAGTAGCTGTGTGTAGCTAACGGAGGGGTTAGGAGAAAGGGGCGGTGCGGTACTTACCCCCTTTGTGTGTCGATCAGTCCTGGTTCAGAGGGAGGGGCCGAGGGTGAGGGAGACCGGATTCTTCCCTCACCTTCTGCGCACACCGGCAACGTCAGACGGGAGCAGAACCGCTAAACCTCAAGCGACACTAACGCAGGTTCTGTTGCTCTCTCGCCACATTGCAGGACCCTCCTCGGGCCCTGGCCAGGACTGGATCCAGACGAGCCCATCTAACACGCTCACTGCCTGTCTGCTTTTTTTGGGACGGGTCGCCGAGCAGACAAGCAGGCACCTCCGGCAGCTCCAATGACAGGCTCGTTGGATTCACACACTGACAGTATCGGCCTGGGGAAGGGGGTCTATGTTACCCATGGGAGGAACAGGGGCTGTAGCCCCTCAAAAACTAGACAAGCATCTACTTTTAGCGGGACTGAGCGTGCAGCGACAGCAGCAGCGCAGACTGTTATAGCTGCCGCATGCTGCCAAACCCTGAGAGGAGAAGAGGGGACAAAAAGGAAGATATATAAAATATATAATGGGAGTTTTGACAAGTCAACAACCCTTCACTTATCCCCCCTTCTCGCATGTAATGTCATGTCAACAAAGATCACCACATCATTTTCTTCTTGCTTGCCATTTCATATTTGTGCATGCAGTAACTGTCCTAGACACCACACACATACAGTACGTATGAGTGAGTAATGTTTATCGCTCTGGCGTGACCACGTAAAACAGACACTCCACTCCGTTCAGGCAGCGTGCCAAAGAGCCCCGCTTGAAGGATGCTTTGTAGCTATGGCAACAAGAAACAGACCAGCGGATCAGAAAGCCAGCAGCCTCCATATTGGACACTGGACAGCCCCGAAGCTGTCAGGCTGTAACACGTGACGAACCTCCTTGTAATGCCTAGCAATCATTCAAATTCACACGCTCGAATATGAACTCATTCTTAAATGAACAACACAAGACTTTTAATAGGAGAGGAAGTCTGCCAATCAATTCTACTGCTCATTTACCTAGTGATCACACTCAGGGAGTGGGGTGGAGTGGGGTAGTGGTGGGGGTTGGGGGGGTACATTAGATCATTAATTTGTGTCAACCTTGTGTGCATGTGAATTCAAGTCAATTCTAAGACAACAAAAGAGGTAAGATATTATTTGTAAATGTGAAAAGACATACCCAGACCACGAGAGGCAACATCTGTCGCAATCAGAATGGGAGCTTTCCCGCTTCTGAATTCTGTCGAAATTGAGAAACAATTTCTGAGACAACCCACAATCAATTCCCACATAACCTCGAACAATAATTAGGGGTGTCAGGCGTTTACATTTTTTAATCGCTATTAATCGCATGACTTCAATAGTTAACTCACGATTAATCGCAAATTTGATATCTGTTCTAAATGTACAATAAAATGTACAATATTTTTTTAATAGTCATACTTAACATAAGAGGAAAATAAATTCAACTAATAAAATATGGCTACATCTTTTAGTCATTGATACATTCATAATAATTCATAAAAGTGAGTAAAAATTCAAAAAAATTATGATACCGTAAAAAATGTGACGTTGATTTGTGTTGAGGTCATTTTTCTGCCACTAGATGGCATAATTGCATTTGTACGACGTTGGTGACAGCTGAGTGCATTTTTCTTTTCATATTAAGAGCTATCTAATCTTTAACATGAAGTAACATGAAATTCTGCACATTTTTTAAATTGCAAAATACAACTTGAACCCAGTCTCTACAAATATATGCATTATTATTAAAGTTATTACTGCTAAATTTTGACGTGGACATGTCTGCTGTTCCTCGAGTATAGGCTTTCCAAGTAAGGGACGGTCATTGATCGTGCGTTAAAAAAAATTGTGGTGTTAAAGAAATTTTGTCCAACCTGTGAGCACCCAGTCTCTTTCTGGCTGGCTCTTGTCTCCGTGGATACACATGGCTGGCCACCTAGTGTGGAAAACAGCAGCAGTCAGGTCACCTAGCAATAAAGGTTTGACATTTCCACGGTAAGTTATCAAAATCGCAGTCATATTCCTCACCCATCCCTTCGCATCCTTCTCGTCAGATCATCACAGCGTTTCTTGGTCTCTACAAAGATGATGGTTTTGTTTTCCTTTTCTGCCATAATCTCCTCCATAAGCTGCACAAGTCTACACACACGGAGGGACAGCGGCAACATTATCCATCCATCTTCAATTCTTCCGTTACCAGACAAAATTTCTAAGTTCATTCTAAGTAAACGTATGGTGCCTCTGGCAATAAAGTTTTTTGGCAGGGAATATAAATCTGTCTACGTACAATATCAGGCTTTAGGCGCGTTTGACATTACAATGCCACCCTATGAACTAGAATCACCCTTTGGTGGGACACTTGTAACAGACATAGAGGTATTTACTTGGCTATATTACTTAACCATGATACGTTTATTTCATGCTGCATCCACCATAACAAGTGGACTCTGATTCCATCCATTTTGTCTGAAAGTTTCTTAGCTGAAGTTTTTTTTTTTTGCTGGAGTTTTAAAGGCAGTTGCATAAAGGGCATCACTTCTCCCAATCTACTGCATGTCTCCATTTCAAATGTTGAAATAATTATGGAAGATGCTGGGGAAAAAATGTCCCTACCCATCAAGGTTATATTAGTTAACTAAAACTAACGAAAAAACTGAAACTAAAATTCAAAAAATAATTTTGTTAACCAGATAAAATACAAATAAAAATGCTTTTAAAAAAAACGAAAACTAACTGAAATTACATTTTATGTTTACAAAACTATAATTATAGCAAAAATGTCCTTCGTTTTAGTCTTTGGTAATTAATTTAATGCATGAGCCTTTGGAGATGATTTTAAATGTGATTTTCAGTAAATTTATTCTGATATTAACCGGAATAAGGACCTTTGAAAGTGTGTCACACAGAAGTGACATCATCGAGCCGCAGCCAATAGAAAAGCAGCTTCAAATGATGTCGCTCCCATGGTGTTTTTTAAATATACACTTACTATAAAAAATTTTTTAACTAAAACTAATACTGAAACTAACTCAAACTAAGCATTTATTAAACAACTAAAACTAATAAAAACTAACAGAACCACCCTGAAAAGTAATTAAAACTAACTAAATTTAAAAAACGAAATAAAAACTACCTAAAATGAAAATTCTAAAACCATAAACAAAGTGAAACTTTGAAAGTGTGTCACACAGAAGTGACATCATCGAGCCGCAGCCAATAGAAAAGCAGCTTCAAATGATGTCGCTCCCATGGTATTTTTTAAATATACACTTACTATAAATTTTTTTTTAACTAAAACTAATACTGAAACTAACTCAAACTAAGCATTTATTAAACAACTAAAACTAATAAAAACTAACAGAACCACCCTGAAAAGTAATTAAAACTAACTAAATTTAAAAAACGAAATAAAAACTACCTAAAATGAAAATTCTAAAACCATAAACAACCCTGCTACCCATAAACTCAGAATTAGTGTATAAAATCAATCTAAGCCCCAAAAGCACGATGTGATCAACATAACGGCATATCCATAGATGTCCCCATTTCCTTACTTATGGTCCTTTTCGCTGTCCATGCAGACATCAACAATTTGCAGGATGTTGTGGTTGGCACTGAGCTCCAGGGCCCCAACATTAATCTGGATGTAGTCCCTCAAAAAGTCTTCAGCGAGTTGACAGACATCTTTGGGCCAAGTTGCACTCCACATAAGGGTTTGTCTGTCAGGCTTGGTTGCAGAACCGTAGAACATAAAAGATGAGTGAAACTCGTAACTTCATCAGATCAAATGTAGCCATTACAGCATTCTTTCTCCTACCCTGATTTGTTCAACTATCTTGCGAATCTGAGGTTCAAATCCCATGTCCAGCATGCGGTCAGCTTCGTCCAGCACAAGGTATGTGCAGCGAGACAAGTTAGTCTTCCCTGACTCTAAGAAGTCAATCAGTCGGCCAGGTGTGGCAATGCAGATCTCAATGCCTAAAAGAGGAACGTAAACTGAAACTAAAACAAAAAAAAGGAAACAGACTCCACGTGCGATTGAGTGTGCCTTGCTCAATAGTACATTAGCAACACTCAGTATTCATTTACCAGTTCCCAATTCCAGGATTAGAGGTAAACGGTTGAGGTAAACATTAGTGCTGTCAAAGTTAAAGCGTTAATTGATTAATTAATCACAAAAAAATATTGCATTAATCATGAATTAACGCAGATTAATTTTAACAATAGATTAGCCTTTAACGTGACAGCGGACGGCTACGTTTAAGGAAGCACAGGTTGTGTTTAAGCAATAAACATAATTTCATGCATTAAAGTAAAGCATTTAATGAATGTTTACGTATCACATTTAGAATATTTGTTCATGTCAAAAATATTGGGGTGATTTTTTCACATTTTAAATTATGCAAGTAATTAACTGATTAGAAAAGGAGAAGGATGAGCGTGTGCAGTGGATCAAAAGATGTTGAAGATGTCCGCATAACATTAAATTCTTCAAATTTGGCGGGGGGAAAATATTGATAAAAAAGCCTTTTTTTTATTAAGCAATTAAATGTGATTAATCAAAAAAATTTAAGATGTGATTAATCTGATTTAAAATTTAATGGTTTGATAGGTCTAGCAAACATACAGATCATAATGAGAAAGAAGTCATGAATGAGCTGATTTTTTTTAGTGTTGTTCTGTTTTTGAAGACCCTCAACATCATTGACTAAAAGGTTCATTCCAAACTTCTCACATCTTGCAGCCAACTGTCATCTAACATACACACCCCTCTCTAGCTCTCGAATCTGCGGTCCTTTGGGTGCTCCACCATAGACGCAGGTGCTTTTGATTCTGGAAGACTTGCCATATTCAGAAGCCACTTGCTGAACCTGCTGTGCCAGCTCTCTGGTCGGGGCAAGGACCAAACACTATTAGGGGAGAGCCTTAGTTAGAGATTTCAACAAATGAAGCACAGTAAACCCCGGAAAGTCAATCAGTGTGGAAGTGGAACAACCCATATTTGTTTTCCAAAAACCTAGCAGCACATGAACTTACGATAGGTCCATCTCCTCTCTCGAGATAGGGCTGATGATTAATGTGCACAATTGATGGAAGAAGATACTACAGAAAAGAGAAAGGCAGAGCCAAGTCCAGTGTCAGAAACAAACATGAAATTAAGCACAACTTGCAATTAACTCATTCACTGCCGTTGACGGCTATAGACGTCAGAAATTCATTTGAACCTTTTCTATTAGTTTAACTTTTTTTTCCACTTTTGTTAACAAGACTATGAAAACCTAGAACTATTAAAGTCATGTGATTAATTAATTAAAAATATTAATCACCTGATGCAATTAGAAAAAAAAAGATTATTAAAAATTAGGGGAGTCAGGCGATTACATTTGTTAATTGTAATTAATCGCATGACTTCTCTAGTTAACTCACGATTAATCACAAATTTTAAATCTGTTCTTAATATACAATACAAACAATTCTAGGCTTTCATAATCTTGTTAACAAAAGTGGGAAAAAGTAAAGTTGAGTTCACAACAATAATCTTGAATATATTCACATTGAATTATTTAATTAGTAAAGATAAACAACAATTGCATTAATCCTTACAGCTAGAGTCTTTCCAGAGCCAGTCTGTGCTATTCCCACCATGTCCTTGCCACTCAGAGCCAGAGGGAAGCCCTGAGCCTGAATTGGTGTTGGCTCTACGAACTTCTGATGCATGAGCACATCCATCACATATTCTAATGCAAGGAGGGAAACAATAAGACAGCAGCGTTACTACTAAACCAATAACTTACAAGCTTACGAGTAATAAAGCTCACAAGTTTTGATGATGTAATGCACAGTTTATTGCTGGTGTACTCACGTGGAAACTGTGCCTGTTGAAAAGTGATTACAGGCTTCGGACAGTCAGAGCCTTTGATGGTGATCTCTTTCATTCTACGAAACTCTTCAATTTCATACTGGTGATGTGAAAACGGGATATGACTTACACAAGATTTAGTTTTCATCTATCTGGCAACTATTGCATGCCACTTCAATGAAGCAAATAAGGGAAGCTAGAAGATTATGGTAAATGCAATCAAATTAAAAGGTATGTATGTACCGGATTCAAGCGTTGAACTTCTGGGTGCTCAGTGTAGAAGTTCTTCTCAAATTTTGGCAGCTCATCCAGGTTCCACTTCTTCTTGCGGAGACGGTCGCCTAGATTCCCAGTCTTCATGGACGGGGGGCCATTACTGCGACCACCCATTGGCATAGAACGAGGCCTATGAGGTTACACATACAAGTAGTATTGCAATGTCACATCATATTGGGTTATATAGCATAATTACTATCAAGATCATTTTTAAAAGCTGCATTTCATTTTACAAAGTAGTATTCGGGCCACAGTGAAAAAAACAATAATTATTGAGTAATAACTCAGGTCATAATCTTACCAAGATTAGAGTAAAATTGAGAAAATTAGGTTGTATTTTTAATTGATTCAATATTGTAATTGCGTTTAACGCCAGCCGATGACAGTAGGCAAAAGCCTCTCCTCAAGACTACAAATATTTGCGAAAAGAACAGAAGAGTTACTGCGTTTAGCAGAGAGGCTAGTAAAAATAAAAAACAAATTGAAAAAGTACAAGAACATTCAGCACTATATTACTACACGTTTCTCTGCCCCCAAAACGACTTTTTCCCAGTTTGAATACGATTTTGCATTGAGTATTTACGTTTCATTTTACAAAAAAATAAAATAAAAAATTGTGGGCGTGTGTGTGTCTCGATAATATGCATCTTGATTCCGCTTCAAGTGCTGCTTCAACTTCAACTAATTGGGCCCGCATGAGACTGCTGACGGCAGCCCTGCAACTGAAGACGTACACTTGAAACTCCGACACAACTGTGGGCTCTGTTCAAAGTTCCAGCAATGCAATTGGCAAAATGAAACATTTAATGCATTGTATTCTGCCACATGTGAAAACGATCAGTACCTGTCTCGTCCACTGTCCCTGTCTCTGTAACCATAGGAAGAACCCCGCCTCATAGTTCCAAAAAACAGGACGTGGATCGTTGGCTCGTCTATACGTCAACAGGCTTTTTTGCGCAGTAATTCACCCCAGAAGCACGCTTGTTTACCTGTAAACACGCGAGACTAATTTAGCACATGAATAGTACACTTTATGACTAAAATTACGATTACAAATTGTCCAAGTTTTGACGCGTCACGTAACGCAGGCTAAAAGCAACTTATCTCTACTCTCTTTATTTGCCCCGCCCTCTTCTGAGGCGTAATGTCAACTGATCAGGCAACGTATCTCCAGAATTTGGTGGATTGCTGCGTAAATATATTTACGTAGAATTAATAGTGAATATAATTCAACGTTTCTTTTTTCGAGACTCGAGGGTGGAGTCAATATGGGAGTCACCTTGAGGTGTCGCTGTGGCATAAACATTAAATTACACAAAGTAGAAGAAGTAGTCAGTCCCAACATTTTTTTTTTTCAATTAAGCTATGTAGTCGCTAGTCATTAGTCAATAAAGTAGTATGTTAATGATTTTAGGGACATGCCTTTGCTCACTCAAAATATACGAGTGGATCGTATAACTTCGACCGCAGAGCTCTTCGACAAATATCCACAATTACAGGTTGGTTTGCACAGTTTGGCTAAAGTTAGCAGTCACCACCAAACAACAAGAACATTGTTTCTTACAATAACCTCTACTCTTTGGTAGATTGTTACCTGTATATATATATACGTTTATCATAATCGGACTATTGATTGGTGTCATGCACATTGCATTAACCTAAACGGTGTGAAATGTGGTTGAGATGATGTAATCATGGAAAAACAGCGTGATGTTTAGTGATTTAGATTACTTTAGTGAATTTTCTTCGGTCTGTAATATTGCTAGTCTACCTACATAATGTAATAAAACTATGATCGTCCCATACTAAGGGTTTATGTAGAGTGCCTTTTACTAGTGTGATGTACTTTGTCATATCATTTTGAAGGTTAAATATGTTTGTTTTATGTCACAGGAAAATGCTAAAGCCTTTCGTTCCCAGCCGCTCACAGATGTTGATCCTAAGTGCCTCCTGTATGTCCAACAAAGAGAGTTTGCTGCAACGACACCAGCAGATAGTAAGGGGGGAAAATATTACCCATCAAATTGTTTTAGTATATATACAGCATTATCTATTAATGGATCTACCAGAGTCTTATATGAGCCAGCCAACAAAAACATCACTGATAAAAACGTAAAAAGCTAATAATGTTAGCACTGCAGTGTAGTAGATAGAAACCACTTCACCAACAATGGTTTCAGTGTAATGTTGAAAGCACCACACACATAGTTAAAATTGTTGTTACGCCTCTGAAGAAATAACTTTAAACTGAAAAAAAGTAATAATAAATTAAAATGTAATGAATATTAATAAATGGAAATTGCCATATAATTTAGTCCGATTAAGCTTTGTTCGATTGAAGTTATTACTGTTTTCTTATTTCAATAACAGAGGGGTACCAACACTTTTGTCCATGTAATTGTATATGTTTTGTGAGCCAGACTCCATGATAGCAGCCCGAATGGAAATTTTGATTATACATGAGTCTTATCTACTGTGCCAGATAACGTGTCAGTGATTGGATCTGAGGATGCCACCACCTGCCATTTGGTTGTGCTGCGACATACAGGTAAAACCTGTTTACTGGATTTCTCACTTGTGTCTTTTTTTTAAAATCACGTTTCTCGTTGTTAGGAAGTGGAGCTTCTTGCCTTGCACACTGTGATGGTTCCAACACTTACGCTGAAGTTCCCCTTCTTCTCAAATCAGTCACATCACTGAGTACCTGCTGTAATGAGGGCAGGTATGAAATGAACATGCAGTACAATTCATAATTCATTTACTTAATCAACCTCTGAATTTCTCCAAGTAGACTTGAACTCCATCTTGTTGGTGGATTCAAGGATGACGCGATGACATCCCATCAACTCAGCCTTAACATACTGGGTATTGTCGAATTCACTTAGCTGATGTTGTCCTGCTAAATAATAACAGAACGATGCTGAACTTAAAGGTCTCTTACAGCAGCCTTCCAGCAACTACAAGATGATATCCATCTGCAAACGTGTTGCGTCACAGGTAACCTAATGTGCCGATTAAATATTGTCCACAAAATGTCATCATTCCTGTCTAATCCATTCATTTCTGCTTTTTTCCCCTCCTCAGAAATGAACGATGTCGTCGTCAATGGTGTTCATAAACCTGCAGTTTATGGTGTTGGTATGTCAGTGTTTCCCACACCATGTTAATACTTAGGCGGGCCACCCAAGTAAATTGGCCATCACCCAAGAAGTTTTCCAGAAAATCTTTTAAAAATATATTTTAAAATAAAAAATAACGTGTCACGACAGGATATACCGCATGCAACTTTAGTTCACCGTCACTCACTTGTGGATCGTGAGGCTAGAGGAGACGTGGTAACAGGACTGAGACAGACAACCCCCCCGCAGGGGTCCACCCACCCAAGTAGATTTCAAATCATCAAAACATAATGTGTATGCTATCCAACAAGTGGTGATGTTTTAAATGCATTATGCTACATCTTTTGCCTTAATTATTATTATTATGTGTTTTTAAGGTGTAAATGTTAAAACAGGCAAAGTGTTCCCTGCTACTTTTCCTTGTAAAGGACCAGCAGAGGATTTGCGGTCAGCACGCACCTTCACGGGGGGACAGGTACCTGTAGCTTATTAATTCACCAAATCAAGAAACTTTTAGATAGTATATGTGAAATGTTTGTTTTGGTGTCACTGACAAAAGATCAACTGAATCATGTTTTTAATGTTGTACAGATGGTTGACATTTATGACTCCAGTCGAGGACTTGTAAAAGTCGGCCCTTGCAAGTGGTCTCCTAATCTGGAAATTGCCTTTTGGTTGTCACAAGAGGATGCTATCATTTTAAAGGTAAAAAATCTATAAACAGTTGTTATGACCAGCAATGCAAACTGTGTCGAGGGGCCGCCTCCCCGTGTGCATATTAAGTGCTGATTTTTTTTGTGTTTCCCGATTAGTACTTGTCCACATCGCCAAAGGCTGAGCCGCCGCACTTTGTCCACCACATGAAATCCACCATCCAGTTCCTCCTAAAGCACCCAAGCTCTGATGGTCTCTTCCCTGGGGGTCAGCCACAGCTCTATCACAGGATTGAAAGCGGCGACTGGGAGAGGGTTGCCGCTCAAGTTGATTCGTGATTGATTCTTTTTGGCCATCCAATCACCATCTGCTTTTCTCATTGTGTCTTAAACTGTACCATAAGTCTATCAAATCGCTGTCATGACTCATCTGGCTGGCCCAGTAGAGAAGTAGACACAAACTGCATTCTGTTATTGTCTGCAGAAGGTATGTTTCTAACACTTGTGAGCTGATGTAAAACCTGCACCTTCCTTCTTCTGTGTCATGTGAATGGCCCTCTAATATATGCCTCATTATTTTCTTTTCACACACATTTGTGTTGCTAGTGCAGCTTGATTTAACAAAACATCACTACTCATAACACAATTATAAACACCTTAAACATGCTTTGTAGCATAAATGTCTTCAACCACCTCTTATCAAGAAGATGCTGACTCAGTATCAGTGATTGGGATGTTTTCAACCATTTTTATATTCCTTAAGAAATGATACTTTAGATTGTTTTCAATTACCTTATTTATGGATTAAAAACGCGCACACATTTTAGCATAAAGTATAAGTGTAAGAATGGCATTCACTGCCAACCCTCCCAGTTAAAATTCCTATTCGGCATCTATAGCTGGCAAAAGCCATGAATGATTAAAAAGCTAAATAATGGTGTACTAATTAGGGCTT
The DNA here is from genome assembly GCF_054856555.1 of Leptonotus elevatus. Classification (NCBI taxonomy): domain Eukaryota; kingdom Metazoa; phylum Chordata; class Actinopteri; order Syngnathiformes; family Syngnathidae; genus Leptonotus; species Leptonotus elevatus. The sequence continues at coordinate 17,989,159 of NC_141246.1, forward strand.
CACGATATTGGAAAAACGTGATATAGTTGTTGAATATAGCGATATCGAGATTGTGATATTTAACATGTACCTAAAGAAATTACATTTGTTATATAATGAAAGAATTAACCCTTTTTTCATGCGCTGAAATACGCAAGCTCAATGTGTTAGATATTGTTCAACTTTTGGATGGCGAAACATTAAGTTTGTATCTGACTGATCAAATTCAGATAAAAGCATACAATTCCATATGAAACTTAATGCATGTCTTTGCGATATGCATATTGCATGGGCAAATATTGCTATATCAATATTTTTTCCAGATACATTGTGCATCTCTTGTACTAATTAAATAAATTTAGAGCAACTGTGACATCAACTTTGTGTGGTGGTCTAATTTGTTGTCTATATGTATCATTGTATTATTGTATTAAATGAAGAAACAGCTTTCTTTCATTATAATATATTTGAAAATAAATGCTTAGGATGTATAGTACTTGTAAAACATGACAGCAAATTAGTAACCATGTGAGACTTTAATGAATACACTTTTCTGGTGGTGAGCTAGTGTATGTGTTAAAAAGCCATTCATTTGGGTTAGCAAATAAATTAAATTAAGCAAACTATTAAAACATTTTTAGTCACATACATGAAATGTTAGATTCAATTCCGGCGTGAGAATTTTTTCTGTCAACCATCTGAGATGCTTTAATAACATTTTAAGGCACAGTTGCATCCCCTCATCCGTACATCAATGGTTTGTTTATTAACCCCGCCCAAAAGATGAGCGAGCCAATCAAAATTGAATATGGGCCGGAGCACGCAGATAAACACGCCCCATGAGTACCCACTTCGATGCCATCGCGGACTGCCCAGACGAAGAGTGTCGAAGCGGAGTCACGGACAAGTGCTGTATCTCGTCAAAGGCTGAACATTTATCTATATGCTTAACCGAACATACAATTTGTTCGTATTGTGAGTGTTTTCCGTCGGAAATATTCCGTTATTTTGATGCCGGAAGCTTATTGGATATGACGCACGTCGTCTTGTCATGGCTGAATATTAACATTCATTGAACGGCATGTTGTGAGGAAAGTCATTTCCCTCCACGATGCAAGTTAATTGTGTAGCCGTCTGTACTGTTGTTATATAACATCGTGCGTGTTCTATTTAAGGCTCCAATAATGATAAAGGCGTTTGTCCGTCGGTTCCCCTGGGTCACCAATGTTACGTTGTACGGTTGCCTGTTCGCGGGAGGGGACTTTGTCCACCAGTGGTTTTCTCACCCGGACCAAATGGATTGGAAGCATACGCGGAATGTCGCCGTGGTGGCGTTCAGTTTCCACGGCAACTTCAATTTCTTCTGGATGCGCTTTCTGGAGCGCCGATTCCCAGGGAATTCCGCCGGGATGGTGATGAAGAAGCTGCTCCTGGATCAGACCACGGCTGCGCCCTTGGCCACAAGCGCCTTCTACACAGGTCGGTTAATGGCTAACTTGCTAATGGACCACTTATTTGACTGCTTGCAACCCGATCCCGATCTGCACTGTTGTTGTGTAAAGGTCGACAATTGTTTTTTGACCGGGTAGTATTCACAGTTTGCTACATGTTTCTTCCAATATAGGTTTTTGTTTTCCCTCTCAAAACTCCACACACAGCACCCCATAATGACAATGTGGAGAACGTTGTTAAGATTTTTATATTAATGAAGCAAGGAAGCTCAAAACTCATGAGGAAAAAAAAAAAGTTGTTTGGAATGTCAAATGTCATGTTCGCAGGACAACGCAACAGTGGCCTCAGGACAATTATGTAAAAGGTGCGTTAATGAAGTATATATGTTCCCTTTGTCAGTTTGATTGTGTGGTGTCCTTTGTGTTCATTGTTCAACAGGTGTCAGTTTCTTAGAGGGTAAGGATGATATTATGGAAGACTGGAGGGACAAATTCCTGAACACTTACAAGGTGAGTAGAACAAACAAATTACAAATGTTGTAATCATTCAGTTCGTAATAAAATTGCTGCTGTTTGCTTTTTTTAAATTTCATCTTTGATTGTCATCAATGGATGGTTCATTTGGTGTTATTTCTCTTTTCAGACCGGGCTCATGTTCTGGCCCTTCATGCAGGTACATTTTCAATCTCCTATAGCATTTGACTCTTGGCCGTTAGTGGCAATATATGACTAAGAAAAGTGAATGCTTTACAGCCCCGAGTTACATCTCTCAATGATTGATATTCAAATTAGTCAGTCACAGTGTTTGACTGGAAACAAACAAACCTAACAGACGAATGGAAGTGGCAATTAACTCATTCACTGCCATTGACGGCTATAGACGTCAAACATTTATTTGAACTATTTCTATTAGTTTAAATTTTTTTTTCCACTTTGGTTAACCAGAGTATGAAAACCTAGAAAAAAATATTGTACATTTAGAACAGATATAACATTTTTGATTAATTGTAAGTTAACTAGTGAAGTTATGCGATTAATTACGAAAAATTTAAATCGCCTGACGCCCGTAATTTGTAATAATCTTTTCTTTATTTTTTTTTAAGTAATTAAAACAAATTGTTTTTGAACATTTTCAATAATCTTTTCTTTTTTTCTTTAAAAAAAAAAAGAAAGAAAAGATTATTAAAAATTAGGGGCGTCAGGCAATTTAAATTTTAATCATAATTAATCGCATTACTTCACTAGTTAACTCACAATTAATCACACATTTGATATCTGTTCTAAATGTACAATATAAAAAATTATAGGTTTTCATACTCTTGTTAACAAAAGTGGGAAATTTTTTTAAACTAATAGAAATAGTTCAAATGAATTTTTGACGTCTATAGCCGTCAATGGCAGCGAATGAGTTAATTCTGTTCTAACAGATTTACTCACCCTTTCCTTGTTGAATTTGAACAGCGAGAGGCGCTTCGTGCATTTTTATTTGTTAAAGATGTTTGCGCTGCCCCCCCTCCCTAAGACGAGACGGAAGACGACATTTTTATCCGTTGCGTTGATTGGTCAAAACAATCAGCTTCCTTTCTACCGAGTGAAGTCCCAGATTGATAATGTGAAAAACTCCCTTGAGTGAATCAGTTATCAATCTGGCTGGCGAGGTTACATTTTAGTTTATTTTTGAACATTTTCTTTTTTTTCTTTAAAAAAATATAATACATTTTCTGACTTTTTGAGCAATTCCCAAAATATTTTATGGTAATTTTCTGTCTTTCTTTTGTTTTAGACATTTTAGGTTATGTTTTGAACATTTTCTTTTCTGTCTTTTTTTTTTCTTTAAAAAAATATAATACATTTTCTGACTTTTTGGGCAATTCCCAAAATATTTTATGGTAATTTTCTGTCTTTTTTTTGCTTTGGACATTTTAGGTTACGTTTTGAACATTTTATTTTTTGCCTTTAAAAAAATAATAATAATAATTTGACATTTTTGGCAATTTCATGGACATCTTATGGTCAATTTCTGCTTTTCCTCTTCCTTTTTAGACATTTATGATCACTTTTTGGACTTTTTAAGGTAGTTCAAAAAATATTTTTCATCTTCTGACAACTTAAAAATTTGGACTAACATTTTTGGGAATATTTAATTCATAATTTCTTTTTATCTAAATCATTAATTGATTTTAAGAATATTTTATCTAAAAAATCTTTTTTTTTTAAAATAAAAAAACTATTAATTTCTCCTATAAAAAAAATTGACACAGGAAGGGGACTAAAGAGCCACATGTGGCAGACCCCTAAGTTGTTCCAATATTTAACCAATGAACACATATTGAAAACTAAAATCCTTCAGGAAAAATTCAAGAGTCTGTACTTTGTATGTATAATGATACAATAGTAGAAAAAAAAATCTCTTTTTGTCTTCCACAGTTTGCAAACTTTGCCTTGGTGCCTCCATACGTGCGGACAACCTTCAGTGGCTGCTGTGCCTTCATTTGGGCCACTTTCTTGTGTTTCTCGCGTCAGAGCGGCGACGGCACCGCCGGCGCTGCTCTCAAGTGGATGTTCCCTTCCAAAGGGGACGGAGCAGAGAAGGCAGACAGTAATGTGAAAAGTCAGGCGCTTGCTTCTCAAGAGCCAGCGCTTAGTCCTTCAGCCAAACAGAAGTGAACCGCACACGAGAAGAAGGTCACGAAGGAGAAAGAGCAGCTCAGGAATCACTCAGGACTCAACGGTGGTCGAAAATTGCCAAGGTCATCCTGGTTTGTAAGCTTATCAGCTGCAATATAAGGTGGGCAATTAGAAAGAATTCAACATAAAGTGTCAATAGAAAAGCACTTTTACAATAATTAATACAATAATCTTTAAAAGTCAGCAGTCTTGTAACAACTTCTGTGTAGTATTTCATATCGTGAATGTATGATCAGAAGGTGCTCCTCAATACTGTTTTAACGACAGGAGGTCCTTTTTCATTTTCTTCCAGAGCAAAGTTAACATCTCGTTTTGACACTCACTCACGTTTCTTCTCCCGAGAGGCCTGAATCAAAACCTAGGTCAATTTCGTGGCTGATATTTAAAAACGTGTTTGCTATATTTTTAGTTTTGACTGACACATTCCCAGTACGTTTGAACGTACTTGCAAATATATTTAAAAGTATTATAAAATATGTTGAAACATATTTGTAGGCTAAATGCAAAAAAATTAGCATTTTCCCCCAATAATGCCATGTTGTATTTACTTGATGCTATTTTTTATCATTTGGGCCTGCATTATACCAATACATTCATAAATTAAGTACATAAACATTGCTTATCCATAATTTTTTTATGATTTATTATATTGTCTGCATTGCATGATTTCTGTTTGGCATTTTCCCCATAATGCTGTAAACATAATTTATTCCGAATTGTTATTTATTATTATGTCTGCAGTGCCTCTTTTCCCATAATGTCACAGGGTAAATCACTCATGAAGTCATGTGACACTAATCACATAGTCAGTAGTTCCATTTTGTGCGCATCAAAACAACCAGATCATGTTTATGACAAGCGTTAGCATTTACTACATACATTTATTAATCTTCTGAACTTGAAGTTCAGTTATTGAATATGCAACTCGCGGTAGCTCCACTTCTCAACTGTAGGGGGAGCCCATAAAACAAGCTGGTGATGTGACCCTCTTTTGTTGTTGTTGCTCTTAGCAGCTAAAGCCGTCATGACAGAAATGTGAATTTGTTGAGCTACTGAAAATGAAAACTTGGAAATGTGAATCTGGGTTAAAATGGTTGGTGCTAATATCACTTTGCATTACAAGCTGCTACTGGCACACAATATCATCTACACCTTATAAGAAAAACGTTACCTGGGGGTGTTTCAAGGTACGAATACAAATACGACTACAATATATATTGGATTTAAAAAGTCTACACACCCATGTTCAAATGGCAGGTTTTTGCGATTTAGAAAAATGGGCCTGGTAAATCATTGAAAAAAGTTTTTCTACCATTAATATGAACAGCTGAGATATGCACAAGTGTGCAAATTAATCATTCACGTGGAAACTCGCTTTTAATGGCAGTCAGCACCGGGGTTAGAATAGTTTGGGATCTTTATTTTATTTTTTTGATTGTAGTTTTTTTTTGATTAGGTGGGAATTATAATTGATGATAGAGGAAACATTTTTGATTTTTTTAATCTTTGACTTTAAAAAAATAATAATTGTTGTACATTTTTACATTACAAAAAAAAACATTTAAGCAGGAGTGTATAGACTTTTATTATGCACTGTTTGTACTTTGGGGCATGTTTACATTTATCACAACCAAGTATCAGATACATTTAGACAATATGATAAGGATCATATGCAGGGTATGCATAACATACATACACACATTTATATGTAAACATACTGTACGTATATACTGTACATACATAAATACACATACTGTACCTATAAATGCATCTACTACTACTTGAATGAGCAAAAACGACGCTCCTTTCTTTCTGCATGATAGGAATGTAACAATATCATCTTTACACCATGTCCTCACTTAACCACCTTCATGTGTTCATTTCATGGAACATGCCTCCACATTGTTTTCATCGCATGCTGTATGTTGTCATTGAGACATCTTCATGTGTACAAACATTAGTGACCACTATCAGTATACTGTATGTAAACGTTTGTTTGTGTATCAAATGTTAAACCTCTGCCAAAGACAGCTTTTTGGGCAAGAATTGTTGCACTCGGGTGTCTACAATCATATCACAGGAAGAGGGTGTGAAAGAGTGCTTTTAGTATCCTTAATATAGTTATATTTATTTGATTTGATTTGTCTCATTGACATGAAGGAAAAGCTGTAATGTTAATTTCATATATATTAATCCTGAGCTCTTTTATCAGACACCTTTCAACTGTACTGGAATTTATACATTCTTTGTAGTATTTTTTTAAATGATAGAATTGTTGTGTGCTAATGTCTAATACCTAAAGTCAAATTACTGTATTTGTTTTATTAGCGTTTTGTGTACGCCGTGCTGGCCGGTGAAACTACATGCTGCATTGATTTTGATACTACAAAGACAATTTTTGATCAGTAATGTAGTCTTTTATCATATTTGACACTAAAGTTATTGTGACTGTGATAGATAAATAATATATATTAAAGAATACATACAACATACTACTGTGGTGTGAGTCTTTTATGTCGGTATTGTATTTTGCAGAAATCATTTTGTCCTTAAGTGACCTTTGTATTAACAGTTACATACTTCCTAGCCACAACATTAGGATATACTCGTACATTGAGATGCATAATAGAGGAGCTGTGTAAACCTTACAGCATCATATTGAGATGTGCTTATAAAATACTGGCATGATTACCTCATTTTTAAACGTCAAATATTCCATTCAGACATTTTCTATAGTGCTTGTCTTCATTAGGGTCAGCTGGAGCCTAGAACAGCTGACTTGGGCGAGATGGGCACACCTTGGACGAGTTGGCAGCCATTTTGCAGGGCACAAACAAACATTCACACACACATCTTTTGAGAATTCAGTCTTCAATAAACCAAACATGGGTTAGGGTTGAATGAAAAGGATTTACAAATCACCATGTTGTTTTTATTTACATTTCTTTTTTTTTATGACAATCACAATGTCCCATCACTGGCGGCTACCTGGTGCCCAACTTGGTGCCCGTGGTGACTTGAAAAGTTCTCCTGTTAAAGCTATAGCAAATGGAAGTTTAAATCATTGAAGTGAAGCATTTTAAATAGAATGAAGGAAATCAACATTTAAAGGCAAAGCTGCCACCAGAACTTATGGTATATTCAATGAGCATATACGTCTTGATTTTTTAGCCTGTAAAAACACTCAATTGGAAATTATTATTATTATTATTTTTTACGATTTATAGGTTATTTGCAATTTTATATGTATTTGTGTAGCATTTATTTGTTCGAGCTGCGGTTGTTTTCGAAAGAAAAAAGTAGAGATCGGCATCATCTCGGAGCCGGTGGGTGTCTCCTGCTTTTTCCATTTCCTCGTCAGCACTACTACGCATGCGCCCCGCATCCCCTCCATCCGCACGTCGAGGGACCGAGGAGCCCGAATAAAGATGCTTGGCATCTCAGGCTCAGCCGGCTGAAAATCCATTAGACTAACGTAAGAAGCGTACATTATAGGGAGCTCTCTGTGCGAACATGGAAATGAAGAAGTCTTTTTCTGACACGGAGCGGACACTCCGGAGCTACGGCGCCGTGTCGCAAACGGCGTGGACGACGGACAAAGGTGAGCACTGAGCAGCATCCCGGGGGAAATGCAGTCGTGGAGGTCGACGCGCATGCAGACTGAGCTGAAAGTCCGACCTGTCGTTCGAAGACAGCGACAATGCGTTGTTCTAGATTGCAATGTGCCTTCGTGCCTGATTAAGGCCCATTCATTCGCCTGCACGCTGACATGCGCAATTTGGACATCCGATTTTATTCTTTTTATCGTATGGAAGGTCCGGATTTCACATTTAAAGAACGCAAAGTAAGTTTAAAGATTGAGACTTCACATTGTTAAAAATAAATAAGAAAATGCGAATCATTAAACATAAAAAAGATTGTTTATATTTATTTTCACATCTAGTCCAACAGAGTAGCATTTTGGTTTCATTAATATTAGCTTGAGATTTATTCAACAGTTTAACTATAGAAAAATACAATTGTGTAGTACGTGTGGACAAAAATATTTTAATAAAAGTAGTTTTGTATTTGTTTGCATGATATCAAGTCTAAGCTCTCTCTCTCTCTCTTTCCATGATAGTAAATAACTAATGACAACTTCAGCCTTACAGGCAATAATTAAATCCTGATCACTTAATCATTTGTAGCTATGAGTTATTATATTTCAATTGCATACCATTTTATTTATTACTAATTACTCAAATGACGCAAGTGATGACATCGTCTGAGATATTCCCCACTGAGGAGAAATCATCACGAGGGAGCACGGTGTGAACTTCGGATATGAGGAAAACAAAAGACGCAGCTATATTTGTAACAATAATCTAAACTAGGTTTTCATCTCTGTGTACATACACAAACGAAAGTGGGGGTGAAACAGAAGCGCAGCCCCCCCTCCCTGAAGGACTCCTTCAGGGAGATGGGAGTGCAGTCCGTAGTGTGTATGTGTGTACATTGTGACTGCAGGATGTGTCATCAGCTGGATGCCATGCAGATGCTGACATTCACCTGTCGCGGAGACCCCCCCCCCCCCCCCCCCCCCCTGCATGCTGCCGACCTGGGATGTATTAATTAGGAGCAAGCAGAGATCGACTCACATGTCAAACTCGCTATTAGTGTGAATCTCGAAAGTGGCGACGCAGGTCATTCCTTGTTTTCTAGGGGTGAGAAGAGTCAGTTGCTGATTTGGAGTGTTGTCTTTTGAAAAGTCCATTCAGCTCAGTGTACAAAAATGTGGGAAAAGGACGAGCCTAAAAGCACTCGGGTTTGTTTTGCATTGTGCTGCTTGCTGGCCACTGTAGAAACTTTGATCTGCTTTCAATATTGGCAAGGGAACAAACAAGCCCTCGTTTTGCTTGTGGTGAGTCAGCTCCGCAAACACACTGACTGCAGTTTGGGTCTCTGCAGGAACTCCAGCCTTCTCACTGAAACATCTTCGATAGCACATGTAGGGTAACAAGTATCAGTGCCCACATGCATGTTTTGATGCTCCTTTCATTCATTCATAAAAAAAATGTTTATGTCAATATTATGCAAAAATATATATTATTGCATAAACTTAAACAAATATATTATCAAAGGTCTAGTAATCGGTAAATATATTACGCGGCTGTATAGTCTCACCTTACTAGAGCTGCCATCTTCCTGCTACGGCTGCCCAAACAATTCCCACTAGCCACTCGTTAGCTACTCTGGCTAATTCCGGCTGGCTCGGTCTTTCGGCTTCACGACGGCTGCCAAGTCGCTGTCGCTTGCTGAGATGCTCGTTTGCTCGCGCAAAATGGTGGTAGGCTTGTGAAATGTGGTCTGAGCCACCGTAGTATGCATGCCTCCTGCTAAATGCTATTCTTTAACCACTCGATGGCGCTAAGGGCTACACACTAGGGATTTAAGGTTGTCGTCATTAAAATCAAGACAAGATAGCAAGGTATTGTTTAGTAGCCAGTCGTGGTTGTTAAATCTCGCGGTCTAAAAATCTCACCAAATAAATCCTCACTTTCATGCATCAACACTTCAGCAGAACGTTTTATTTCCCGTTTGCCTTTCCCAGGTCACTCTGACGTGTCCATGGCCGAGAGCACCATGTGTCCAGAGGAGATCGAGGTGGAGATGGCTCGGATCCAGCGCCTCAGGGAGGTCCTAGTGCGTCGGGAGTCTGAGCTGCGCTTCATGTAAGCTGCAAAATGTCTTCTTTTATTTTTAGAAGACCAGATAGAGGGGGAACATGTCCAAGATCTAATCACACTAAGGTCACAAGAATGCCAGCAGCTGTCATCGGATGCTGGATGAAGCCTGTCGCCGTTTGCACACGATACATTTTCATAATCAGTCTCTCTGTAGAGCACAATGTTGTTGTTTTTTAATGACATTTTTTTTGTCATTCTATTAGATAAGTATCGATTCTGAACTGCTCCAGATGTGGTACAGCTGTGTGTTAGATTGCGGTTTCGTATAGTACTGATTGTATCTATAAATGGGATGTGATAGTGCTGGTAATAAGAAGTGGATTATGTCAGGGAAGTCCCTCGTACCTGCCCTTCGCAGTTGATTATACGCTTTCCATAATGAATTAACACAGAAGGATTACAGTTAGGCCTATTGATTTACCACGGTCAATTATTTCAACAGTTGCTTCTCTGTGTTACAGTTCGGAGCCTGCTGCATTTTTCCTTGATCGAGCCACTCACTATTTCCTTCGCGTACTTAAAATAAATAAATAAATAAAAAACAGATCACATCGCAAAAAATAAAAAGCTTTTCCGATCTTACGTCACAAGTCCAAATGGTGGTTTTACTCCAGGAAACGAGCTCTCCCCTCACTGACAAGCGTTGGATTTTGAAATATTGTAATTTAATTTGTGAGGATTATTTTTGATTTCACTGCGATAATCTGCCTGCAGAGGCACAATTGCGATATGAACATCAATTGGATGTCATTTTGTCTAACGTTCGATGAATGTCCTTAAACAGCCAAGAGGCACTTTTACAAAATGAAGGACTCAAAACCGCCTATGTCTACAATAATTTAGTCCTGAGGTCATCAGAATATTTTACTTTAAGCTAACAATTTCAAAATTGTCCCATGGAAAATTAAAATGTGCAACGTTCGCTAGCACGGACGTGTGGTGGTTTGATCTTGGGTCGAGGGTTAGCCTGGCCAGCGAAGTTTAGGACATTTGTATCCAAAATGTTAGTAATTTGGACAATCAGTGTGATATTTTTGCCTATTTTTATTTAGTAAACATTTATGTTGGCCTAATGCATTCCTGTTGCTAAGGGAAAAAAAATAGGTTAGCGTATCTCCGAGGAGAGCGGAGGGGGCTTTACTCCATTTATAGAGATAACGATGCAAGATTGTTAACGGTTAAAATCAATAGAAAACAAACATTTTAAAAAGATTTTTGTTGCTTGTGTGCACTGAGAGATGGCCTCACATGACACCAAGTGACTTTGCGGAGCATTCAAGTAGCCAGCAAAAGCCTAATTTGGCTGCCGCCATGTAGTTCATCTCTCTTTGTGCCAGCCTGCATTTGACTCCAGCTGCCACATAAACACGAGGACGCGTGTAAAAAGTGGCGCTCAGAGAGCAGACGCTTCTGGAATCCACTCATAGCAATGAGACTTCAACATCAGGCTGCGGGCGGGAGGGAGGGAGGCTGCGAATGGAGCAGTATGGGTAAAGGCCGAGAGACGGGAGGATGCTGTGCATGAGTCATCAGGCTGATGTGTCACAGAGAGAATTAAACGTGTGGCAGCCGTCACGGAGAGAGAGAAGTGGGGATGTGCGGCGAGAGGGAATGGGGGGCTGCTGAGGCCCTGAGACGTCAGCACAGTGTGGATTGATCAGTGTCTATATGCCACACAGGCAGACATACCGTCTTCATGACAGGCTCAACAGGCATTTAAGCTCACAAGTCATGTTAATCTGACAAGTCTCACTTCCAGGCAAAAGGAAATAAACACCCTCACAGTCACCATGTCCATGAGAAGTCAGTTTGAATTTTTCCATTTTTTTTGTACTAATAGAGAGCACAGAACCACAATGAATTATAGTAAAAGGTCTTTCTATTATGTATGTACAGTATATTTATGTCGTCAAACCCACAACCTCTGGGTTGGGAGACGACCACTCTACCACTGATGCACGCCACCCCCCCCCTGCGATTGTCTGTTGACTGGTCCCGGGTGGCCCAAAAAGTCAGTCAAATGAGGGCAAGTGGGATTAGATCATGGATGTATATACTGTACATACCAGTGTTGCCACAGTTACCTTGAAAGTAACTTGGTTACTTTACCGATTACTCACTGTAAAAAGTTACTTGTTACTATAGTGATTACTTGCTTTAAAAAGTAAGGATAGATATATAATAGTTTTGCTAGTTATCTTGAAAAGTAACAGTTACTTTACTGATTACTCGCTGTAAAAAGGAGGTTACTTTGTTGATTAGTTGTTTTAAAAAGTAAGGATGGATATACTGTACATACCAGTATTGCCAGTTACCTTAAAAAGTAACTCAGTTACTTTTACTGATTACTTGCTTTAAAAAGTAAGGAAAAGGACAAAAGTGTTTTAACACCCAGTTACTTATAGTTAATTCAGATTCATATAAAAGCAATGTCTATATCACTACACTTTCACAAAATTTGCCATAGCAAGAATCTTCCTATTATGTAGTACAGTGTTTTCTCATACCATATATATTGTCAATAGGTGTATAATTTGTAATTCTAATCAAATAAGATATTCAATTTATATGTCTATATTTGCTCTTTAATGTGATGAAACGTCTCCTTTTCTTATAGGATGGACGACATCCAGCTGTGCAAAGACATCATGAGCTTAAAGCAGGAGTTGAGACAGATTGTCGCAGTACCAGGTACACCTCGAGCCCGAACCAATGCACGCACACACAATCAAACCAGAGAGGAAAAGAATGACAGTTTTCAGCATCGACTACGTGTGCATGCGTCACAGTGATATATAAATAGGACATACGCGGGATGGGTGTGAGTGACGCAAGCGAGAGAGCATCTTTTAACGCCAAAGCACAAGTTGAGCTGCTTGGTGTTGATTGCGCTGCTGCTTGAACGCAACACAAATTAGACGTCAGCTGCACCTCATTCACCGACACCATTAGGCCTACCTGTATGGTCTAATCAGCTCTAATAAGAGTTGACGCCCGGACACCCCGTGGCGGGAACTCATTTCAGCTGGTTGTATCTTGTTCTTTCGGTCATGACCCACAGCTTGTGACGTAAGGTGAGGGTAGAAACGTAGCTCGACAAGTAAATCAAGAGCTTCACCTTCCGGTTCAACTCCCTCTTCACAACGACGGACCCATTGAGAATCCGCATCACTGCAGACGCTGCATCGATGCGCCTGTCAATCTCCCGCTCCATCCTCCCCTCACTCGTGAACAAGACCCCGAGGTACTTCGACTCCTCCGCCTCGGGCAGGATCTCATCCCCCTGACTTGGACAGGGCACTCTACCATTTTCCAACTGAGGACCATGGTCTCAGATTTGGAGGTGCCGGTTTTCGTCCGAATCGCTTCACACGCGGCTGCAAAACGCTCCAGCGAGAGTTAAGAGATCGCGGTTTGATGAAGTCAACAATACCACATCATCTGCAAAAAGCAGAGATGCCATGGCTACACCTAGAAATTCTGCCCGTCAAGGTTATGAACAGAATCGGCGACAAAGGGCACCCATGGCGGAGTCCAACTTTCACTGGAAATGAATCCGACTAACTGCTGGCAATACGGACCAAACTGATATAGGGACCACCAGCCCATATCAGGGGGTTCAGTACCTCGTACTCCCAAGCCCCCCACCCCCCCCCCCCCGGATTGTAAGTGGTCCCTCTCCAGAGTCTAGTTTCTCCATACCTTTCCGTGCTCCCGAGCAACGTCCAAAGTTAATGACGTAGAGTAGACAATCATCAGCATGGCAAACTTGTAGCAACAGGCTGCTGCAGCGCTTCAGTTTGTTATATAGCTTTTACTTTTAAGGACTTTATCCAGCAGAGAGTCGGAATAATGTCAAGGGAATTGAGACTTGACTTGAACTTGGCTGTAGAGATTTGCGCTTCTCTGTCCATCCATCAGGCACTTCTCATAAGAACTCTAATAACTCCCCAAAGCTACTGAAGAGATTGCAGACCTATGCACACTGGAAGAAAAAGCAGAAAGCCCGGCTTTGGGCACTTGCCTAGTGCTGCTTCACTCCCAAAAGTGGAACTCATCTGGCCTTTCCCAGTTCAATACGATCTCTCTACTTGACGTTGAGGGGAAACTCTTCTGGTCACTAATTACCAGAAGATTAACTATTAACCAACTTACCAATGGCTATTTTACCGCAAGCATACAGAAAGGATGAGTCCCAGGTTACTCTGAATGCCTGAAACAGGAGAGGCAATAATATGCTCTCACCAACCTAGCTAGACCTCACCAAAGCGCCACACCAACTAATCCATAAGGCATTGGAGCACTATGGAGTATCATCAGAGAGCAAGAAGAGATGCAAACTGGGGGTCAGTCAAAGACATTCACGTGCACAGATGCCGACACTGTGGTATTAGTGAAAGAAAATACTGTTTATTTTAAGGATAATTTTACCCCGTCTCAAAGGTCCATGACTCAACTTTAGCTTAAGCCACATACTGTATAACACAAGCCGACTTACTGCATGCATTTCCTGCTCTGCTGACAGGGGAATTTATGCATTGCGATCATTACCCAGCCTCCCCTCTGGCGCCCACCCCCTCCTGATTGTCCCGGCTGCAGGGGCTACACACAGTTGAAAACAGCATAAAAAGCTGATTTTGCACTCATAGCGAGCAGTAGCAGACACACTCACAGCGGCTGCGGAGCAAGGCTAATGCTTTCCATTTCATTTCCATACACATGGAATAATACAAGCCCCAGAGGCTTCATATTAGCATAAGTATGCAAGCTGTAAGGTCACTTAGAGGTCAATTCTGACAATTCTCCATTTCTCTTATTGTAGAGAAAGACAAAAGCAAGAAAGACAAACAGCAAGAGGAGGAACTGATCCTAAAGATCCATAAACTGGTGCAGAAGAGGGACTTCTTGGTGGATGATGCAGAGGTGGAGAGATTAAGGTAGAGCTAAGAGAGGAAATACAAGCATGCACGTGCACTTGAAGTTCAATCAATGGTAATGTTGATATTACTGTGACTCAGGGAACAGGAGGAGGACAAGGAGACGGAAGAGTTCCTCAGGCTGAAACTGATGCCATTGGAAAAGAAGCTCAAAGTCAAACAAAGTGAGTGGAAATATTTGAATGCACAAACATACATATATACAAAAGCTCACAGGAGAAGAAAACACTTCTAAATTGTAAATGTTTTTCTTTCATTGCATATTCAAAACATCAAGATCCTCCAAAGCCCAAAAGACAAATCCCAGAGCCTCCGCCCAACAAACCCTTCATCACTAAACCGGGTGTGGCCATCATTAAGGACTGCTGTGGCGCCACCCAGTGTTCCATCATGTAATTGGCGGAGGGCTTTAATGCCCTCAAAACAAATTCAGCAATCATCATTTCTTGCGAATCAGAGAACCTGTTCAAGCTTAATGTTCCACTCGAAGGTGTTCATTAAGCATATTTGCAATACATGTACAAAATGTCAGGGAGTCCAGTGTTTATGCGCAAGTTGCAACGTAGTTCATCAAGTATAGTAGCTTACAGTAATCCCCTACATATTCACCGGTCAACATTCACAAAACCACCTATTCAGTTTTTAATTTTTTTTTTTTTAACATGGACTCAATCCTCAACTATTTGCTATTATGTCTAAATAGCAAAAATAGTGTACAGTAATAGGGGTCAAAGAAGCATGTCTAATAATAATTATTATTACCAAGGGAAGGTGAGTTTGAAATGTTGTTAAAATGTTTTTGTATTATAGTTCTTATAGTTTTAACTATTACTATAGGAAATTCTTAACATCCCGCAGTAAGGCTCAATTTTTATCCTCTGTGAAAAAGGATTACTGTATTAAGTCTAGATTTGTCAAGGCATTCAATAATTGGCATTTCTATTTACATTTTGTTTTGTTTTAGTGGTAATTAAAATTTAGAATCAAGAAAGCAGGACTACAAGCACAATGTCCATAAAGTGAATTTTATTAAACACTGTACTGGGCTTCTCTGACAATTTTTGTCATTTTGGGTGAGCATATGGTAACATCCTCCATCGGTGTTTATCAAAGAAACAGGATTTATATGCAACTAAAATATTACAAACATTGCATCAAAGTAGGGGGTTAGTCAAGTCAAACTGTTTCTTTGCTAATGATGACTACTTAACATGTTAGGATGATTGTTGTGCTGGTTCTTTTTCTCAGGTGATGAATATTGTTAACTAGCTCCCCCAGTCACTAAAAATTACAAATAGGATTCTTTATTGCAGATCCATGTATGTTTTCCCAACCCTATCCTCAAAATGTGTCAATTATACTTGCAGTAAATGACCGTCCGCCACCTGTAGGTTTACGTATAAGGCTTTATTGGCAAGCTTAATAAATGGTTTTCCTGGACAACACTAACTCATCCATAACTCACAGTTGTAGCAGTGTTTTTACATTGGTGATCAAGTTACCTAAAACTGGTAAGTCAGGTTTTATGTAAGTTTCAATTAAATTTGGATTATTTATTGTCTGTGCAGAAAAATAATAATTTGGTGTTAAATTTGTACTCTTAACTGGCCACACTGACCTTATCATACAGAGAATTATTGATTGTGACAATATACATTACATTGACAGTTATTTCCCTGGTTATTGCTTTCAAGAAGCAGCTCAAGCCTCTGAATTGTTTTTAAGGATGAACACGACATCTGTCATGCGATCTTGTAAATACCAACATTTCCATGTATGTTTGAGTGCAATACGAACATTTGCATAGCTGTTCTTTCTGTTCCTTCTGATAACCATCTGTAGTGCTAGTGAATTCATGAACTTCTTAATGATGAAAATGTAGCAAATATGCAGAAAATAAGATCAAACTACCTGTACATACATGTTGAAATAAACGTCATCTTTCAGGAACCTGCCACGAGATTGCATCTTACTGTCAACCAGCGACGTGCGGTCAGGGCAGGCAAGGTAGGCAAGGTAGGCGCACTGCCTGCCCCAGGCTGAAATGAAAGTTGAAACCGTTTGGCTTTTTCATTTCAGAAAGCCTACACTACCTATAGGTTTAAAAGTGACAACATTTGGTGATTTTCATACCTCAATTAAAAATGACTCATTACTTCATCTGG
This sequence comes from Leptonotus elevatus, assembly GCF_054856555.1. Classification (NCBI taxonomy): domain Eukaryota; kingdom Metazoa; phylum Chordata; class Actinopteri; order Syngnathiformes; family Syngnathidae; genus Leptonotus; species Leptonotus elevatus. Next base: position 18,006,105 of record NC_141246.1, read on the forward strand.
TCTGCAGGCAAAAATTATCCTCCTGAAGGCACACGGCTACTGTGCTTTTCCCAGCCCTGTGATGTGAGTTAGCGCATGCATACTCAGTTTCCCAGTAGAAAAGTCCTTTACGCAGATTGCTGCGCAGCCTTTTAACGTCGCTGTATTATTCCTATGCGAACGTACATTCGCACAGTGCATTCAAAACACACTTAGTGTACAGCAAGGGGGTAAGACGACGCCACTCTGGAGAATATAGAACTATTTTTACGCCTTTCTTTTGAGGGGAAAATGCCATCTTTTGAAGGATGGGAGACCAACGGTCTTAGCTAAGGGATCTTCAGCAAAGTAAGGGACAAAGACTTATTCGTACTTTTCACAAAGGTGCAAAATGAAAGATTGGCTTTGTGGATGTGCTTCGATTTACTGGCTGTTTCACTAGACCAAGAGCTCACTGCACGTCACTGCTGTCAACATGAACCAACCAAGAAACTTAAGCCAAGAAGTAATGCTTAGTGAAGTTTATTAACAGAATTGTATTGGTCCCTTAAACAATGTTTGACAGTTGTGGTGTAATAAATTAGGAAGGAGGCGGGATGGTGAGCAAGTAATGATTACATGGCATCTTTGAATTAAAATGACTTTTTTTCCCTTTTCAGTTCTTGAATGCAGAACAACTGGTGTACAAATGAAAAACTTGACAAGCTATACAATTTGTGTTAGTACAAGTAGGCTAAGAATTCCTTCATTTCTTTCTTCAAACACGTAGTCGAACTCCATATAATTGCATATTTATTTTCTTTAACCAAAACTATGCAAATGAGCATATTTTCAAGAGCTCTTTAGAGATGAGACCTGCACAAAGGAAAAGCTAATGTGCTACTGTGTCCATTATGAGAGAGATGCCACTGCACGGAGAGAGCTTGGGTTTACTCAAAAAGTTTTAAATAGATGTTCATCAGAAGAATTACTGCTCCTATTATAATCAAATCAAAATCAGTAATTCAATATGTCACATTCCTTGATCAAATAGTGTTCAATTGGGTCTGTAAAGGCCAGAGGAATCTACGCCGCAGCATGTGTAATTTGAATAATTTAGATGAGAGGTCAATAGTTTTCGGAAACGCAAAATGTAGTCGTGTCATGACACCAGCTCAACATGTCAACGTGTAATGATTGGCCGCTTAAGTAATGGGCGCTTACCCATTCTCTGAATGCTATTCTCTGCCACACGGCACATCCGAGGCGCATGGCAAACTTACAGTAAACCCACAGCGACTTGTAGCAAAGACAAGCCAGCAGAAAACACAATGACGACCAAAGAGAGGAAACAGACACATGGGGACGTCAAAACATGATAGCCGGGGGAGTACTCTGGCCATTCCTTTGTCACCGTGGCAAATACAAGCCATTGTAAAAGCCCGGCAAAATCCAGAGAGCCACAGAGGGTTCTCTTATGTGGACGTGACACACTCGTGGAGGCTTCACACAGCCCCTGTGCCGCTCCACTAACCTACCACATTTGTCTATGCCCCAAAAACTCACAGCCGTGCACCTCATCATTAAAAAAACAAAAGCTCCATGGTGCTCCCCCTCGAATCATCAACTCAAGAAAGGAGACTACAACAGAAACTACTAGCAACAAGGCTGAGAGGGAAATACAAAATAAAAAACCTTGAGTGCTTCAGTAGCGTCTACAAAGGTGGCCCCGCCTCCAAGAAGCCAAAAACAAGGCAGAAACAAAAGACTTATCACAAGGAATGCTTTTTTTCTTCTTCTTCTACCATCCATTCCTGTCTGCTGCTGCTGGGTTTATACCACATGTCCACTCATGTATGCACACTGTGCATATGTCACACTGCCTACAGTGGAGAACCACACAAACAGCTAAAAGAACACAGACACTGGCTGCTGGCTTAAAGTTTGTCAAATACGCACAACCCTGACCATGGTCTTAATCAGAAACAAGGGCCATTAACTTGTTGATGGCCTCAGAGGCACCCCATCATGATGCCCGCAAACGTGAATATGGATGTCTTTGAAACAAAAAGGAGAAAACACAGAGGACTTGAGGTTCTTTGGCACCACCTACAAAGTTCTAACAAGAATATCAACTGAATTTTTTAAATTTTTTTATATACATATAGTTGAACACCACCTTCAAAACTTTTATTTGATCAAGCTCCTGACCTGAGAATAAGTTTGCTTTAATATCTTAAAACACAAGTGTGCTGCTATTCATCTTGAGCATCTCTCCAAATGGTTTGTGTGCTGTATGCAGTGGCATCCAACTCATCAGGATTCCCGTGTGCACATAAAATTTAACTTTATGAAATTTCAGTAACCTTAACTGGGCTTTACATTTGCAAATTGCAGCAGATCTGCAAAAGGTAAAAATATCAAAAGCTTTGTGAGTACCACTGAATGAAACATTGATTGTGAACAAACAGATTGAAAAGATTGTGAAAAAAAGCAGAATATTAGAAGGCAATGGCAGGAAGCAGCAAAGCCAAAATGCCCTTCAAGAGTGGTTCATCTGCAGTGCGATTAGTGTAGCTACCTTAACTCTTCTACTCAGAGTTACACAGCAGCTCAACTAGTTTGGCTCACTGCGCGTGTGTGTGTGTTGGTTCAGAGACCTGATTTGAATGCAAAGTTGGCAGCTAGCTTGATTCTACTGCGGGGGCCTCTTTTGCTGGGACTATCCATGGACAAAGGAGACTCGCTGTCCGTGGCTGCTGCAGGCCCGTTGTCTTTTGCTGCAGCTACTGTGTTGAATTCTTTGCTCTCTGCAAACATAAGCGCAGACAGAGAAGGTACATGATGAAAGGTGCTAAAAGAAGCGAGACACACTCATCACAATGTGCTTATATTCTCTTCTTACACCTAAGTTATCTAATGCAAACCAAGGCTCGTATTTTACATTTGGAAAAACCTCACGGAAGAGCGAACAAAAGGAAAAAAGGATCTCGTATATATTTACCGGTACTCGCACAGAGTGAAATCTGGATCAGTAGCGTTCTATGAATAGCAACAGGTGCATACACAGGCTAATTGTACCTTCTGCCAGCTGGAGGGAAAACCTGACATTAAACACTGCTAGCATAGACAGACGAACAAAGATGCATTTGTAATAAGTTTTCGCACCAATTAAGTGAAACTGCATTATTTCCCACGGCACAGTTGATGATCTCTCACAGCATTTTAGTGCTTGAGAATCACTGATCAAATGGAAATTTTCCATACTCGTGCTGACCTGATGTGTGGGGCATTGGAGGTGTTTTCTCCTCAAAATGAATCAGATCAGCCGGCTGCATTAGGACTGGGTCAGGGTGGAGCTGAGGTGACGGCAGGCAAGATGGTACTGGGCCACAGAGAAGGTCAACTGGGGACGTCAGACACAGCAGCTCAGACACTGGCGCCGCGGTGGCGCCTGGAAGGTAAGGACGGTTCATTTCATGTTATTGATGGTAAACAAAAAGGAATCGCAAAACAAGGCACAGCAGACAAAATATATAATTTTTCTGGATCCAAAACATTAAAGCAATATTTTACTTGGACTGTATGCTTCAGAATGGATGGTGCTTGTGGGACTGTCTCTGGGGCTCTCCACGTTACCTCCTGACTGAGGGCTGCTGGGGACTGAAGCGTTCGCCCTCTCTGCATGACACCAAAACACAAGCCTGTTATCATTTCTAGTACATAAAGGTCGCATTACCGCAATGAAAAGATGCACGGAAGCTTTTGCCTTTCATATCGTTCTTCAAAACGATAATTCTCTTGTGACCGTGCCCTTTGATCCAGACCACCTGATGACGCCACAAACAAACACAAAAAAAAAGTCAGGAAAAAAAATACAATAAGAAACACATAAAATCCAACAGGCGTGCAAAAATGCATAGATAATTGAATTGTCACCTGTGGAATGGCATTGAGCAGCTCATCAATGCTGGTGTATCCATAGGCGCGCGACTCCAGGCCACAGCCAATAAACCTTTTATAAGCTCCATGGAACTCTGACAGGAAGATCTGGTTGTAGTGGTAAGTGTGGAGCAGTGCACGTACGTTACGGGCAAACTGGTAAAGCCTCGTCAGCCTCACCCACTCCTCACTAGGACCGTTTGTGGTGCTGGCAGCTTGAATGCGTTCATCAAGTTCTTCACAGTAAAGCTGCCAAAGATGACAATTAAAACACCTCTTCATTTAGTGAAAAAAGGACGTGATGTCATTGAATAAATGGCTTCTCTCACTTCGACAAGGTAGGGCAGACTCTTGAGTAGCTCGCTGAGGGAGAGGAACCCATATTCACAAGGGTTGAGTGGGACTTTGTGGACCGTCTGGTAATGCTGGCTCAGGTCATCCACCCTGGAACCTTTGTTGACATCTTTCTCTTGAGACATAAGCAGTGCCAGAAGCTGTGATGTCAGTAAACGCAGAGACTTCCTGTTGATGAGCTGAACTTCCCGTCCTTCTGCGCCATCCACCACCTTGAAAAGCAAAGAATAAGGAGATGCTTGTGAAGGAATAGTGTTTGACTAGATAGGTGTTTCCCAACCTTTATTGGGCAAACACATCACTACACAAAAAAGGCAAAAAAAAGTACATGTATTTAAATAATCTTAAATCAATGTATTCAGATGAAATCTGGTTACTCTGTGTGATATCTGGGCCTGGTTAATTGAACACAAAGCTAATATACTATTAGCCATCCATGACATACTCTGTTTTATGAACGGCAAAATGGGTTAGCTTCTGCCCATCTTTATGCACATAGCTTAATTTGTAGTAAATATATTTACAGTTGTGCTCGACGGGATGGACAATGAAATATGGTAAAAAACACATTACCTTTACAACATGGCAGAGTTTGTTTAGTAACGCCGGCAGGGAGCTGGTGTCGTAGTCCTGCAGTCGTAGACCATAACCAAAGGTCTTGCTGTACTCCGTGAGCAACTGGTTCACAGGAAGGCTCGAGTTTTTCTGAGCTCGAAGTAGCTTGACCAGTTGAGCTGCCAGAGCTTTGATGCGCTCAACCTCTGTTAGGGTAAGCATCTTCTCCTCCCCACACTCCAACACCTGCGGGGTGGAAGTTAGAAAAGTTGACTTGAAACGCACACAATCACATAGCTACTCGTGCCAATCAGTCGTCTCCTCACCATTAGTACTTCAGGGATGGCCTCAAAGAGCTCTATGAGTTTGGTGAAGCCGTAGTAGCTGAGCTTACACTGACGTCCAAAGTGGTGGTGGTAGGTGGGGATGAACTTGCTGAAGGGCATTCGGCAGTGAGGTTGGTGACGGAGGAGGTCAATGACCTCCTTCCCAAAATGCTTCGTGCGCTCCATTTCATGCGCAGTACGCTCTATGGTTAAATAAGCAGTTTAGTTGTTAATATACATCAGGTTTTCGCTATTTTAAGACAGGCCATCATCTGCATATCACCAATTGATCGTCTATATATTGCTATGGCTGCAGCGATGGGGGGTTGCAGAAATGTGTGCCCGCTCCATGTGTATTTCTTTTCTATTGGCTAGCTGAAGGAGAGAGGCAGATTGTGTATTTTGCAAAACTAAGTGAACAGATGTCTCGAGGCTTATGAAACGTTGAACAAAGAATCAATGCAAACCCGCTCCTTTAATAATTTGTCACTGTGGAGTCTTATTTAGGAAAGCTCAGTGTGCCATCTTGGCACCCTCTGGTCTACTTGCACATTCACACCAGTGAGTATGAGACTAATGAGTGTGTTAAAAGAACTGGAAGATGTGAAGTTAGCAGTACCTCTCTTGGGAACAGAGATGACAGTGTCATTGTCGTGATGTGTGGTGGTAATGGTGCTATCGGGAATCTCAGACAGCAGGTCATTGAGGTCACATGTGCCATAGTCTGCTACATTCCAGTCTCTGGAAAAGCACCTGATGAACATGACACACAGCACATTCGAACCCTGAATTTCTCTGCAGCCCCAAACCCAAATTCAATGATATTCTGATATGTTGACGGACCAGTGGTATGCTTGCATGAAGTCCTTCACAGCAACTTGCTTGCTGGCTTGAAATTTGAGAAGCTTTAGTAAGTCTTGAGTGAAACGCTTCACTTGGGCTCGATGAGTAAGGGTCAGCAGTCGTTTTGTACCCATGCCTAAGATCTGAAAAGTAAACATTATGCAAGTACCAATCAATTCAGAGTTGGCCGCACACCAACAACTGCTTGTTCACCAAATTACCAGTAGGTCTGTATTTAAAATGATACCCTCCGGCAAGTAGTCTTTACAGTTGTTCAAGCAACATCAAAAACCAGAGCTTTACTTTTAGTTAGACGAAAACAACAAACTTTAATACAATGCATATTGATATATCAGAACCACAAGTACATTTGTCAAAAACATTGTGGTTAAGGCACAGATGTGCAATACCTGCAGGACATGTGGCACTGCTTCCAGCAGCTCAAACAGCTTTGTGTACCCGTAATCGGAGACGCGGCACTGCTTGGCAAAATGATGATGGTAAGAGGGTATAAATTTGCTGATAGGCATGATGCAAGATGGTTGACCCTTTAAGAGGTCAATAATCTCTCTGCTGAACTGAATGAGTTGAGGGTTGCCAACTGGACTCTTGCATCGGTGGAGCCACGGATCTGGAGGCAAACGAGGGTAATAATCACAAGACAGGATAGAAAGTTCATCATCTCCAAAATTGTTATGAGTATAGAAAAAAACGTTTGAAACTGTAAAATAATAGCTAAAATAAAAGTTCTCACCAGAGTTTGGTGCTGGTGGTTTGTTGTGAATCCACTTGATGACTTTGTAACCGTTTTGAGCTGTGACTATGGTTATACTGGGGACACATGTGATGAGGTGCTCCAAAGGAACACCACATTCCAGAGTCTCATTGCCCAGCTGCAGCCGACTGAACTTTGCTTCATAGCAGTCTGGAAAGCTAAAAGGTAAGATAAAACAACAGTGACACATTGATTTTATTGAAGAAAAACATGGTTCAACTAGCCTAAAATATTTTACATGAATTAGAATGGATACGCAAAATGTATGCTGTCACCTGAGGAGGGGAAGAGTTCCTTCGTGTGATTGCAGCAGTGCGTGAACCTCAGAGGTCAACGTGCTTAGAGATATGACCACAAATGGAATTGTGTACGAGTCTGGGTCAAAGTCAGCCTCACTATGAAATTGAAAGGAAAAGCACCATAATCAATCATCAGACATACATCAAGCTGGCATGTCAAAACTACGCTATTTATATTAAAAGTAAATACAGTATACAACTTTAGAGCGAGAAAACATTTTCAATTTATGATCAGAGATATATTGATAGATCTAATGGCAGGTGTTATTGTAAATAGCAAATTAAAAACTGATTTACTGTAGACAGTGTTTCCCACACCATGTTAATACTTGGGCGGGCCACCCAAGTAAACTGGCCACCATCCAAGTAGATTTCAAGAAAATTTAATGAAAAGTATATATATATATATTTATTTATTTTTACGTGTCAGGACCAGATATACCACATGTAACATTAGTTCGCTGTCACTCACTTGTGGATCATGATGTTAGAGGAGTCTATGGGAAACACTGGTAGAGGATAGCCGTTAGCCGAGCGCATGGTTGCGTTGGCTAGCATTAGCGCTACTTGACTATAATTAAACCTACTGTGCACTGCTTTGCCTCATTGCGGGTCATGAACGGGACACATGCGAATTGAATAGAAACGGTTGAATCAAACTGTCTAACCAGTTTTCAAAAGCAGTTCCACCCCTACTGTGTGCGCGTGTGTTTATATCACATCATGGGGACCATTTTCTGGGTTTAACTATCATTGTGGGGACCACGTGTCCTTGTGGGGACATTTTGGTAGTCCCCATGAGTCCAAACCGCTTTTTGAAGGTCAAAACTTGGTTTTAGAGTTTAGGTTTGAATTGGGTTATGGTTGCGGTTCGGTTAAGAAATGGGGGTAGGCAATCATTTTTGATGGTTGGGATTAGGGGAAGGGGTCTAGGAAATGCATTATGTCAATGAGATGTCCCCACTAGACATGTGCGTGCGTGTAACTCATACACAAACTCATGCAGCGGCAAGCAAGGTGACTGACAGGTGAGGGAACGAGGTAGTGCAACTGAGTGTTGATGATGTAAACAAACACGCATATAAATAACCATTTAGGACAGGGGTGGGGAACCATGGTCGACAGCCACTGTCCTGCCCGTTTTCAATGTCTCCCTCCACCAACACACCTGATTCATGAACAAGATCGTTATCAGGCTTCTACAGAGCGTGCTGATTAGCTGATCCTTTAAGTCAGCTGTGTTGCAGGAGGGAGACATGGAAAACAGGCAGGACAGTGGTTCTCGAGGACCTTGGTTCCCTATCCCTGATTTGGCAAGGCCGGAAAAAACTAAGGTGCCCATTTTCGCTCATCGCACCGAACGATAAATCAATACAAATGATTGAGACAGGCCTAAACTATCAATTACGTACCTAAAACAAGCATGTGTGTGTACATGCCATGTGTAATGTAGGCCGGATTCTTGCCTGAAATTGGACTGTGTGTAGTGTTGTCTGCAGATAGGTTCATGATACTCCAGCTCCTCAAACACCACAGGGCTGCTACTTGTTGTGGAGGAGCTATCCTGTGACTGAGAGGAGCCCAGTGGACTCTGACGGATTTGACTGCTGGGAAGAAGGCATACCAGTCTCGTGCCCCCCTGTTCCCGAACGGCCACGACATCCGTCAGCCTGTACAGATCGCTCATCAAAAGCTTACGGTGGAATCTGTAGGTGGGGGTGGAAAAGCAATATATGTAAATAAGGCAAAATTGAAACGCTTCTGTTATTTGTTTACATGTTTGGAGATCAAGATACTTACTTCTTCTCATAGATCTCGGTGAACTTGAAGTGAGGAAGGCAATTGGCAGGTGCCTCCTGAAGAATGCTGCTGACCTCAGAGCTTTAAGGTAAGGCAGATTTATTTATTTATGTAGCACATTTCATACACAAGCTAACTCAGAACAAAGCATTTAAACACAAAATACGACATATAATGGAAAAATAATCAAGACATTTTTAAAAACCCATAACAATTTAAGACATTTAAAAGCAAAGTAGAGAAATGAAAAAGTAGTTTTCAAGATTACTAGAAGACACATACAGCACAAGAACATGATTTGGAAACAAATGTTTATAAAAAATGCTCGAAAAGATCTTAATCATAGGTATAAGGAAAAAAATGACAATGAAAATGTCAAATTAAAGAATTACTCAACACGAAGTCAAACTCTTGCTCCACCCCTCATTAAGATCTGAAATCGGCGCTCAAAGGGGGTGTTGCCTGGAGGACCGTTGGGTTGCAAATGGGGAGAGGGTTGGGCATGGTCTGGCTGTGATTGACAGCAGCAACTCACTAAGAAGCCGTTTAAGAAGGCGTGTACGGGAATTAGCCGGTGGATGGCGGGGCGACTACGCCATGCGGAACAAGTACGTATTGTCTTGTGTAATGAGCCAAATTGTGTTTATCTCAGTGTTTAACCTTAAGATGGCACCAAAGACACGTTTTTTTGCCCTTAATTGAAGCTTTAAACAAACATGTACTAAAATGTAAAAATGATGACCAGGACATGTAGACACCAGTTTATACAGTTAAATCAGCAAAAAAAATGTTGAATACGTGTTGAGTTATGCGTTAACCTCCACAAAAATCCTAAGCAATAAAACTTTTTGCCTTAACAAGCGTACCTGAGCATGGCCATAGATTTGTTGTGGCCACCTGTGATAAGAGACACCTGGATGCGCTTGCCTCCAATTTTGTAACGGTGAAGTCCACTGACAGCACTGATGGCCTGCTGTAAGGACAACATCTGGATTGTAGCCTTGAGTTGATAGTCTGTATGGGGACTAAGCTCCACTCCTTTTACCTAAAACAACCAAACAACTTAAGTCAAATAAACCACACTCTGAAATTGCTAAGCTTTTGGACTTAAATCAATTTAAGAAGTAGTAACACATTTACTGATCATCAGAGATGGAGAGTAATTTTTTTAGACTACTTACTTTTATCCGTTACATTTTAACATGAGTATTTGTACTTTTTACTTGATACATTTTCAAAAGAAGGTTGTTACTTTTGTTGTTAAATGCATGAAAACGATTAAAATACTTGACCTGGAAGAAAAAGCAGCATCAATGTCTCCTGGCTCCACCAATCATATTGAGCGTTTCACACAATCCTGGACATACCAGCTTTTGATTGGCTCTACGACATGCGATCACATGACATGCAATTAGCTAGATTAGAACAACCCGTAAATATTAGGGCATTGCGCGCCACCACGACAGAGGATAATTTGAACTTGATAGCAAGTCAGAGTCAATTGGCCAATGTATTTTGCTCCATTAGCTAATATCTTTCAAATTAACGTATGAGGAAACATCTGGTAAAAATTATTTTTACTTTTACTCGTCAAGTACATTTCAGAGCGTGTACTTTTTTACTTTTACTTGAGTAATTATTTGAGTGAGAACTTTATTTTTACCAAAGTTGTTGTTTTTTTTACACAAATGATTGTATTTTTACTCAAGTAGAGAATGTCAATACTTTTCCCATCTCTGCTGATCATCAGGTTTATTATAGCAATACTGCCAATGATGGACATACCCGCCCATATCGGGAGAACGCGTCACGTAGAGTCTGTTGTAATTCTTTGCGGGACATTCTGTAGTCGAGGTTAGCCACCAGGATTTCCGCTCCATCTGAAAATGGCTGAGGTGGACAGTCTAGACAAGGGCTTCGAGGAGCAGCAAGTATGGGAGATGAGCGGCTAGAAATGCTGGGTGATGCAGTCCTTTTGGAGAGGGGAAAACAATTGTTGGGAAACAATCAACATTATATCATCTAGTATCATGTAGGTCTGGATACTGTGCATCATGTTCAATTACAACCATTGCATCTCACACACAGGCAGGCTCTCTTCATAGTCTGAGCATGCATATAAAATAAGATCACCTGGAAGACCAAGAACCTTGGGACAAGACAAGTGGGCTGAAGCTTTTGTGCAGGTTCAGCTTGCTGAAAGCAGATGGCGTGCTGATCTGAAAGTCCACCGAGCGTCTCTCCCCATCAGCAGGAGATTCTGTCCCACTGCAATGATTGGAGCCATCCCTTTTACATCCAAGAGAGCAAAACAATAAAAAATTCATAAACCACTTTTTAGGCTGCAGAGCTCATTTTAATCCGTTTCACAGTTACCAAAATCAACCCTGACATTGCTCATCAAAATCTTTTGGGTTACATTTCCCTTTCAATGTACCTTTTCTTGTATAAGGATTCTCCAGTGAAGCCAGGTTTGGAAAGCTGCTCCAGTAATCCTATCTCACCATTACTATGGGGAGAGGAGGAAGCTGACCGCCCTTTATCTTGGTGCTGGAAACCCGGCTTAGGTTTGCGGTCTGCATTATCCAACTCCTGCATGAAAGAGTGGTGTTTGATGTTAATAGATGTATGAATGTATAAATGAATGTATTCATGCAGTGTTGGTGTCATGCTTCGAATTAAACAAAACAAAAATTATGATGTAGTATGGAACAGTGTTTCCGGGAACACCATTCGTTACCAAGCAACAAGTTTTCTCATGGACAAGAACTGCAGGTCAAGTCATTATGAGGTTGAGCAACTGGAAAGGAACATGAAGGACACACAGGCCACACACAAATAAGGACTAACATACAGTACAGGTTCAAGCTTTGTTAAAGCTGTCTATTTGGTTAGTTGCGATCAACTCACCCATTAGTACGATTTCAGCATTAAAAACAAACAAACATGCAGGACGAAAGATGACACACACAGCTTTGACTACTAATACATGCCAGCCACGATGTTAAGCAAGCAGCTACAAGCCGTTAGTGAAGCCAGATACTGGGGGGGGAAAGACTGTACTGCACAGCAGCAACTACAGGGAAATGGAGAGCAGGCACTGACGAGTCTGCTGACCTGATGGGGTTTTGCAGGAGCACCGCCCGGAGGCCCAGAGCACCCCCTCTTGGGGCTGAAGGGCCTTTCAGGCAGTTGGCCAAGGTTGTAGCATGAGCGGGTAGATCGCCGTGCCCTCCTGGGCGACCTTGGCTTCTCCAGGGGCAGAAAGGAGGAGGATAAGGCTACAGGAGTGTTAATCGTGTCCTGGCTTTGACAAGGCAGGGGCAGTGTCTGAGGCAGGGGAAAGTGATGGGACTGAGACTGAAGGTCACGCTCAACACTTGCATCGTCTCTGGGCCGCGGTGAGACGGAGAGGCTGATTCGATGGCCAAACACGTCCTCATTTTCCATTCTCTTGCGGGCACGTGACGCCGCCTCAGGGCTGCCAAAACGAAGGACGGCTGTGCCCTGGGACATGCCCAGCACCTTGCCACCACAGTTGTCTGAGAGGCGGCGGAGCCTGAGCTTCACGGCATTCCGCAGGCTCTTATCACAGTTGACAGGAAGGTTGTGCACATAGAGGAGGTTGTAACTGGGCTGAAGGAGGGGAGGAAAAGACAGCGGGCCTGTCTGGATTTGTATGTTTTATACTTAAATGTTGTTGTCCTTTTTAGTAGAAAAAATGGATGGCCGTTGAGTGGTTCATATTAGGAAAAACGCGCACATAAAGAGGCGGTTTTAGAAATTAAATGTCCTCTATAAAGTCTATACAAGGATGAGTCTCCTTTGATTCAGGCCATCACTTACCTTTTTCAAATACAAAATATTTATAAAGGCACATTTTTAATGCCTACCTGCGTTTTGAGAGGCATGCGCAGTGGCAAGTCAGCTGTGATCTCTTGAAAAGGCACGTGAGTGTGGGCGTGCTGCAGCAGGGCCTGGGATGTATGGTTACCATGGACCAGGATTACCTGGAAACCATGGCGATGCCGCAGGTCGCTCAACTCACTTGCAAAGTTTACATCAGCTGTTGGAATTAAGGGTGAAGAACAGTTTATACAATTATCTGGTCAAATCAAGTCTTATGATGACAGAATCTGAGCAGCACGCACATGATACTAGGACAACAGTTGCGGGTGCAGTGTGGGTCTCAGCAAAGCGCCGTAAGCTCTGGCGGAGCTTGTCATCAGCAGCATTCTTGGCTGTTGCATTGATGTGTGCCACAGTAACCTGGTGATGAAAAGTGCATTCATATGGTGTCTTTCTGATCAAGCAGTGTTTTTCCATTGAGCAATTTTAGAGTTTACCTGGCAGTTGTTGAGCTCTTGGATAACTGCTTTACTCTCCTTACTGATATCACACACACAAATGAACTCTGCCTCACGGTGGCCTTGGAAAAAACGGCTGCGTATACGTTGTACCACCACCCCAGCAGATTTTCCACTAGGCACGCTGCAGTTCTCGATGTCCCAAAACACTCCGACTGGGGGGATGTTCTCTGTACCACCACCTTCTGGTGAACCTGAGCAACAGAAAACAAGGGTTTTAGAGGTTTACACTGTGAAGTGTTTCAACACTGTAAAGTTTACTTAACACAATTCATTATTCCTTTTGCTTTGAGTGGTTTATGCTGCTCTTGACAAAATTCTGTGAAAACCAGCCTGCAGTCATGATGGTGCAGTCATTTTTACAATAATGTTGCATCCTGTTTGGAAAAGATAAAAGTTTTACAATTTGTCTCAAGTGATGTTTCGGTTGCCATTCATTATTTGGACGCACACAGCAATCCACCAAATTATGTATGCAACATTAATCACTCACAGATGTAATTTAATTTTTTTAAGTACAAGTTTGTCAAGTCTAGAGGTAATTTATTATTATTTATTTTTAATCAGGGGTGTCCACCAAAGACCACATAAAGAAAAATCGAAGGATGCATGCCAGGGCCCCTTTGAAATTCTTCGACTTTCATTTATAAAACATGCTACAATCTATAAATTAAGCAATTGTATATTGTTCATATATTTGTTTTGTTTTTTGAAAACCTGCTAGGTCACAGGTTTCTGTTAAAGGTGATCAATAATATTTGAATTTAAGATTTTGGGGTATCCCACTAGAATAGATCCACCAGTGCATTGCGCAACAACCGAATCCCATCTAAAAACAAGGGCAATCTGTAGTAAAATTATCATTTTTAAGGCAGTAAATTGAGGATCATCAAGGACAGTGATATGTTGAGTAATCAGATCCAGACACAACAAAAAGTGTCGTGAAGAAAGTAATTTTTGTTTCAAAAAAAATTCTTATCTTTGACCACCAGAGCTGTGAAGAGAGATTTTACTACTTTGGTTGCAAGTATGTGCAACTTGTACATCTAGAAAACATTTGAAACCAATCTGTTAGTAATAATGGTAGTCCCAACTACCACATAGCTCCTGCCCCTGGGATTTGGGTTTTTGCACCCATGACCCCCCCCTAGCAAATCATCCATCACAATCTTTTGTTGTTGACAAAGATTCCATTTTACAGTTAATGGCTGTTTGTTAGTTTGTATCACTAATGGGTTTTCCATGCATGGGGAAGCAAGTGCGGTTGAAACAATGTGTTCTTTGTCTTGAATCATAAACTGCTGACTTCATTCATGTATTCTTAAAAGCAAATGACTGCAAAGGATTACAGACAAAAGGACTAGATCATTTAAAATAAGTACAAAACAACGGACAATCAGCTTTCATTAAGGCGCATGAATTCAAAAGTAAACTTACCATACTTTTGGCTAATTTTGGCCTGACTGAGCACCAAACTATCAGATGAGGTGCCACAGCCATTACAAATTGGGATAGAGATTGGGGTTGTTTGTGGAACAGGTATAATGGGCCACATCTTCTCTGACATGGACACAAACGTGTTCATGGGCTGCAAACAAATGTAAAAAAATAAATAAATAAAACACACACACATGTATCAGTAAATACAATGAAAGACTCCGCAATACAAACACACATCTAAGTTACCTTAAGTGATGTTCAAGAAATAACCAGTGTGGAACTTCACCAACCTTCAACAAGCAATCCTGGTAGTAGTGCGCCCCCTTCACACAAAGTGTATTCTCAAAATTTTGGTGCATAGGATTAGCGCAGAGATGTGATGACGTGGATGTGGTGTTGATGGTGGTAGTAGCAGGGTGATCATAGAGTGCCGCACTTGTTTGGGTTCTTCTGGCCATGGGACTGCAGACCCTACCACAAATATAACAGCCAGAAGAGGCCAGGCAAGAGCCATGCAAGGGAGCCGGTAGAGCAGAAATTGGTGGGAGTGAAGAAGCCAAGAGTGGCTGAGGAGGGAAAGAGACTGGGTTAATTTGAAGAGCCTCAGCTGTGTAGGTGTTAAGAATCCCCGGGAAACAAGTGGTGTGAGGCTGTGCCGAGATGGGCTGGGAGGTGGTGACTGAAGAGAGCCGCTGAGATTTGTAGCCACAACAGAACAGAGGATCATAAGCCTCATCTTTAGGTCCACAATGTTTGTACTTAAGAACATTTGAGGCTACAGAGCAAGGTCCAGACCTGCCAATGTTACTACTGCTGTAGATGGGTGTTGCCAATGAGTCAGGAGCTGCAATGAGTGGGGCAACACCAGCTATGCTACTACCAGCAATACCTCCACCGTCTGATAATCCATAGCCCTCGGTGATGCAGTAATCACAGTGGGCGCATACGCTTACTTTGGGGCTAGGCCCCTCTTGTTGCTGTTGCGGTGGAGGATGTTGTCGATGGTGATCTTGTTTAAGCTGGGGAGGAAGCAAGCAAGGAGCAGCCAAAGGGAGAGGGGGTAAAGGGAAGAGCTGGGATGGTTGGGAAGATGAGGGATGGTGCAGAGGGGGAGGAGGGACATCCTTCAATTCCAAAACTGGTTTTCTGCTGTCCATGTCATTGTCCTAGCAGGGAGAAGAACAATAGATTAAAATGTATGTTTTACCTTAGCAAAGTGTATGATTTCTCACTTGAGTAACAACATTCTATTATACTATTCTGAGACAGAAAAAAAAACTAACTTTCTGCACTGCACACACACAGGTTACTACACGGTGTACCTTTTTATTCGTTTTTGGTGGGACAGGTGCGTCATTGGTGCTGAAGCAGTCTTTGAATTTCCAGAGAAGAGTCGAAGCTTCCGTTTTAGAATGGCCGACCCATGGGGAGGTTTTCGGGCTGCATACGGATCTCTCCTTTCCCAGTCCTTCCATCGTCCAACCTGGAGAGGTCTCTCACCATACTTGGATCTCCCTCCTCTCTCATTCTTTCCTACTAGATGAAACTAAAATGGACAGCAGGTGAGATATTGAGTGCATTGACTGTACACTTACGACGAAACTTTAACCCAATAACATTATCCGCAGTGTCGTGCACGTCGCAGTTATAGTCGCTCACGGTAGCTGGCGCCAGTCGAGTTTATTAAGTGTTATTTGCAATTCCGTTTTTGCGCAAGTTAGTAAAGTAAACTGCACTTGCCTCTGCGTGTTGATCAGACATTTTACTATTAGCTAACGTAAACGACGAAGCCTAGCTAAACGTCACATAAACAGTTTACGTTTACCTGGCGAAGCAACGGTTTCGTTTGAGCTAACAATGGCTAGCTTTATTTGCGAAAATGTACACAGCTCGGAGCACTTCCTGTTTCATGTTACACTCTGTCTCATAACGACACTATCGTAAAGACCATTCGATAACAGGAGTCCGTGTGAATACCTGACAATGTTTCGTAAGTCACATATTTCTCAAGTCGACTGCTTCACTCCTACCAGCTCCCGCGTCGAAACCCCGCACCTTTTTGTAACCTACATCTGCCGGAAAGCACTCGGAACTGTCGCAAATTCGTCTATGGCCCAAATAGATAGATAGATAGATAGATGGATGGATGGATGGATAGATATTTCCTTTAATATTCAATCAAATCAACTTTGATCGTGTTTAAAAAAATAAATAAATTATTAAATACGAGTTATTCAATTACTAAATAGAGGCAAACTTGTGTTAAACAATAATTTCCCACAACTACATTACACACTTCATGGACAACCTATAAGTATATATTGCAACACTTAATATATTTTTGGGGATGTTTTACTTGTAGGCCTATATTGTCCAGAGAACAATAAAAGCAAAACTTTTAAAAATGTTTTAATTACTTTAAAGTCTCTTAGTCTTCTTGCGTGTAAATTCTAAGTACTGTACAGTTCAGCAGATGCTGTAACTAGCGTGGCCACTAGCGCTCCCTGGTGCCTTCTTTGAGGGTGCTACAATAACGGGACAGCAGGTTCAACCGTCATCCCACCGGTGAATGGAGTAGATGCATGAACAATAGCGGCTCAGACTTCTGTTTGTGTTTCTAATTTGCCTTATTTCGATTAATGAGATAATCTATTTAGAATAAAGCGACTTTTTCCCCCCCATCCATTTATTATCGTCTCCGTCTCCGTGCACCATGGCGATTGCCCACGTAGCAACAGAATACGTTTTTTCGGACTTTTTGTTGAAGGACCCCACGGAGGCAAAGTACAAAGGAATGCGACTGGAGCTGGCCGCGGACAAAATAGTGACGTTCCTGGCCGTGGGACTACCTTTGTTTCTCATCTCGCTCGCTTTTGCTCAGGAGGTGTCCGTGGGTAAGCCCCTCTGAAAGAAACGGGAATACAAATTTCTTGTTTAATTATAATTAAAATAAATATGTATTATCTAAAACACAATGCATTCAGTATTATCAGTACAAATCACCGCTTTCCTTTATATTTGAATAAAATGGTGAAGTATGACGTAGGGCTCCACCCTTTCACTTAAATCACGCCCAGACAGTAGCAGGACCGCATGCACGTTTCGGCTGCAGCATATCCAGTCTGTCCAGCCATAATCTTCTTATCATGCCCACTGCCCAATATGCATTGACAAAAGGAGCAGTTTAGAACATAATCAGCGATAACAACAGCGTCACCTTGCTGTTTTATTCACACTATATAAAATGTGCCACTGCCACACTTCCTAATGAATTTGTGAATCAAGGGTCTGGCTCGTTATCCTTTTACCTGTCAATCTTAAATTTCCAACTCCATAATTGTAATGGTCAGGTCAGGTGAGGCAATATTGCATTTTAGAGACTCAACACACCTCTCTGTGCCCAGAAGTCATGGCAGTGTGACCAGGAACAACAATCGAACACTTCGGATAATACTGAGTCACCATATTTTTGTTTGTAAAAGGGTTGAAGTTCTGATATATATATATATATATATATATATATATATATATATATATATATATATATATATATATATATATATATATATATATATATATATATATATATATATATTTTTTTTTTTTTTTTTTTCCTGTAGGTTTGAGACTGGAGGGCAATTTCATTTTGTGTTACATAAACCAAGGTCTCAGCAAATAGTGTGGCTACTTTTGATTTATACATCCATCCATCAATCTTGCATATTGCTTTTCCGGTTCATGGTCGCAGGGGCCTGCCCACTCACAAGGCTGACACTTGCTGGTATCAAATGATTGTGAACGAAGGTTGCAAAGATGTTCGCAGACAGTTTTTACTTGTCATAAAGACTTATTCATTTGCAAGCATTCGCCACTCAGTGAGATACCAGCTGCTTATAGAGAAAGACAACCATTAACACTCGCATTCACACCAACTGATTGCTGGTAGTTTACTTTCTGGGTCATCTGCACCTAAAATAATCTCTTTTTGTTCTCCCTCCATACTCAAGTTTGGTGTTTTCATTGCTAAACAAAACAAAATACTACTGCGAGCCAGTACAGAGTTATAGACATCATTTTGCCTTTAAAAAGTTATTGCACTATTAAAGAGAATTAATTTAATAGCTTGTCTTTCAGGTACACAAATCAGCTGCTTTGCTCCCACTAACTTCTCCTGGAGACAGGCAGCGTATGTGGATTCCTTTTGCTGGGCAGCAGTACAACAACAAGATGACGATTCACCACTATGGCTTCACAAAGTACAGTACATGCCATCTACACTCCGTTCACTAGCTGGGGGAGTCATCATTGATGCACCTTGATGATAATTATTTGACATACAATACTGTATATGGGCACAGTTTTTCAAATATGTCAATCAATCATTACTGTGATGGTACAAAAACTGTGCATGGTAACATCCACTTGATGAAATCCAGCATTTTCCCCATCATGAACCCTGAAAAGTTGCATATGCGTTCTCTCTCTTTTTGTGTAGTTCTTTCCATATATCCTGCTCTCACTGGCAATCCTTGTGTACATCCCTGCCCTTTTCTGGCGCTTCACTGCAGCCCCACATCTCTCCTCTGATCTCAGTTTCATAATGGAGGAGCTGGACCGCTTTTATAATCGTGCCATTAAACTGGCAAAGAATTTGGCATCCTTGGATGCTAAGGATAAGGATGTTTCACATGACTCACAGAGGTAAACAACCCAATATTTCCATCTTCGAAATTTATTTTTTTGCATGTGAAATGTATTTATTTTTCCTTTTCTTTTCTTATTTCATCTTATAACTGATTCTGATTACCTTGTTGAAATGTGCTATTTAGTGTGATCTTCTCCGCAGCAGTGCTCTGGAGCTGGCTGAGGGTTGCTTCAAATACCCCTTAGTTGAGCAGTATCTAAAGACCAAGCGCTTCTCTCACCGCCTGGTGGTCATATACTTGGCATGTCGGGCCTTGACTCTGCTCATCCTACTGCTGGCCTGCCTCTACCTGGGCTACTACATCCGACTGGCCTCCCTTACCGATGAGTTTCCTTGCGACCTGCGTACAGGGGTGCTGACCAATGACAGCAGGGTTCCCTCTGCCGTCCAGTGTAAGCTTGTGGCAGTGGGGGTCTTCAGACTACTCAGCTTCATCAACTTCGGGGTGTATGTGCTGCTCACCCCACTGGTGGTGTACGCCGCTGTCGGACCTGCGCGTCAGAGTTCCAACTTCCTCCGGCCTTATGAGATGCTGCCAGGCTTTGGTGCTTTGGGGGTCATCACGCCCTTCTACAATGACCTCAGCATCTATCTGCTCTTTCTGCAGGAAAACCTAAGTGAACTGAAATCCTTCAAGTGCCTGCAGGTGAGTCACTTCGGAACAACAATTTAGTAGGGAATTTAACTTATTATTTGTTTCGCGTGTCTAATTAACAGGTGCTTGAGTTGCTGCAAGAAACTGCTGATGAGGGCTTTGATACCATGTGCCTCCTGCGAACTCTGGGCCAGGTGAAGACAGATGTGTTGGATTGTAAGAAGACATGTCCACGAAATAAAGCAAAGGAAGTGACATCATAATTCCAATGAGGTACTGAAGGTTATTTAGTCTTGAATAACAAGGTAGAGTTCACATCCTCAAGGTACAATTTATTAATGTATCGGTTAGTACTTAATTGTTTGTTTACCCCAGTGAGAAGTTATTGTACTCCTAATGGAGCAATGATGTGCCTTTTCTATTAAATGGTTGTTGTTGTTGTATTTGTGTGTGTGTGTGGAGGGGGGGGGCATTTTCTTACAGCTCTTTCTAACTGATTAACAAAGTCCTCCAAGTGTGAACAACAACTGACCTGCTCTTGGCTGGTGGTTTGTAATGTAATACATTGCAAATAATTCATTCAGTATTAATCTCTTAGATGTTACATGAATATACTGTACTACATTCTGCCTCGCATCCCCCGAGGTTTGGGATTTGAAGCTTGGCTCTGGCCTTGCTGTCTAATAACAGCCTTGGAATGCTTATCATTAGCTAAACAACATGCTGGCACCTACATAAAGTTGGTCAGTTTTCGCAGGTTTCTTAGTTGTTGTTTTTTAAGGCACTGCACTCAAGTGTTATTTACTGTAAGAACACAACTGTTGTACAACACAAAATTGGTCTTCAAGTGTTTTGCATACTGTTTGTGTGCAGTTTTCCTTGTTTTTTATTCTAGATGTGTGTGATGAAGTCAAGATAGGTCTATGATTTTTTTTAAATACTTACATTAAAAAAACAACATTGCTTTTCTCAAGTGTATTGTATAATGCTTTCCTAACATTTGTGAATGTGAGCAATGTTTCTGTAACTAACTTTACTGTAACTGGTTAAGTAGTGTATTTATTTTATAGCTCAGAGCCTATTCCACTACTTGCCTTTTTTCAATTCAGTGATCTTTCTTTCTTTCTTTCTTTCTTTCTTTCTTTTCTTTCTGTTTTTATCTGTAAAGTACTGTATTCAATGATATGAGACAAAAATGGGAAATTAATAGTTCACTGTAACTAGTCTGGATGGGGTGTTAAAATGATGCATTTCTTAGAGCATGTAAAATTTCACTAATAATATGTGCATGTAAATAGCTTGTGACAGTAATGGAATTATGGAAATGACATGAATGAAATGGCTAGTTCATAAACGACACTCAATTAAAACTGCTATTCACTATATTGGCATTTTCATTTCCAAATACAGTATTCAAGGAAATATGGTTCAGCCTCACACATGTTTATTTTACTCCATAAGCCTTGAAAGAGGGATTCTAACTGTTCATTATTGCTGCATACTGTAATTTTTCATGTTTTTTTAAATTTAATTTATTTTTTAGTTTTTATTTACTGTATAACTTTAGAATAACAGCCTGCTTACAATACAAGTCCTGCGTACTTGTTAATCTCATAAAATAATACTGTAACCCATAGATATCTTATTATATAACACAAGATGGACCCTGGAATAGGAGAAAGA
The DNA here is from genome assembly GCF_054856555.1 of Leptonotus elevatus. NCBI lineage: Eukaryota > Metazoa > Chordata > Actinopteri > Syngnathiformes > Syngnathidae > Leptonotus > Leptonotus elevatus. Next base: position 18,027,747 of record NC_141246.1, read on the forward strand.
ATTGAAGAGGCGCAGAGTGGCCATCATCTTGAGCGGGGAGTCCCACTGTGGTCCCGCATTAAGAAAGAAAGAAAATAAATCGTAAGTCAGTGAATGCTTAAACAATTTTCTTGTGGTTTAGGGTTAGGGTTAAAAATGAAAATGTCAGATGTGACTAATACAATACAATGTGCTTTAAAAATGTTTCTTCATTCATAAATTAGTTTAAATTAGTAAATTAAACCAATTAGTGTCAAATTGGATAAATAATTCGACAGTTATGATTAATTTATTGGCTCAAAAGAGTGCAAAACAAAAAGGCAATGTAACAGTTGGCCGGGGACTATTGAGAACCAAAACTGCCAAATTTCTAAATAAAAAAACGACAAAAAAAAGAAGAAGGTGAAAATAACAACGAATATAAAAAATATAATTCAAAGATTAAATACAAATGTATTTATGTATGTATGTATGTATATATATATATATATATATATATATATATATATATATATATATATATATATATATATATATATATATATATATATATATATATATATATATAATATTTATTTCCATTTATATTATTTTTTTAATTTAATTTCCAAATTATATTTTTATATATATGTTTTTATTTTCACTTTTAGTCATTTATTTATTTATTCAGCCATTTATTTATTTTGAATTTTGGCAGTTTTGGTCCTCCATAGGGGACTCCCGGTTCAAGATGGCGACAAGAATTGCACGTTTTCAGTCCTCAACCAGCCAAGGCTCTCCCTAGTGGTCATTTTTCTCACTCCTTTGGAGCGTTTACGTCAGGAAACGAGAAAACCCACCCACTACAGATATCTAAAAAAAAGTATTGGGTTGATTGGCTAATCTCTTAATGTCGTCATTGGTCTAGACCAATAGCATCTCGGGAATTCAAGCTTTGGTTGTAATTGATTGGTGGAACGGCTGTGTCGTTTAGATCTGGCGGTGAGTGCTAAAGTTTGTTTGGGCCACGCACATTACTCGAAAAAGTGTAAGATAACTTTTAGCCATTATTATAAATATTAACCTAAAACATTTTAACATTTCCCCTGCATGCAGGTGAGTCTAACTAAAACATCCGTTTAACTTGGCGTGGGATAGCCTGGCAGTGTATCTTAATTGCTAAGCTGGCTAAGCTTGCTAAACCATAATGTTTACTTTCAAATCAAACAATCGTTTTCTCTTCCAAAAACTAATCAATATATCACCGCGTTCATGCGATTGTTTTGTGTGTTAACAATGGTCTACTCTTGCAAATGGAATGCAGATTCCTCGATTTCTATGTGTTAGCCGAACTGCAAGTGGCGGTGTTGTGAGACAAAAACGTTCAGCATGTTGTGGCATGCACTTGTTATTATTATTATTATTTTTTAGCTCAGCTCCTACAAACATGGGCGAGCCAACACGCAACTTTGCAAGCCTCCAAGAGGAGCTGGGTTTCTGGAAGGAGCAGGCTAACAGAGACCAGCAGAGGTAATATCATACAAAAACACGACAAAATAAACTACCGATGCATGAAGGTTCAAGGTTGATATTATTATTTTGGAAACGTTTTGCTGTCTTTAGGGCAGATGAAGTTCAGGAGGAGCTGCAGGAGTTTCAGCAGATGAGTCGAGATTATGAAGCAGAGCTGGAAGTAGAGCTAAAGCACTGTGAAGCTCGGAACAAGGAGCTGCTACAAGACAACAACAGACTCCGTGTGGAACTGGAAAACATTAAGGTTTGATTGCTGAGGGGAACTGGATATTAGGGGTGGGAATCTTTGAATGTCTTACGATTTAATTCTGATTTTTGGGTCTGCGATTCGATTCAGAATCGATTTTTCGATTAAGAATGTTTTTTTTTATTCAAAATGATTTGATTGCCGATGAATTTTGCTTCAATCTATAGATGTGCAAGGAATTGTAATGATCTACTCCAGTCTGACTCGCTAATGCTAATTAGCGCGCTACTCACTGCATTTTTATCACTCAAAAGAACGGCTCCACGCTGAAAACAAAAACAAACTTTTATTGGAATAACTTGATCGTGACTATTTCCTTTTCTCTAATGTGGCTACAACTTAACAGTGTATTAGACCGCGTGGAACCACACTGCCCCTCAGTGACCAAACCGGGTACAACATGAACAGCGCTCCAAATAAAGGCACACACAGACAAAGGCAGTATAAAATAATTTAAATAAAATAAATTTTGGGACATTTAAAATCGATTCTGAATCGTAATGAGAATCGCGATTCTTATGAGAATCAATTATTTTTTTTTTTAGGCACACCCCTACTGGATATGTGCGCCTCTACTTTGCAACCTTTCCCAAATCTTTCTTCTTATTGTGAAATAATGTCGGCGTAACTGAAATCGACCTCAACACGAAAAGGCTGAACTGTTAATGAAAATAGAAAAAAATAATATAAATTTGATTGTCAATCTATTTGTCATACTAACTTCCTGTTTCATAGAGGATAAACAAACAAAAACAAAAACCCATCACAAACTCATTATGTCCTATTTTTTACCAGCTGGGATGTCACAAAACATCTCTAAAATATTTTGCAGGAGAAATTCGAGAGTCAGTACACTGATAATTTCAAGCACATCTCCAACCTGGAGGAAACTCTGGCAGAGACAACAGCAGTCAAAGATCACCTGCAGAAATATATCAGAGAGCTCGAACAGTCCAACGATGACCTTGAGCGGACCAAAAGGTCAGCACCTAAATCTCAAGGCTGTAAAAACAGACCCACTATAATCATCCGGGTTCCTCTCCAGGGCTACCATCATGTCTCTGGAGGACTTTGAGCAGAGGATGAACCACGTCATCGAGAGGAACGCTTTTCTTGAGAACGAGCTGGACGAGAAGGAGAACCTGCTTGAGTCCGTTCAGAGGCTCAAAGATGAAGCAAGAGGTAAACACTTGCCATGACATCACAAGTAAAGCCCAAGACAAAGCGAAACAAGTATTGTTTCAGACGCTCTTGCGAGATCTCCAACAGCTTTTGACAAATTCTGCATTTGTGGGAGTCTAAGTCTCCTTTGTTTGCCGCATACGCGGCAGATCTTCGCCAGGAGCTGGCGGTGCGTCAGAAGGAAAGGCGGCCATCCAGCAGCATGGGCAAAGACCACGATCGGGCAGACCCCCCGACCCCCGTTACCCCATCTAAGCCACCCACGTCCTTTTCCACACCCCCTGCATCCAGCATCCGGCGAGGTGAATAGAGATACTTGGCTTACTTTTCCCCAATGATTAACTCATTGACTGCCATTGATGACTATAGACGTCATAAATTCATTTGAACAATTTTTATTAGTTTAACATTTTTTTCCACTTTTGTTAACAAGGAGTATGAAAACCTAGACCTTTTTTTTGTACATTTAGAACAGATATAAAATTTGTGATTAATCGTGAGTTATCTAGTGAAGTCATGCGATTAATTACAATTAAAAACAATTATCACCTGACAACCCTAATTTTTAATAATCTTTAATTAAAAAAAATAAAATAATTGTACAAATTTTCCCCCCAGTTTTTAATAATCTGGTTTTTTTTTTATAAGAAAAAATTATTAAAAATTAGGGGCGTCAGGTGATTACCATTTTTAATCGTAATTAATCGCATGACTTCACTAGTTAACTCACGATTAATCACAAATGTTATATCTGTTTTAATACAAAAAAAAAAATCTAAGTTTTTATACTCTTGTTAACAAAAGTGGGAAAAATGTTAAACTAATAGAAATGGTCAAAATGAATTTTTGACGTCTATAGCCGTCAATGGCAGTGAATGAGTTAATGATATGCAACAACAAAAATGATTCCACAATTTTTTGTTTGTGTGTCAGGTGACGGTCTAACTGGCACTCCTCTCACAACATCTGCAAGAATATCTGCACTGAACATCGTTGGGGAGCTGCTGAGAAAAGTTGGGGTAGGAGATTTTTTTGGGGTCTCGCTATTGTTTAGTGTTTTTAATCATAAAGTTTGTGATTTATGTGTAAGATGTCCATGTGCTTTGCGGATTGTCAGAATCTGGAGTCCAAGCTTGCCTCGTGTCGAGACTTTGTGTATGACACGTCGGGCCCCCGACCGGCGTTGGCCCCCGCCCCTGCGAGTCCATGTGGTCTCGCTGGGGGCGCCGACATCCAAGCCAGCAGCATGAGCCCTCCTCCACAGTATGACAGGTGAGAGGAGTTCGCAACTGTTGAACCATGTCTTTATATGCTTTATTGTGATTTGTATTAATTTTTTCCTAATATTGCAATTTAACATGCGTTTTTTTAAGCAAGCAGCAAATTCATCAGTATACATCCAATTATTATACATAAATATTGTGATCGCTACATTTTGGCCACAAGTTTTCACAATTTAACCCATATGACATTATAAATATGGTTTAGTACAATGCACTGTATATACAGTATATGGTAACAATGGTAAAGCCGCGCACATCCCAGCATGACTTCAGTTTTTCTTTGTAGTTTAAAATGGCTTACCTTAACTAAACTCCCATCTCGCATTGTGGCCAAAGGTAGAATCCTGGTCAGTTATTGTACCTTTTGGTGCTGTAAATATGAAATCCTTGTGGCGGATGCAACATACTAAAGAACGGGGGCGGTAATGCACCAAAAGTATTTGTCAACTGCCAAAAGAAAGTAGATTAGTAGTAGTTATGTTAACAAATGGGTGACGTATGTTTAATTTGCTCTAGGGATAGACCTAGGCCTGGCCCCTTATCGGCGCCGATATTGGGCATTATGACGGATATCAGCATCAGCCTTTTTGTTTTGTTTTTTTCTAAAACCATTTTAATCTCAGGGAACTATTTATTAAAATTTTCATTTATTTTTCTAAGAGATGCTGCTAACCCTGGGAACCTTCTGAAATGTGAAAGTTTTAAGATTTCAGCTATTTAAATTTTTTTGAAATTAGTATTTACTTGTTGAAGTTTCTGTTGAAGTTTTTAAGACGTACTGATAACCTTTGGAGCTCCCTGAATATTTTGTTTGAACTTTAAAATGATTTTTTTTGTCTAAGATATTTTTTTTGTTGACAAGTCAGAATTATTTTTAATAAACATACTTTAAGACAACAAAGATTGGCATTTGTATTTAAAAAAAATTGACGTTCATATATATTTTTTCCCCCTTTTAACTGAAAATGAATATCGGCTCCAAAAATCGGTTATTGGCGTCCTTGCCTACTAATAATCGGCATCAGTCTTATCTCTAGTTTGCTCTCACAGGAAAACAAACCCCAGCTCGCTCGCTAATTTAGCATGCAGCATCCTCAACAATATTTTTGGGGTGGTTTTGGGAAACACTTAATCAATAGGCCACATACTCGTGGCTCGGCACAAAGGATTCACCTGTTTGCTTTTTTTGTGTGTGTTGTTTTTTGACGGCGCCAACACTAGTTTTCATGATTGTTGTTTTTTTCAAGTCTTTGTGCTTGTCTTGCAGTTTAGTGAAGCGGTTAGAGTTTGGACCAGCGCCTCCGCGAGGTGTTTCTCAAGGTAGACAGTCTCCACAGGGAGGAGTCAAAATGCTGCTGTGAGGAACCCCCACTTCTTTCCTTCACCTCGCACCATCTCTCTCCCCATAACAACGGAACTCTGAACGTTGAGCTCGTTGAACCCGAAAAGCATTTTCTTTGCTCCTCGCTCCACATGACGTGTGGAATCCTGTTGCCTCAGACACACTCGTATCACACCATATCATGGGATGCGGCGCGCCGTTTTGTATGCTTAACATCCACGTTTGCTCGTGTCCATATGGTGAGGAGCTTCAAAATAACACTGTATTGACTTGCCGATTGGATGTGAGGGATCACTTCCATGTAACAAATATTACAGACATGCACACTAGTGGATCCGGGAAGTATTCACAGCTCATCACTTTTTCCACATTTTGTTATTTTGTAGCCTCATTCCAAATTAGAATAAATTCATTTACACGGAAAATTCTGCGTACAACACCCCATAATGACAATATGGGAAAAATGTTACAGAAATTTTAGCAAGTTTATGAAAAATAAAGAACCGGGGTGGGATGTTGTATGTGTAATTGAGAGGAAAATAAAATTATTTAATTTTAAAAAATGTGGAAAAAAGTGAAATGATGTCAATTTCAGGACCATTAAATGGTGAACAATACTTGGTTGCTGTTTAAGTAAAAACCAAAGCTGTGATAAGGGAAATAGTTTATTTTTATTTTTTAAAGTTTATTCTTTGAAGCTTACATAAACTTTTAGGACTAATCAACAGTGGCATCCTTTCATTTTTATGTCACTGGAGCTTGATTTTAGCGGCATTATAGAAAAATGTTGCTGCCAGGGTTTGGTTTTAAGCCAGTGCTGCCTTCCTCCACATTAGCTCTTTCTCTTGATTTGAAGTGAATATTTAATTTGAACTCATTCACTGCCATTGACGACTATAGACGTCAAAAATTCATTTGAACTATTTCTATTAGTTAAAAAAAAAAATCCACTTTTGCTAACAAGAGTATGAAAACCTAGAGAAAAAAAATATTGTAAATTTGGAACAGATGTAACATTTATGATTAATCGTTAGTTAACTAGTAAAGTCATGTGATTAATTACAATTCAAAAATTGAATTGCCTGACGGGCCTAATAAAAAATATAAGGGGAGTTTAATTGTAATTAATCGCATGATAATTTTATATCTGTTAATGTACAATAAAAAAATAGGTTTTCATAAAAAAAAAATGAAATAGTTCACATGAATTTTTGACGTCTATAGTCGTCAATGGCAGTGAATGAGTTAATTAGTGCACTCACTCTACTGAATGTAACAATAGCTCTTTTAATAACTGGAATGTGGGAGGGAAAAAAAGCAATAATAGTTGATCAGGTTATTGAGATGCACTGTTTGTAGATTGAGTTGTGTACATTGGATAAACCTTTACCTGATTTCTGGGTAAAGAATGTGAAATGGGAATTAGAATAAGGCTTTAACGTGGTTACTGGAGTGGTCAGTATGGCTGCTTAGAGAATTTTCTGTGCTGTGACCGCACAATGTACTTGCTGTTAGTTCACTTCCTTGTGGCCTTGTATTCATTTGATGCACTACAGCAAACTCTGAACCCCGTTGAACTGTTTCAATTTGATCTCCACTCAAACATTAAAAGGACAAAACGGTCTGTTTTTTATAGCGTTTTATTTTTTGTGTGTGCAGGTGGTTCAACAATTAGTAGAAAGAAATTGTGTAATGTAAACATCCATTGGTTACATAACTGTATTGGACAGTCAAAGGGTGATGAGCAGGAACACTTTATATGGCAGATTGACTTGCTGACAATTATCCCAAAATGCAGCAAGTTGTACAAGGATGTGACCCTAAACCTTTGATAACCTTTTACACGTAAAAGTATGAAATAGTTATATAAAAATCTCATAACTAAGTACTATTTAGGGTACAAAAAGCAGAATGGGTGTAGACGACATGACATCTGCATTTCCAATATAATACGTCGACAGCAGTCACAGGCAAGAAGACAACCGTAGCTGTAGTAGTTCTACATTTACACATGGTGACATACTATCTATCCATCGGTGATATACAGTATTGGCTCTGCTGGCAGGTTAGCACGGTAATTAGCGGCACCTATTGTGTACAGAATGTTGCATTATCAGTCATTCAGTGCGGCACAAAATGGTGTAAATAAAAACAGTTAAACCACACAGCAGTGATGCCACCAAATAATCCCCTTTGGGTTGATATTTAGCTAATCCATTCGATTTGTGTCAAGAAAAGTGCTCTGAAACAAGAGGAAAGATCCGCTTTTCTACTGGAAATGGCAGAAAAAATGTACACTACCTGGACCCTTAAAGAAACTCATTTGATTGAACTAAGCATGATGGTTAGATGTATTATTTTTTTGTGACATGGGAATATTCCAAAATGACATGTCAGATTGATACCTTCACCCCATGAGGAGGACCACAGAAGTCCAGCTCTCCCATGGTCAGAAAATAAAAATCTCTGTCTATCTAAATGAGAATTTGAATTCAAAGCTAATGGCGGCCAAATAAACCAGTGTGAGACTTTTTTTTTGGCCAGGCAGTGTATATTTTGTTGCAAGGGTGAACTAGGACGGGGGGTTAAAACCCCAAAAAGCAAAAGGTTAACCTCCATTTTCAAGACGCAGTATTGTCAAGGAGCTCCTGACATCTGCTTAGTTGACGTCTCATTCTTCATTCAGTCCGCTGACTTTCCATTGAAGTCATTTTGGGATTCCGCCGCCTCCTCCTCAGACGCATCCTCAACCGCCCTCCGACCTCCGCCCATACGACGAGGCGCGCTGCCAAAGGAAGGCTCATTTCCACGTCTATAAAGTCACAGGCACAAGAAGACACAGCGGGCACATGAGAGGAGCAGTCACGGACAGTTTGTTTTCCCGCGGTATGTCACATGGCTAAAGAAAAAAAAATCTAGTTGATAACACAGGTAACGTGCACGGATGATACTGTTATTTAGCTACAAAAGAGCTGTTTATGGCATTTCAGGAGAGTTGAGGAATGGATGTTTTTCAGTTTGAAAGTTGACATAATTCTCTTGGTGGGGTCAATAAGTTAGAAAGAAGTGCACTGGAAATGAACAGAAGTTGCGGATTCCTTAGAGATAATGAGGAGAGAGTAACTTTTAGAGGTAGCGGTACCTGCTGTGTTACTTCTTGAATTAGAAGTTGCCTCTGGAATACAAAAATAAACACATTTGTATTGCCCGAAGAGCTGATATGATGTACTGTAACGTTACCAGAAAACATTTTCATCCAGTAAAGGTGCTATATGAAAAATATTTGTAATTTGTACATCATACTTCACAATACAGCTAAAACTTCTTCCATGTGGCTAAATTTGCAAACAGCTCTCAGCAGGATGAAACAGCTCTAAAAATTTGCCGCTGTAAACTACAAACAAAAAAATACTAAGCACTATTATCTTTGTGCTTTTGTAGATTGTGCAGTTACTGAAGAAGTAAAGCCCTTTTCACACTGCATTTAGCAAGGCGCGGTGAAACGTCATCAAACTCATTCATTGCTGGATGGCACAGTAAGAGGATTTCTGCTTTGAATTGAGTTGGTGGAGTGATTTGGTGTTATTTTGCCGTAATTATTTACAAGTAATGGCAAACTATCCAAGTTCCCGCTGAGCCATTAGTTTTTCCTCTGCTGCTCGTATCCTCCTCCTTAAAATGGAAGTCAACCTTAAACATTTCTTGACAATAATATGTTATATATACTAGTCTGAACATGACATTCTGATTAATATTACATTTGTGGAATATGAGTTACGAAGCGAAATCCAGCCGTTTTGGTCCATCTCAGTGGGCGGCCATTTTGCCACTTGCTGTCGACTGAAGATGACATCACAGTTGCTTGTGACTCGACCAATCACAGCTCACTTGTTTTCTGAAGCTGCGCTATGATTGGTTGTTACCTGAGACCTGAGCAACATTGATGTCATCTTCAGTCGACAGCAAGTGGCAAAATGGCCGCCCCTTGAGATGGATAAAAACGGCTGGATTTTGCTAGCCTGGCAAGCCACACCCACTTTCTTCAAAAAGAAAACGGGTCTGGACAGGCAGACAACGATTCGGCTCTGTCGCCCAATCAAATTTGTCTATTTGTGTGACGTCGTCTTCGTGAGCGACGTCACTCTTCAGTCATGAAGTTTTTCCCGCAACAACGACATTCAACAACAACGTCATTCACTCCTGTCTCTCTTCGGCTAGTGACCATGTTGGATTTTTACTCTGTCTCCGCAAAAATAAATAAATAAATAAAAGACTTCAACGAGTCGCTTTTCTGACATCACGTCCGCTCTTTGCTCATTGGTTCAGTCCACTGTCTGTTAGATCAGGTTTGCCCCGCCTTAGATAGGACTCACTCTCCGGCAAAAATGAGGATTTTGCTGCTTAACTCATATTCCACTCATACATTATTAACCAGAATGCCATATTTAGACTATTGTGGCTGCATAGAATACATTATTGTCAACAATTTTGGGGGGGTTAACTTCTCCTCTAAAATAAGCTAAGGCCGGGCATTCTTTCGCAACGATAAACAGCGAGTGCAGTGTGAAAAGGGCTTAAAGGCATCGCAGGATGACTGATCCCACTGCACTGGCAATGCAAAGCGCAGCGAATGGAAGTCACTTGTTCACTACGTGAAACTTCTGGTACCTGAGTTTGCTCTTGAGAGAGTTGACCTCGCGACCCATGGCATCGTTGGCCTCGGTGGCTTCATCCAGCTCCCGCTGCAGCTTCCTGCGAGCGGCCGTGGCTCGCTGAGACTCCTCCTCCGACTCTTCCAGCTGCCGCTTCAGCTGTTTCATGCGCACGTTGGCCTTCTCCGCCTGGCGGGGAGTCGATGGAGGATCAAGGATGCGGCACTTAGTAGTCCCGAAATGAATGGAAATCAAGTGATCCCACCTGGTCTTTGTACTGTTCTGCCTGCTTCCTTTCGTCCTCCACCTGCATCATCACATCCTTGAGCTTCTTGTCCTTCTGGCGCACACTCTTGCCAGTAGCCTGCTTCTCCCTGAAAAGCAAGACAAGAGCTTATACTTTCTGGATGTACAGTATGATGAGGCAAAAAAAAGCGATCGCTTGTTTCCCTGTCTCGAACCTGCTCTCCTGCTCCAGCTGCTCCTCCAGTTGGGCCACCTTGGCCTCCAAAGCGGCAATGGAGGATTTGAACTTGGACTTGACCTGGTTCTCCATCTCGCTGAGCTTGGCCTTCATCTCCTTGTTCTGGCGCTCCATCTGCTGCCGGGCGCTCTCGTTCTTCTGGGAGGTGGAGCGCTCCGTTTGCAGCTCGTTGTTCATTTGATCCAGCTGTGGGGAGAACACAAGCTGGTACCAGGTACGCAGACCGTTGAGTGAGGCTTGGCGGCGACCTGCTGTGTGCTCTTCCTTAGCCTGTCGTTGAGGATCTCCATGTTGCTCTGCTCTTCCTCCAGTTCCTCTTCCAGCTGCGAGATCTTCGCTTCCAGGCGACGCTTCTCATCCGACAAGGCCGACCTACACGGGAAGCGCGAGTGCGATCAGATCGGATCTAATGATTCCGAATAGACAAAGCATGACTGACTTTCCGGAGGAGTTGCTGGCCAGCTCGTCTGACAGCTCGTCCCTCTCGGCCTCCGCTTGCTTCCGAGCCCTCTCAGCAGAGGCCAGCTCCTAAAGAAGCATAACATGAAAACGTGGGTTACAAACAGGTTGATGTCTTGAATGACAAGCCCTTTAAGGAATTATTGTATGCTCTCTGTCGTCTCGTTTGACATTTCTGCGCACGAGAAGAACAACTGTTGCTGTATTCAGTACTCAGCCCACTGGTAGGACGTTGACACCGTTACCTCTTGCAGTTGCATCAACTCAGCCTCCAGGCTCTTGGCTTTCTTCTCACTCTCCTTAGCCGTCGTCAGAACTTCCTCACGGGCAGCACAGGCATCTTCCAGCTCCCTCTGGAAGTCTTTCATTTGGGCCTGGTGGAAAAGGAGAATAGCATGTTTTATTTACATACATGTACTATGGATGAAATGGGATAGGGCAGTCTTAATTCTTCAGACTGGACAATTTTGACACTTCTTGAATTTGATTTGGGGAAGGATACACAGATTTGAAGCCAGAAGCTTCACCATTGAGTTCAAATACACACCATTTCTAAAAGGGGAAGTCAACCCCCCGAAATGTCTTGACAATAATATGTTCTATGCAGCCCCACTATTCTAAATACAGTGGTACCTCGGAGTTTGAACATAATTCGTTCCTGCGAAGTGTTCAAAGTCCGAATTGTTCAACCTAATGTAAATGCAATTAATCCGTTCCCAAGCTCCAAAAACAGAAAATTCCTATTTAGTTTTTTTTTTTTACATTTACAGTACAGTACAGTACAGCATTTAAACAATAAAAAATACCTTACCTTTTTTGTTGTGGTGTGATGGCATCAGTGAATGATAAATGCTATGTTAATGCTTGCTTTAGTTCACTGCTGAGTTTGTTTATTTTACATTGGGCATATTGTTAGACTACTTAGCGGTCCTTGCGTGCGTTGTTTAACCGTTAAACAACGCACCGTGCCCTTAGCTGTTCAACAACGTGCCTGGCGTTAAACTTTAACGCCAGGCACGTTGTTGAACAGCTAAGGGGGGTCCTCGTGCCAGTATTTACAAAAGTAGTCACCTGTAGTTACAACGGGGCGATAATCTCCTTCCTAATTCCACTGTGGTTCGTAGCATTGTATGTTTTTCTTTGCTGCCACTGGCACTGTTGTCTTTCTTTGGGCCCATGGCGAAGAAAATTGTCGTGGAAAAATCTAAATGCACTCGCGAGTATGCAGCACCTTTGTGAGTATTCACGATCTGACTGGAAATGAGCAGTGCATCGTCTCAACTACTGCAACGTGAGCATTCGGCATTGCTCGGCTTTGCTCGCCTTCACTCGGCTACCCGTTTTCAAGGTACGTTCGGCTTAGCTTGCTTAGCTTGGGTGTTCGAACTCCGAAAATGTGTTCAAACTCCGAGGCATTTTTTACTCAGATGTTTTGGTTGAAAAATTCGATTTGTACGAGTTCCGAGACGTTCAAACTCCGAGGTTCCACTGTATATTATTCTGGTTAATATTGCGTAAGTGGAATATGAGTTATCGGCACCGATAATCGTCCTGGCCGATAATTGGTCTATCTCTAATAAAAATTGCTGGATTTTTCTTCATAACTCATATTCCACAAATGTAATATTAATCCCAATGTCATGTTTGGACTAGTGAGGTCACATATGACATATTATTGTCAAGAAATGTTTAAGGTTGACTTCCCCTTTAACTCTCACCTGAATCTTTCGGAGCTGCTTGATGGCCTCATCTCGTCCCTTATTGGCTGCATCAATCTGGCCCTCCAGATCTTTCATATCTGTCTCCAACTTCTTCTTGGCTGCTGCGGCTGAGGCCCTCTGCTTACGTTCATCCTCGAGCTCCGTCTCCAACTCGCGCACCTGCAAGGTGCGCAAGGTGTTAGATTCCTAATGTGGCCGCAGTAACTTTCTGTGAAATGTGTTTCTTCACCTGCTTGACCAGCTGTCTCTTCTTTTCCTCTCCCATCTCATCGCGTCCTTGCAGATCCCTCTCAAATTGGGCCTTCAGAGCCTGCATGTTGACCTCTAGGCGCAGCTTGCCATCCTCGGCCGCCTGCAGCTCATCCTCCAGCTCCTCCAGCTGAGTCTTCATCTCCTCCACCTGGGCCTCCAAGCCTCGCTTGGACTTCTCCAGCTCATGGACCTGACAGTGACCAAGCATCAAGTTCACAAACGACGCATTCAGCGACATCCTGAATTGAACACGAGTCAAGCTCGTACATTTTTCCCAACATCATCCTTTGAGCTGATCAGATCCTCCATCTCCATCCTCAGGGCCTTGTTGGCTCTCTCCAGCTCCTCTCTGGCATCCTGGGCCTCATCCAAAGCCCTCGCCAGGGACAGAGCCTTCGTCTCCTTCTCTCTGGCCTCAGCCTCGGCTCGATCTCGCTCGTCTGCATATTTACTGGAGATAGACTTCTCTTCCGCCAGCATCTAGAGGCCAAACATCTCATCATCATCATCTCATCATGTAGCGGTATAATGAAAACAACATCAACGCGGACAAACCTGGTCAAACTTCTTTTGCTTCTTCTCAAGGTTTGAAACGTTCTGCCTCTGGTTGTCAAGATCCATCAGTGTGTCCTCCAGCTCCTGCTGCAGACGGTTTTTAGTCTTCTCCAATTTGTCGTATGCGGAAGCTTTCTCTTCAAACTGGGTGTTGGTTGCTTCCAAATCTCTCTGCAGACGTTTCTTGCTTTCTTCCAGCAGCTCATTGTTCCCGCACATTTCCTCAAGCTTTTTCTTTGCATCTGACAGCTACAGGAGAAGAACAAAATGCACTTTGTGTGTTTTTTAACATTTTGCAACATTTCGCAACCATCTCTGACCTGGATGTTGAGGGTGGAAACGTGTCTCTCAACGTTCCTCTTGGCCTCCATCTCCTCCTCGAGCTGCTCCTGTAAACTGTTTTTGTCATCTTCCGCCTGTCGAAGCTTTGTAGAGAACTGCAGCTTCTGACGCGTCTCCTCAGCCAGCAACTCCTGCGAGCACCGAGCAGGTCAAAGGTCAGACCAAAACCCTGCTGCTTCCTATCAGAATATAACATTTCTGCTGCAGTGACTAACCTGTGCATCCTGGAGTTGTGAACTAAAGCTGGAAACATCTTTGTTCAGTTTAATGTTCTTGCTTTCAGCTTCATTCAGTAGGTTTGTCACACTCTCCAGTTCAACCTGTGGGGGGGGGGATTTACATCTATTTGTATGGGTTTTTAGTTTGACATATTTTGTGTTTACTTCAGAGAGCCAATTACAGTGATCTTAGAGCAGCGTTCTCCCAGTTCAGCCTTCTGCTTCTCACTGTCATTGAAGCGGGATTGTAAATCTGTCACTTGAACTTCCAACTTCTTCCTCTTGTGCTCCCCGTCTTGTTTGGCTTGCGCGAGCGAGCGCACCTCTATGGTTAATTCAGATGTTTCCTTCTCCAGGGCTTGTTTGGCCTTTTCTAAGGTTGACTTAACCTGGAAGTGGAGAGAAATTTTGTTTATTGTAAAAAAAAAAAAAAGTCTTATATTACACAAATCAAGAACATCTATCAAGTGCTCATGTGTGAAATAATGGAGTCATTACTCGTTTTGACTGTTCCAGTTGCTCTGTGAGCTCCTCCACAGCCTGGGTGTGCTTCTGTCTCATTTCATGTATCTGGGCTTCGTGGGTTCGGTTCTCGTCCTCTATGGCTCTCTTCAGTAAGGTCACCTCCTGCTCACGTTTGGCTCTGCAGAGCAGAAAGAATAGATTATGTAGAATCTACTAGAAAAAAAAAAAGTGACACCTCTGCTTGGTAGGTTTTCTTTAACTCATTCACTGCTATTGACGGCTATTGATGTCAAAAATTAATTTGAACTATTTTTATTAGATTAAAATTTGAGTAAGAGTAAAAAAAAAAAAAGAGTATGAAAACCTATAAATTTTTTATTGTACTGTACATTTAGAAAAACTATTGAAGTCATGCGATTAATTACAATTAAAAAATTTAACCGCCTGAGGCGATTTAAAAAAAATGAAAAGATTATTAAAAATTAGGAGCGTCAGGCGATTACATTTTTTAATCGCAATTCATTGCATGACTTCATGAGTTAACTCACAATTAATCACAAATTTTATATCTGTTCTAAATGTACAATAAAAAAAATTCTAGGTTTTCATACTCTTAACAAAAGTGGAAAAAAATGTTAAACTAATAAAAATTGTTTAAATGAATTTTTGACGTCTGCAACCGCCAATGGCAGTGAATGAGTTAAAAAAGCTTTTAAAGGGTAGGTCAACCTCCCCAAACATTCTTGACATTAATATGTTCTATGCAGCTATGCTAGTCTAAATACAGTATTCTGGTTAATAATGCGTTAGTGGAATATGAATTAAGCAGCAAAATCCAGCCGTTTTTTATCAATAACAGAAGGCGGCCATTTTGCCCAATGCTGTTGAGTGAAAATGACATCACAGATGCTCAGGTCTCAGGTAACAACCAATCACAGCTCAGCTTCAGAATACAGGTGAGCTGTGATTGGTCGTTGCCTGAGCCCTGAGCAACTGTGATGTCATCTTCAGTCAACAGCAAGTGTCAAAATGGCCGCCCCCTGGGATGGATAAAAACGGCTGGATTTTGCTGCATAACTCATATTCCACAAAAGTAATACATTATTAATCAAAATGTCATTTTTAGACTAGTGGAGCTGCATAGAACACATTATTGTCAAGAAATGTTTAATGTTGACTTCCCCTTTAAATGATTTGCTGCCACAGCATATCTGATTTTGTGACAGTATGTGAGACCTGAGTTCCTGCTGGGTGGCGGTGCTGTCCAGTGTATCCTCTAGCTCCGATTTAAGAGCCTCCAACTCTTCTCCCAAGTCTCGTTTGATCTTTTCTGCTTTGTTCCTGGCTGCCCTCTCCGAGTCAAGGTCTTCCTGCAGGTCAGAGATGTGGCCCTCCAGCTCACGGATTTTCTTTAGGGCGTTGTTCTTTTGAGCCGTCTCGTCTTCTAATCTATAGAAAAGGAGGAAACTCGTTTATTACACCTAATTAGAGGTCATGTTAAGCAACATTATTCAATTCAATCATTCACATTTTCTTTGCCCTGTCAATTGTGAACTGTCCCAGATAATTTCAGATGACTAAAGAACTCATCACGAGACTTTACCTGGCCAAGGAATTTTGTAGTTCCTCCTCTTTCTTTGCCAGCTGGGCTTTGAGTTCCGCGATCTGGGCCTGCAGGTCCGCCAGCTGCTCCTGGAGATCGTTTGACTCAGCCTCTAACTTACGCTTAACCTTATCCAGCTCCTGCCGAGTCTTTTCCTCCTTCTTCAGTCGGACTGGAAGTAGAGCAGAAGGTAAACAACCCAACAAACTATCAGTTATGGAATAAGTCTGTAAATTGAGGTTCCTAAACAGTGGTTACCCTCCAGTTCTGAGATCATGGACTCATGTTTATTTTTCAGTTTGGTGAGGTTCTTCGACTTCTCCTCTTCTTCAGCCAGATTAGCACTGTAGTCTGCAACCCTCTCCTCCATCAGCTTTCTCTCCTAAAAAATAAAAATTGCTGAGCCAATAATGTCACTTAAATGCCATTACGTTTTTTTCCCCTCATTTACCTTCAGCAGCTTGTTGTTATGATCTTCCATCACCAGGATGTCATCTTCAAGTTTTTTGATTTTTCCTTCACAGGTGACCTTCTCCAGATGCAGCTTTTGGCGCGCATCCTCCTCCTCTTCTAAATGCTCTTCCAATTCCTACAACAATGAGGCGATAACATGCTTGCTTTAACTTGTATTTGGAAAGAATGACGTGAGATAACCGACAGCAACCACGAAGACAACATTCATCACCTGCATCTGCTGTTGCATCTTCTTCTTTTCCACCAGAAATGTCTGAGAACGTTCTTCCTCTTCGTCGAGTCTTGCCTCCATCTCATGGAGGATTTCCTCCAATTCCTGCTTCTTAGCTGCCAAACGCACCCTCATCTCCTCAGCTTCCGCATACAACTCTGTCTCAGCCTGAAGCTGCTCCTGGAGTGCATTTCTCTCCTCCAAAATCTGAAGCAAATTGTCAGTCAAAGCCAGAGTCAGGTTGAGCAGCTCACGGGAGAATGGGAAGCGAACTTTATTGGAACCCAAAGCGGTACATTTGTGTCATTTGTAGTTTACCGCTGTGTGCTTCAAGGTGATCTCGCTCAGCTCTGATTCATACTTTGCTGAGTTTTCTTTTGATTTTTGCAGCTCTTCATCCTTTAGGCTCATCTCCTCCTCCTGACGTGTCACTTGCAGGAGAGGTTTAACCTTTTTGGGAGTGCAGAAAAGTGATGTCAATATTAAATATTACGATCTTTAAGTTACGTGGACATGTTATGGACATTCTGACCTTTGTGAAGAGTCTCCACCACTGCCAGTTTCTAAG
The DNA here is from genome assembly GCF_054856555.1 of Leptonotus elevatus. Lineage (NCBI taxonomy): Eukaryota > Metazoa > Chordata > Actinopteri > Syngnathiformes > Syngnathidae > Leptonotus > Leptonotus elevatus. Next base: position 18,045,296 of record NC_141246.1, read on the forward strand.
TTTGAGGTAGGCGGCACAATTCCTCTGAATGACTTTCATGGCTGTGAGTTGTTGCTGCCTCTTAGCAAATGCCCTTTAAATGATCAACAAAACAAATGCATCATATATGATGCAATACATGCTATACAAGTGCACACACCCATAACCAACACTTATAGATAGACCTAGAACAGCTCTTCTCAAATAGAGGGGGGCCCTTGGGGGTACAATGCTAGGGGGCAAGTGTATCCTCAGTGGAAACTTTTGTTTTCTTTGCCATACTAGAATTTGTTGTAATTGCACATTCACCACAGTAGGTGGCAGTGTCACCCTCATAATTAGAGAGTGTGCAGGAGTATTAGCTCCTCTACAGAGGTGTACTTACAACATCTTTATAGACCAAATTTTACATTTATTCTTATTCTTATTCTTATTATATTTAAAACTTTATACACATATGATACTATTTAAAGTCGCGGCGGCGAGTTTGTGAAATATTTTCTTCTTCTTGGGTGGGTGGGAGGCTGTAATACAGAAGCACTGACTTAGACTAACACTTAAACATTTGTCACAATGCAAATCAAATAATTGAAGATGTGCATCTTTTCTAAATCCAATGGAACTAATTTAATGAGATACCACAGAGAAAAGCATCTGAAAATGTGGAATGGGATTTTTCATGTTAAATAAAAATTGCTGCCAAATATGCAGACTGGATTAGATCTGTTGATGTTACAGGCTCTGAACCTGCATACACATATTGTAGCTCAATTTTGCCAATTATAATCAAAAATATTTTGTTTGACCTGTTATGGGAAAATAGTACTATTTTCTTTAGGTTGCTTATACAAAGCAGATAGGGACATACTATGCACAGTTTTCACACAAACAATTGCAAAAACATGACTGCAATTAGCGCAGGTAAAAAAAAAAATCAATTTATTACAACTGTATGCCGTCTTGCCTACACATCAGTCATGCTCCAAATCATGAGGTGTGAATCATGTGCGAGAGCTTGCATGTACGTACTTTCTGGCCAGGAAGCCTCGGGTTTGGGCCTGGAAGGCGATGATGATCACAGTTATCTTCAGGTCTCTCTCTTCCTCCAGCTGTGCCAAAACTCCTGTGCGGAAAAATATCTTGCTCTGCCCGATTCTGTACAGATTTGGATCCAGGTCCAGATGTTTGATCTGTTGAAAGACATCCATAACTGTCATTGTGACCTTAAATTCAAAGCAGCAATTTTGGACATAATAAAACAAGTTTACCATGAGGCAGCAAGCTTGTTTTCCATCCATAAAACCTTTGGGAATAGCACTTGCTGCCAGAACCTCATAGCTATAAGAGAAATGTTTACAGAAACAATATTTGGATGTAGTAGCACAATTGTGGTTAGCAATAGTCGCATCTGAGCTAACTCACCGCTGGCGAAACTCTTGGAAGACAATTCGATTAGGGAATCCTTGTCGGCAGATTCGAATCCCCTCCAGCACGCCGTTACACCTGAGCTGCTCCAAAACCAGGTTGGCATCCAGTTTCCCTGCCTGAGGAGAACTTTACTTGGAAGGGCACTTACTACTTAGGCTACGTATTCATGGTAACAAAGATCTGAAGTAAATAATGTTTTTATCAATAGCACATTTTTTGTACAGTAAATATTTTTTCTTCACCCTTTTCTCATGGTTTGGAATGATGCATCTGACAAAGTTGGGCTGGGTGTTGTGCAGTGTGGTCATGAGTTTGGCGAGGGACTCCTTATAGAGCTGTCCCACCGTGCGGAACATTCCCTTCTTGGTCTTTGAGCCACCTCCCATCGAACTGTCTGACATCTTGGCAATGGTGTCAAGTCCCACCACTCTGTCAGCTGAAGCACACAACACACGTCAGTCATTGAAACGTACACAACAGACAACAGTGCATTTGATCACAGATCAAAACTGAACATCACAATAATTAGATATGAATTTGTCATATTGCATAACTGCACTATATAGACATTTAATGAGATAGGAATATGGCCAAAGCAGGTATGTCAGTGATCTTACCATCTTTCCAGAGGTCTTGCACAAATGAGCTGGATGAATTGTTGAGCAGTGCTGTGACATTGTCATTCAGCGGGTCCATGTTCTTTGTCAGCCAGGCTCTGGCGTTGTAGTCCACCTACAAGCAAACAATATTGGTTTAATTTTATTCAGCAGTACTGGAACATGTATTTCAGCAACAACAACAAAAAGTATCCTCACCTTTCCAGCATAGTGAAGAACAAAAAACTCTGTCTTGTCTTTTAGTTGTTTTGGCTTTGCAAATTTAATATGGTTTCCTTGGGTGTTCATGAGTTTTTCCACAAAGGAGACGTCTGTGGCTTTGGGGAACCAGCACTCTTCATCCAGCAAGGCCAGAATGCCTGGAGGGTTGTTCTGCAAGCAATATGAAGAATTTTACATAACAGTAAGAAAAGCTAGTTGTCACTGTCCCAAGGCAACTCACCGGCCTCTCAATAAGCTCTATGCAGGGCTGCAGATCCAAGCCAAAATCTATAAAGTTCCACTCAATGCCCTCTCTCTGGTACTCCTCCTGCTCCAAGATGAACATGGTGTGGTTGAAGAGCTGCTGGAGCTTCTCGTTGGTGTAATTGATGCACAGCTGCTCAAAGGAGTTGTCCTGCAACAGCCATGAAACAGAACTGAGGATGCCAATTGTCCACAAAAGGGTAAACCTCGTGACATTAGAGGTCGACGTGTCCATACCTCAAATATCTCAAAACCAGCGATATCGAGGATACCCAGGAAGGAGGCCCCTTGACGTTTGGTCTTGTCCAGGGCTTTGTTGACTCGGCCTAGGATCCAGCGGAACAGGCGCTCAAACACAGCCTTCGCCAAGGCTTCAATAGCAAAGTCAGCCTATTAAGTGCACATCAAACGCATAAAGTCATTTATTTTATTCATTCTTTCATAGCAGAACACGCTCTTTAGTACCTGCTCTTTGGTCTGGGCTTTTTGCACCACCTCCCTGCCAACTTTGATTCGAGGTGTGAGGATGGCACGAGTGAAGTCTGTCACGTTGATGCCCTGCAGGTGACACACCTTCTGAGCCGCTACAGGGAGGAGGAATATATGTATTATACAATAAGTCGTAGCAGAGTGTTATGTGATTTCCAACTGTATCTAACCTGTGTTGTCAGGCATGGTGGCCTGCTCTTGGTTCCTTTCTTTCTTAAACTCAATGTTTCCCAGCTGCATGACCGTTGAACACACCTTCAGCATATCTACAGTAAAACAGTAACAGCATTGGTAGGATCCATCCATCCATCCATCCATCCATCCTCATCCTTTTCAGAGCAAACTGGAATTTGTGATACCAATTCGCTCCTCGTCCGTAAAGCCCATGATGCTCATGGCCTCCATCGTCTCCTCGTACAATTCATCATCCTGCTGGCCTGGGATCTGGACGTGGCCCGCAACTAGGAAGCGGTAGTTACTGAAGGGTTCCAGGAGGAGCTCCTCTGAAAAGATCATAACAATAAATCACATTGATATTTTTCAGGTTTTCATGACCATTTCTTTACGTTACGACTTCAGAAATGGGAAGGACTAAAATGGACAAATGAATTACAGAGAAGTATTGATTACCGTAAGTCATGTTTTTGAGTCAGAAGTGTCACTGTCAAAACATTTACCTCGGACGTTGTCCTTGGCACCAGCAATCATATAGTAGAAGATATGGAAGGCTCTTTCTATTTTTGCCTGTCTGATACAACGAGACTTCTCCAGGAGGTCTGGGAACTCATTGATTAAAGACCACAAACAAATCGTCAAGTATATCCTTTGTCTAACTGTGAATGTCTCCATTAGCCATTATGTGTTGCCCAACCTGTGAATCTTACAGTGCTAGTTAGCTGGAGTGAGCACCTCTATAGTAACATTAGCAAGTCCTAAACTACTGGTCGATATGACTTCATTTTTGCTCTGCAGATATAAAACGTTGGGAGGATACAGGTCTCAATATTGGCTCCAACAATGTAGCCTGTCACATCAAAGTTGATTCGGATGAATTTACCCTGTGTGAATAACAATAAAAGGAGTTAATACATGAAATAATGGGTCTTGCAGAAAAGGCAAGTACAAAAAAAAAATCATGTAATCAGAGATATGATTTTTAAGAGTTATTTTAATCGTGAGACTAAACTTTAGGGGGGAAACTCACAAATCGGGAGGAGTTGTCATTTTTGATGGTCTTGGCATTCCCGAAAGCCTCCAGGATGGGATTGGCCTGTAGGAGTTGCTTCTCTAACTCTCCCTGGTGACAACACATTTACACAATGAATGGCCACTGATGGGGGATGCTGATTGGGTTGATGTGGGGCTTTCCCAGAATATGATTCATGTGTGTTGACAAAAAAAGACAATAAAGACTCTAAGAAAGCATAAATACAAAAGTAGAAAGTACTCCACAGATCTCAAACTACCTCCCAAACTACTACTAAAGCCAACATATAAGAATTCCAGAAAGTTATGTAACCAAAATCTGACCTGAGGTTAAGAGGCAAATGAGGGGAAGCTGATATATAAACAGATAAGCAGGTCAGGTTGGTTCAGCTGAAAATAATATTACCAGCACATTGCCTCTGAGGAATCCTTCAAGTGAATGCAATTTTATGTGCATGTTGCACGTGTTTGCAAACTACAATCACGCTGATCCTACAAAATGAACGTTTTCTCTCAGTAAAGCAACTTTCAGCATTTGTGGCATGGGTGTCATTTGTTTTGTTTGTCATTTGTCATTTGATTTGTTGCTGCTTTAAAAACATGATGACACAATTTGAAAATATTATTTTTTCCTACAGCCCGTGTTAGTCATGGGCCCTTGGAATCATCATCTCCCTTTTCCCCTTCGAGATGTTGTTGGTCTGTAGGCTCGTGGGTGGAATCGGGCGATTGGAAAATTAGGTAGACTCCACCCCAATGTGCATTGAGCTAATCCACCTGATCAAAGGGCTCTGTGTCAGCTTTGAGGTCGGGTCAGACCCTGTCAACCTCCACCTCAATGACTCTTCTGTTTCTATCTGCCTAAATGGGATAAAACTATCAGATGAGGAGAAAGGTGGCAACGACTGTAGCTTGATTGAAAATAGTGACGTGATAATGATGGAACATGTGTTGTGCAACATGATGGTAGATCCTGTAAAGGCTGAAAAGATTGACAAGATACAGACCAGCTGATGGACTGAAGATCAGAGCTATCAAAGCAGAAAGGATTGTCTTGTTCATTTAAGCTCCTGGGATAGGTCACTAGAGAAATGAAAACGAGAAATAGAGCACAGCAGAGCAGCAAGAAAGAGAATGGGATAGTTCACGGCAAGGCTTTTTTTTCTTGTATCAAGGTTTACTGCATATTAGTAGATCTAGGCGGTCACACATGAGTGAAGAGAGCCGAAACAATAGTTTTGTTAAGGTGAGGTCATACGCCCACAGTTGACACCAATAAACCAAAAAGAAGCCCATATAGGTAATACACGAATCAGTCACAACATTGGACGAGTATTCAAATAAAAGCAAATGGGTCTTTTACAATGGGCTTGAATAATAATACAAAAAATACAAAAAACATTTTATATGTACCAGCATATGAATCCGAAGCTACAATGTCAAAGTATATCTGGATCTAATGCTGAATATAGCAGAGATGCATTTAAATTATACTCCAGTTACTGAGTAAGTGTGAAATGCTCAGGCACTGTTAGTTAATGTCCCTGTAAATTATAAAAAAGAGGTCTTGTAAAATTGACACACCACAGAGAAGAGTGTTGTTAATAAGCCTACACAATTTGAATAAAAAAACAAAAACAATCGCCACGAATATAAAACGAGACTCCAAAATTGCCCCACTAAACTTCAGCTATTACTCAAATACATTCTGACAGTATGTACACTAATTAGCGAGCTAACTGGCTAAGTGAGCTAGCGGGCTGGCGAACATATTAAACAGCTAACTTTCTCCGAAGTGTCTCCCACAACAGCAATACTGTAGCCCAAATAACACAAAACAATTAACACTTCAGGGAACATGAATTTTTCAGGTTGTATATGGCTTTGCTAGCTAGCTGCATGATGCCTTTTTAGCCACGGCCAGAAAATCTGGACAACTGAAATGGGGAATTTTTTTTAATTTTTATTTTTTTTACTGTACCTCAACTATTCAATCCTACATTATTGTCAGTCTTTTCACATGTTTTCAGCAATTATCTTCAACCACATAATGTATTTCGAAACAAATCTCTGAATTCACTTTAGATTGTGCACTTTTTGAGCATCAGTGAAATCAACTATCAAATGTTGTTAATGGTTCAGAGTTAAAAAACACAAAAAAAAAAAAAATATATATATATATTTTTTAAGTTGACCAATAATGAGTGACAATTGCAAACTAAAACCACAAAACTAAAGTAAATGCATCAGGTCAGAACAAACAATCTTCTGGGAACGCCGGGGCAAAGAGAGGGATGAAGAGGAGGAGTCAAGGAAGAGGACGTGTATAAGGCATAAGAAGAGTAACTGGGCATGCTCACACTGTGCACATTGATTGGTGAGAGACCCTTTCATTGCTGGTGAGGCTTAATCTCATCCCCACCGGCAGTGAAAGGGTGTTCACTGAAAAGGTTTGACACCAAACTCAACATAGTAAACCAGCAACGCTAGTTGGGCCTCACTGGCCATTCTGGAGGTTTCAAATGTGACTACGAAGCACTATGATCATGCAAATCCACTCTCACTGGGTAACACAGGAAAATCTCAGGTTAGGGGAAGCACTCTCTACCGTAAAGATTTGAACTGTGGTGTTGAAAAATAGATGTCAAAAAACGTCTCTTTGGTAACTGAGTGACACTTTCTTCATGCACTTTTAAATCTCAGGAAGAAACAGCACACACAAAAACACACGTCAGGCATTCCCCTTTACTCACGTAGGACAACTGTGATCCTGATTGTTGCTATTTGGAGGAAATGGCGATATACAGAATTAAACTGTGCAGCATCCTAAATACATTAAGAGTGAGGGAACTGGCTGACAGACCCTTTACTTTTCATTACAGCGTGGTGACTTTGCATGCATACTTACAGCACTGCTGTCTTTCTTGCCTTTGTGTGACGACGCCACTACAGCCAAATACTGGATGACTTTCTTGGTGTTTTCTGTCTTGCCAGCGCCAGACTCCCCGCTGCGGAGGGGGAAAAAATGTCAATGTGAGACCGTAGAGGATGAACAAAGCTACCTCACACGAAAAGAACAGTATCATCCTGGCTCAGACAAACAGTAAAATCTTAGTTTTAAAGAAATTCATTGCATGATTGTGATGCTTTTAAACACAAGCCCATCCGTTTTCCAACATTAAATGTGGCGTGTGATCTGAGATCCTTAAGAGAAAGACAGAGTTGAACAATCCCAGGGCCATCAGCCATCTAAGTCATGGCTCCTTAAAAGGCATGGGAGGCTGTGTGTTAAGGCTTGGACGCTCTGAGAGCATCCAATCTATTTTTTCCTGTTCTCATCTGGCATAGACCCACAACATCCAGACACCAACTGCAATCACTTGCAAGTGCTGAATAGATTCTAATGGTCCATCAAATTGAATCCATGTCCTGCTCAGTATTTAATAAGGACATGTCTAATATTTACAGTATTAAGGTTAGTTTGGAATGAAGAATTGTACATTGATAACTTAGCAATGCTCAATTTGCAATCTTTTCAAAAGGATTAAACTTTGACCCCTCATAGGAATCAACCTAAAGCAGACCGTTATTTTTTTTTTAATTTTTGGTTGCATGGCTTCAACCCCACATACGCCCATTTACGTCTACTTCCAAAATCTACTTTAGTCTGATTCATAAAAAACATGTAGTGCACACAAAGCTTTGTTTCAATGGGAAATAAAACACACCATATGAAGCCAGTTCTTTGATGGCTGCTGCAAAAATAACACTGATAGTGTACATACAGTGCATAATAGACGCACATACACACACAAAACACGCACGTCATACATGACATTCCATGTACTTCACCAGGAACATTTCTGCCATATATGGCCCCGACTGCCTGCTTACCCTCAGAGCAGTTGTAGTTTTAACTGAAATGGAAATGTTGACTGCTGGGACATTACTGGGCACGTGTTCAGCTCTCGTGTGTCATTCCACGTTATCAGTTTAAAATATTTCACATCACACGTCACATGGATTGGATTTTCTTACATTAATTGAACCTTGTGTATCCCAGACACGGATTCCCCTGAGTGTATTTTTTTCTTTTCTAAAATGGCCCACACACATAATGAGATGTAGACAACCAAATTCTTGCAACAAATCCTGGAACGGGTGAGCGAGATGAGGAAGTGGTGTGATTTTTATCAAAATGTATTACAGCATCCAGTGCTGCAATTTTGGAGTAGACGAAGCCTAGAGGGCATCAGGGCATGGGGAGAAGAGCACTTCCCCTTGTCATTGGAATGCCGAGACCAGAGTATTAAAAGCTTTTGCTTTGGCTCCTTGTGTACAGTTTGATATTTGGATAATGACTTGAGTTTTGGGGTATTTTGTCGTAGTATGCCACCACAATGGAATTCAAATACTGTACAACAATCAAGAATGTGTTAGAAGTGTCACATTTTAGCTTTAACTTGACAGGCTTCACGAAAATATGGAATGTACCATTTTGGAATTGAACCCTTTTTGTGGAGTACATTTTCCAAGGGTCGTAAAGTATTTGGGAAAAGCAAAATTGATCAATATTAACCATAATTGTGCACATATCAGATTAAGTCGACAGTCTGTGGACGTGGAGCTGCATTGCCAGACCTTCACTGTGACCACCTTCACTTTTTACAGGTTGTTTGTGATCCTTTGTCTTTAGCAAGTTAAATGCATCCTTGTCGGCTGAGATCCGGCAACTGACTTGGCCTTTGAAGAATATTAGAATTCGACACTATAGATATATTTACAATTTTGTTCGAATAAAGTGGAGCCCCTGAAAAATGCGATGCATAAAACATCTGTAATTCCTAAATGGCAATTGGAAAAACTATTGTTCCTACTTTGCCTATCTTTATTATTGTACATAAAGGCAAAAATCATAAAAATGCTGCCAATGCTCAATCCATCCATAAGTTTTAACCTAACTGTATGTATCATAAAAGCAAACGTTAGATAGAAAAACATAAGTCAAGTCCCGGAAAGATGTTCATTGATGATACAAAATACAAAAAGTGATTTGTTTAAGTTTCACTGAGAACATAAAGCAGCAAAATAAATAAATAAATAACTAATAATAATACAAACAAAACTAAAATAAATACCAAATTAAATGCATCTCGTGTGGTCCCAAGTTTGCGAGACAGCTTGTCTCTAGATGAGCAATTCAGCTGCTAACAAATAGCTTGAAACAAATAAACAAACAACATGGAGGCCAAACTTTTGGGAGGCTAATCTTGTTTTCTAATCAGTGTAAAGGCCAAACTTCCGGACCAAGGGTCTGAGTGGAAAGCCAGGCCGCAGTCATCGGGGAGCACTACAAACACTTTAAAGCATTTCCAAAGGGACTCTGGATACAAATATCATAGCAGGATGCAGTGTTTGTTGACAAATCAAACAATTTGTGTCCCTTCTACTATTTCAAGCTCACATATTAAAGTTATATTTGTAATTCCATCCTCTTTCCCTTTCGCCCTTGAAAGAAATAGAGGAGTTCCATTTGATTGAATTAGAATTTATGCAAGCATCCTTATGCCAAATTCAAACTACGCGACTTTTTTGTCTTTCACGACAGTCGCGCTGTCAGATTACCCGATTAATTCGTTCTGTGTCGTGGACCGGACGTGCAGTCACACTACAAGTCCGAATCCAACAAGACACCCCCCGATCATCGCGTGCTGTAATGCCAAGAGCACCGCGTCGGCACTGGTTGTCGGGGAGGCGGAACAAGAAAAGCGGCAGGAAGGGTGCGTTTCTATATGAATGGAGCACGCGGGACAAGTGCGGCCGTGCCATTCTGCATAAACATGAGCGCATTGCTCTCGCTCCCTGCTCCGGTAGTTATCAAACAGTGAAATATTTTATTGTATTTGTATATTTTTATTTATTTATACTGCTTAAATATTTATTCGTATTTGACTTGTTTTAGTACAGTGCATTTGATACGCGCATTCACTCCGAACCGCCCTTCGAGGGGGAGAAAAGCCCGGTCCGAATTCTATAAAAATATACTGTATATGTCTGTCCCAAAGATGTTCCCATCCTTACTTATGCCCAAATCATACTTAAAAAAAAATAAAAAAATAAAAATTAGAACGACAGTCAGAACATATGTTTTTTGTAGGATACTCTATACGTCGCCGTTTCTCCTCTCTCTCATATATATATATATATATATTTATTTTTTATTTTTATTTTTTTATATTTTCCGGGTTCACCTGTCTGGCCAAGTCCCATGAGATATCCAGGGGAGAAATAAATATATTAAAAAATATATTTTTTTTTAAAGGAGCGTGCTGGTTAGTGTGCGATTGACGTTTCACTCCCTCTCGCTATTGGTCAATGCTGCGGAACCAAAAGGAAGACGACGTAGGTATGTCACATTGTGCGACAAGACGAGCAAAAATTCTGACATGCTAGACTTTCGTCGTGATGGTCGTGAATCGTCCCAGACAACCAATCGTTGAACGTGTCATACTACACGGGCGACGCTACGTCAAGACAACTCAAAATCGTTCACGACATGCCCCGTTTGTCCGCGACATGTCGGTCGGGCCAAAATCGGCCTATTTTCTTGTAGTCTGACCATGGCACAAGGCAGTGCAAAACACAAGCACGCACATAGCCAGTGTGTGACATCATGGAAAACGGTTCAGGGCAAAACATGACAGTAGTAACTTTAATTAAAAATGCCAGATTTTCACTTACGTGCAGAGAATGGATTGGTCCTCACGATCTGTAGACAGAAACGTAATGAGTGTTAACGTGTGTTACACATAGACAAAACTGTTTCTTTCCTGACCCTTATGTTTGAGTGAGTTCCTTTTTCTTTAAACACAGCTACTATACTGTATGTCTTAAAGGGACACTTGAGTCATTTAGCCATTTTCAGCAGTAAGAAGTTAATATTTTGTCCAAAATGAATTTCATTATTTTTCATGTACAATTAATACCTTCAAAAACAAATGTCTCCACTTGCTGTCAATTGAAGATGACATCACTTGTGCTGAGGAAGTAGGTAACGACCAATCATGGCTCACCTGTTCTGCATTTGGTTAGCAAACTGAGCCATGATTGGTCGTTACCTACTTCCTCAGCACAGGTGAGGTCATCTTCAGTCAACAGCAAGTGGAAAAATAGTTTTTAAAGGTATTAATTGTTCATGAAAAATAATGACGTTATCAAATTCATTCTGGACAAAATATTAACTTTTCTACTGCGGAAAATGGCTCAATGAGTAAAGTATGCCTTTAATGAAAATGATCCATTTATGAGAATTAATATCATAAAACTAGATATAATATAATTCTTGGGACAACGTCTTGAAGACATTTCACATGCTTTATCTGCGGAACATGAAAGGCTGATGCAAAAATGCAGCAAATGGGATCCTAGTCACGACTGAACTGTTTAGCTTAGTTTATGCTCTGCACCACTTTACTACTCCCCCGTGTAAACTGTGAATAGTTTGGCACTGGGTGTAAGATAATGTGCACTTAGTCACCACATCATGATAAATTCCACTGGTTCATTGAAAAGAACAGCTGCTTAAAGAGATGGCTGACTCATTAGCGATAGCAGAAAGCGGATAGGCAGTAGAAAAAGGAGAAGATCCCCATCCTAAAACCAGGGGGTTTAAGAAAAAAATCATGTTTAAGAGGGTGAAACAAAACAGTAGAATTTATTTGCAATAAGACTTTCTAGTACACTACCCTGACCAAACCATGAATGTTTCATGTGCACGTTTTATATTACAAGAGACAGAGAAAGTTTGTCTGATGTTGCTGACAGGTACCCTTTTTATCGTGAACACGTTTAATGGGTTGTAACATCTGAGGACTTGGATGTGTACTTAAGGGATGTGCTGGAGAAAAAGAATGCCATAGAGTCTTTTTTTGTGCAGTAACCAAACACCCACCCACACAAACACAAATCTAAGTATTGTGGTGTTTATGTTATACAATGCGAAACCTATGAATTTTCATTGTTCACATACTGTACATGTGACAGAAAGGAGCTTGTTCTCGCAAGGAAATTAGTTGAATTTAGTCCAAAAGATAATGTACGTGCAAGAACTGGAAAAAATAAATACTGTGAGACTAAATTAATATAATTTTGTTATGAGAAAAAAAAGCCCTATGGAGAAAAACTTATGATGGTTATGAAAATATACTTTACAGTAGTATTGCGCTAATGCTAAATGGCACTTTTTTTCTTTTCTTTTTTTACATTGTTTGATCTTCCATTAGGTTGCACATGGCAAAGAGGTATGAGAAGCAGATCCCCACCAATAGAAACACTTTACTAATGCTCATTGACTGCAGTAGTTTTGGAATGAGAGTAAGTGACTTTGCGAGAGACACGACTTGGCAAATCACAATGAGTGCAAATCTAAAAATTATATGGACACATTAATTTCCGTAGGCCGGTGGGGTGCCTGGTAGGCCTGCCGTGCCCCATTCTCCGGGCTCCAAGGTTTGCTCTCCGGCCGGTGGCCCGGAGGTTGTGTCCTGGTGCTGCCGCGGCCTGGGGGAGGTTTTCATGTATGCCAGATCCACCACACCAGCATCTACCGAAATTCAAACACGATCTGCGTCTTCCTCTGGTCGTTGAATCGGTGGAGGCTGATGTCTGTGGATCTCACTCTGCTTCATCTATCCTTCCTTCCTTTCTTTAGTCTTTCCTTTGGTCTCTTGAGGTCTCCCTAATTTGTTGGAATTTTGATGTTTCTGGGGTTGGTGAAAGATTCTGGTTTGTAACCCTGTGGGTAGAAGGTGGTGTCTGGTCGGTGCTGGATTTCACTTTTCTTTCTTTTCTTTGATCCTTCCTCGGGTCGCCTGACAACTTCACGACTAGCGGGATTCTGAAGTCTTTGGTTTAGGTGAAGGGTATGGGATTTTTAATAGGTTTCAGGTGAATTAATGAGCACAAACTCACACGCACGCACATATGCACACACACACACACGCATGCAAGCAAGCACGCACGTACACACAGAGAACAATGATGAGGACATGTTGAATCAGTAAGATTACCGAATGAACAATACTGAGCGCTCTCTCAAAAAAAAGAAAAACAAAAGAAATAAAGAGTCTCTTCTTTCATTAGGAAAAAGGGTATATTTCTATCTGTTTCCGTTTTGCAGCAATTAACATTAGAATCTAGCTCGGTTTCATCATTATTCACAAATCTATTTAGAAATGTGAGTAAAATAGCTTTTTTTCAACATGGCCCTGGTTGATTGATTTTTCTCTGCTGCCACCTGCTGGCCGTTTGTGTAATGACTACCATTTTTTTCAATTGTTCTTTGCAGTTAAGAGGCTGCATTAAAGCCCTGTGGATGCGCTAGCATAAAAAAACATAAAACGTATAAACACGTCTTTGGTACATTTAAAATACAACTTATTTATACGTTTTTGGGAGCAAATGAGTTAAGCACACAGATAGAATTTAACGAACAACAAATATAAAAATGCGGCTGTTATCTTCCAAATTAATACATTTGGCTGAAAATGTAACCCATTTGCACTTTACTTTCTAACAGATGGTGTTTTGCTGATTTAAAACAAAACAAAACAGTACACTGCAGGCCTATATATTTTGGTCATAAACTATATAGAACACCATATTTGACCATAGCAGCAAAAAATAATTCCACATTCTTACACTATTAAATTTTGCATGCCAAACAACTAGGATTGAATGAAAGAAGGACAGGCTGATGGGACAGGAAATACTTTTTAGACCCCCACCCATCTCTCAACATAGATGTCAACTCCTCCGAGAGAACGTTCGCACGTCAGCAAGAGATCCAGTGGGCACGACCCCCCCCCCCCCCCCCCCTCTCCCCGAGTGCGCACGAAATGGATTCCATGGGAAAGCGGCCCATCTTAAGTCGTACCACGGCCGAGCTAGCATAGATTCATTTACTGTAAGCACAACTCTGCCACCAACACTACTGCCACCTCCACGAAACACTGACTCTCCAACTGGCCAGTATATTGACAGAGCTACTACCAAGATACTTTAGGGTCAGATTCTCACCAGTTCTGTGTGGGAATTGTCTTCGAGACACTGGAATAAAGACCATACCTTGCATCATGTTTCTGTAGGCGTTGTCTGTGATGGAATAGATGTGTGGGGGGACCTCATGCCGCTTCTTCCCTTTGTACATTTCCACGATCTTTTCGGAGTAAATGGGCAACATCTTGTAAGGGTTGACCACCACGCAGAACAGGCCTGAGTATGTCTGAGAAGAATGAGATGTTTGTCAAATCAGGGGGATGAGAAGGTCAAGGAAGTTGTTTTGAATGTGTTTCGGTGCATACTTACATAAATAAGGCCTGAGAAGTACCTCTCCCGGATATTGTGCAGCACCGAGGCCTCATTGAGGCAGGTGAGCTCGGCCATGTCTTCCACCTTGCTGAACTTGGGTGGGTTCATCTTCTGGATGTCGTCCTTGTTGACTGTCACCTTCTTGCCATTGTCCGCCAGCTCTACCAGGCACTCGTCGCCGTGCTCCTCCTTGATGCTGGCAGCCTCAAAGCCATGTCTTTCCGAAGGGATCCACACCAGTTTCTTGGCTGCCCAGTCGGCCTGGGCCATGGGGCTGTTCAGGAAGTCCTTGTCAACAAAGAGGAACTTCTCGTCCTCGTTTGGGCCCTTCTTGGACATCTTTGGATCAGGTGGGGGGCGCCAACTGGTGAAGCAAAGAAAATAACGGCATTAATTAAAACAGAAACAAAACCGAAGTGAGGCAGAAAATGGGAACTGATGTTGCGGAGGAAACAGTTGGTTGTGAGAGAGATTTTGAACATTGAAATAATATTTAACATGATAATAGTTAGTCCCACCATAATATGGGCAAAAGAGTAATGGTATTCTCTGATCTTTGTCCTGTCAGTGTGTCAACATATACAATTCACACAAACCCAGTCGTTTCCCCTAAACTTTGCAGATACGGAATAGACTTCTTCTTTTATTTAAACTGACGTATCTGAGAAAACTCTAAAAACAGCCAAGCTCCATGACATTTATTAACTCTAAGTCATCATTTAATTGACAATATCCATTTTTACCCGCTAACGCTCCCCCCTCTGTGTCTGTCTGTCTGTATGGAGGGGGCTTCAGTCTCGTGTTGTGATGACCATATAAGGGCCCCTTCTCTGGAGCAAGGCTCTTTTCTGCCTTCTTCCTAAACAGCAAGGCAAGTGAAGTTCCAAACAAAGCCCATATAGGGAATAATATGTCTCAAGCTGCCCTTGTCGTTTACTCCAAAATGATAGTAAGGCAGAGAGCTAGAGGGTTGCCTGGGACTTTAACAATCATGCTTCATAACAGCCCCTGGAGGAACCCATTTTTATATGGAACAGCTGATTAAATTATAGGGAGCACACAAGCACTACGGGAGAATGTAAAAAGCTTCAGTGAGCATGTGAGCGCTAGGCTTTATTGATGTGTCAAATGAGATTGGCCTTTAAACTCTTGAAGACAACTCAGTGATTCTAGGATTATGTCTGTAGAGTCAGCTGTCCACGGGCTGCTGCTTTGACCTCCTTTCCTCCATTTTCCTGCACAAGACTGGCACTCTCTAATAGAGTGGGAACGATGTAGAAAAAAGCCCCTAAAGCCTTCTAAGAAAACACAACAAGACCTCAGGGACATGGCAAAACAAACCAACCAAAAATGATGTAACACTATTAACAGGAGACAGAGACAAGCAATGAATGAACATGCTCATCAGGAAGTAATGATGATGCTGTGAGCTGATAACACCAAACAGACTTTTCCTGTATGAGCGGCCTGCTCCTCACACTGTTGAACTTTCCTCACCGCTGTGACTTGCGATAAAGCCTCCTTTTGCTCTATTGTGTCAACATAACGGTGCATGCTGAGGACAGACGTCTGAAATAGAGTTGACAGGAATATAACTTTGATATGACTGACTGGCAGACTTTAACATTGCAATTTTCAACTCTACCTTAATTCCTCTAGAAATAAGGCATGCAGTGCAAAACAAAAACAACAACAGCAAAATACCACTATTTTATATATTATAATTAGACCACAAACCAATGTAACGATATGGGACAGCTGCCCTAAAATAAGACTCTAAGTCATCATTTAATTGACAATAATTAATAACTGAAGTCAGTTTTTGTGTATTCCTTTTGAAATTCCGCAGTCCTGTTCAAAATGACAACATGTTGAGAGCTCATTGCAATTGATTCTGCATTAAAGCAACATGCTCTCCCCTCATTTTTATGACGATTTGCCCAGTAAATTAGTTAAGCATGGATGTGTAAATTAATGAAAATATTCAAGTAAATGCAGGAGATGGGTACCTACACAGTATGTTTGTTTAAAATTTAGTACTGGTCCCAATTTTAATAATGTTTTGGCTGGCAACCAGTTCAAGGTGTACCCTGCCTACTGCCCGAAGCCAGCTGGGATAGGCTCCAGCACCCCCGCGGCCCTTGTGAGGACAAGCGGTTAAGAAAATGGATAGATGGATGGATGCTTTAGTGTTTCTAATGATTACAAATTCATCACTGAATAAAAGTAACAAATATACTCCCTTATTCAATTGGTCACAATTAAAATACTGCCAAACATAAATGAGAAAACAGCAAATTATTGTTGACCAAAATCTTAATTTCCGTCAAAAATAAACAGAGACGGATGTCAACCCATGAGAAAAGGTGACCCTTGTATTTGAGTGGCCTTCGGGTCCTGTGAAGGATTTTACTCATTTCCTCTCTTTTCTGAGCAACATTCTTCCTGCATCTTTTTTTTAATAAACCTAAAATCAACTCGATCTAAATCACTCTGTGCTTAGATTAGGAATTGCAGGATGGGAAACAATATTAGTTAACAAGCGGCTGAAACTTGACGAAACTTGACTCATTAGTGATTATTAAAATGTCTTTAGCGCTGCAATTTGGTACAATTATGTTAATGTTGTGGAATATTTGTGCAAAAGCAAATTTATTTTTTAATCCTTGGGGCGTCGTGTAAGCTGTGAGACTGAGACTGAGTTTCATGACGACAACATTGCTGTTGTCCAGTTTACACAGTCGTTGAAAACGGCAGGAAACACTGCAATTAATGAAAATTTTGCTTTCATTCCAGTTAAGAGTTTAAAAAGAAATGTCATCACACTTCACTTATGATTGATGTGGTCACACTGCATATGGGAAGTAACAATTATCACAAATACAATCACATTTGAACAGCAATTTCTGTATACACTGACTTCCATCACTTAAAAGTTATGTCACAGTAGAATTAGTAGAACTATTAAAGTTCTTCTTTAATTGAATACACCCAAAAGTATCGCGTCTGAGACCAAAACAGTCTCAATTTCCTTCTTCAATATTGAGGGTTATTCATTTAGTCAGCCAGAGCAAATCAATTATCAACATTACGACAAACTTGGTGTTCCTTAAAAGCCTCACAATAAGCTCGTTTGACAAGTGCACAAAGCATCAGCAGCTAGACATGCAGCATACTCACTTAAAAGGAAGACAAGGTGTGCCGAGGGCAGCGTTGGATGCGGAAAGCTGTCAAACTGACAAGGTACTCCCCACACGAACAGTCCGAAAGACCGCTGTCAAATTGCGAGTCTTACCATTTTAACAAGTGAGCTGCACGCATGGGCGGAGCTGCACGCACACACATGGACTGGCCATCCTCCTTGTGCTTTCCTCCTCCAGGAAGTATCATCCCCAAGAGGCATTGGGCATGCGCATTGCTCACTCAGGCAAGTTAGAATGTGATGGCGAGAACCAGGAACTGGATGTAGATAAGAAAAAACAATGTGTTACATTTGCATGCCATGAGAGATAATCGAGTGTGCCACTGGAAATTATTCAGTGTCAGTTATTTTGAATCCAAAATAATTATTTTATAATAAAAATTGTTTTCGTTAATGTATCTATGCCAGGCACGTATACTAACAGGTAAAACAATCAAATGCTCACTCAATGCAGAAGGTACATAATTAACCCGTACAGCTACTTTTTGTAAATTGTTTGTGGTGCGCTTTCTGATTTAAAACACACGCCTTGGCTCAATAAAAGTTTAGAAACACTGAATTAGATATTAGCCATTTTGATAACTTAGCACAATGAAATGTATTTATTAATTTATTGACTTCTTATAATAAAGAAAATAATGTTACATTGCCTGTTATTAAGAGCTAGCTAGCGTTGGCTCAACTTTTATGCTGTCAAAATGTGTTCCCATAGCTTTGCTAACGTTGTTAACTGCCAGACTAACAATGCTAAATTAGCTAATGAAAACAACTTACAAAACACACCTTGCTTGTGTTTTTTGTTTTTGTTTTTAAGGATTAGACCAATTATTTGAACACCAGGTTGTTTTCAGACTGGCACAAGAGACCTGTTTTTTAAATTAGGTCATGTCACGAAGCTGAGCCGTGATTGGTTGTTATTTGAGTAACTGTGTTGTCAGCAAGTGCCAAATTGGCTGCCTCTAAAATGGATAAAAATGTGGATGCTTAATTCATGTTCCACAAACGCAATATTTATCAGAAAACCGTGTTTAAACAAGTGGGGCCGCATAGAACACATAGTAAAAAAAAGAAAAAAAAGAAAAAAAGTTTTGACTTGGCTTTCCCTTTACTTACTGTGAATGTTTCCCTATTTGCGCTGTGTGATTGGAGATAGAAAATGCGTCACATTAGGTACACTTGTACGTCAAAATGTCTATCCATCCATTCATTTTGTACAGTGCTAGTACTTATTCATGTCAGGGTTGAGTGGAGTCAGAGCCTAAATTACACGTCACTGAGTTGGGCTCTTAAACTACACTGCCTGCACAAAACTCAGCAAAATGAACCACTACACTATCAGATTAAAAAGCCTTCCTTATATGTAGATATATAACATCAGAGAACTTGTTGACATGAACGGAATACGTACCCGGCTTTATTCATCTTTAATGGCAGTGTGGCTTGAATGACATTGAATTTCTCATTTGAGAGGCTGAATGGATGCATACACAATCTATAGATTATGTAATCAACCTCCACTCCTCATAAGGCAAGTCGGCTGTCCCCTGCACAGGAACCCCCTTTCACTGGAAGACCTCAATAAACAAACTCATAATTTAAATAGTGTGTCTCCCACTGTGTGTGTGTGTGTGTGTACAGATCTTTTGAATTCCACCAGCGCAAAGAGCGGGACCCCACCCCCTACATCGCCTCCCCGCCCTCTTTCCATCGTCTTTCCAGTGGAACTTCCTATATAAGGACACCGTACTGTTTGCTCCAATAAATCAAGGTGCGAGTTGATAGCCAGAGTCTGTTCTGGCCCAGAGAGTGGAAGTGCTGGTGTGTGTGTCTATATTCATGTGTGGACCAACATGGAGGACCTTGGCGCACCCTCTGGCCTACATCAAGGAGGCAGCACCGATGCTCTCGAATTGGGAAGGTGGGTCGAGCTACGAGGAATAGGGAGGGGTGACGAACGAGACGGTGGGGCAGGGCGGCGGAGGTGGAGGCAAATAAAGCAGGAGATACACTGAACAGGAGTTGCAGTGTGTGCCATATAAGGAGAGAGGTTCTGTTTGGAATCTCGGCAGCTTTCTGTGTTACTTTCAAAGTGTAGCACAGACAAACACTAAGAGCCCGAGTGACTAAATATGGTCCAGTAGCAATTGTGTTGCAATAGTACTGGGAATTATCTTACATCAATAGGGATAATTGTTATTACTTGGAGTTACTGTAGACAAAGGCTGTATTCTCTCTTCCAGAGGATGCTATTTTCTCCCAGTTCCAGATTTGCATTCACTTAATAATAAAGGGTGTCTTCTTTATGTGGTGAATCCCGGCAGCCAGTGTGCGGTGAGAGATCATCAAGTGTGCTGCTGGAAATGATTCAATTCCCCTTAATTAGTCCCAAAATTAAACCATTGCTACAAGTCATGTAGGCTATCTTTGTTACTCTATCTATGCCATAATAAAATGCTTATTATTTAACATGTCTTCACTTTTTGTGACATTTTTGTTTGGTCAAGTGCCATGAGATTTTTACATATGTGCCTTGGCTCGGTAAAGGTTGGGAAATACTAAGTGACTCATTTCCTCCAACCACAATGATATCACTATTTGTTTTAGCTTTCTAGTAATTTCTTTAATGAATATGTTGCTTGCTACATTAAGGTCTCTTCCTCATCTCAACTATACACTGCAAAAAAAGAGTAACTAATATTTACATGAAAAAACTTTGTACAGTTTTTTCACTCTTTAATTCTACGTAAATTTTACAAGGAGAGTTTTGAGTACATTTTGCCAGTTTATTTCATTAAAAAAAGCTACTCAAGCATTGAGGAATGAATGAATGACCTTCACCTTGGGAGACAGCCACTCTACCACCCGAGCCATGCCACTCTTGCTGTTTGCCACTATACTGCATTGGTACAAGGATTCCACATGACACCATCAATATTCTAACATACAAAAGGAGCGGCATGGCTCAGGTGGTAGAGTGGCTGTCTCCCAACCTGAATGTTGTGGGTTTGTTCCTCAACCCTTGAGTAGTTATATATATATATATATATATATATATATAACATAAACTGGTAAAAAAAGCACTCAAAACTCTCCTTGTAAAATGTACTTAGAATTTCTGAGTGAAAAAACTTTACTTTTACTACTACTACTTTTACTTCTTTAAAAAAAAAGAAAAGTTTTTCAAGTAAATATTAGTCTTTTTTATTTTATTTATAAAAGCGCAAAAATAACACTTCAAACTCCATGCAGTCCATGCAATTCAGATACCAGTTCCAGTGCAAATAAAATTGTCTAGTCGGGTCGGGGTAGTTCTTGAAATTCTTGAATTCAAGTTATCCATCACATGTAGCTAAAAGAAAAGAAACCTAGAATTCTGACATTCAGTGGACATTTGGACAGTGTGGTAAAATTTTTTTAAGGTGGGAAGCATTTCAGTTACTTGAAAATGGCTTGCAACCAGTTTTAGGGTTTACCGTCCCTGCCTCTTGCCCAAAGTCAGCTGGGATAGGCTACAGCTAGCTCACCCGTGACCCTAATGAGGACAAGCGGTATCAAAAATGGATGGCTGGATAGTTACGTAGTTGCATGGAAACCGCATAGTTTAGGTATTTGTTGTTTTTAGGTCTAAGAGTAACTTTTTATTTGTAAAGTTAATGTCGCAGGTCCCTCGATCCATCCACATCCATCCTATTCTATACAATACCCTGTTCAGGATGATAGCAGGTGCAGAAGTCCAACACGGCTAACTTTGAGACTGGTTGACAGTCAATTAGAGGGCGATTGTGAAAAACACAATGAATGGAAATGGATCCGACAGCTGAATCAAAGTTAGCTGTGACCCGCGACACTACCAAGTTCTCTGAATATATTCAATTTGGCGTGGCACAGACAGCTCGTCCAAAGAAGAGCATCAAGGTGCAAGGAGCAAAGATGAAGTCGACTTCCACTACCCACCAATTGGACATTGCTGGCTAGTATAGTATCACATCTTGCTACATTAAGCCAAGCATTTTTGATAAATAAATGGCAGCATGGTGGGTTAGCGGACGTGCCTGCCTGATAGTCTCTAAGGCCCTTCCGAGTGGAACGTGGATTTTCTTTCCCTGCTTGTGTAGGTTTTCTCCAGGCACTCTAGCTTGAACATGCTAAGGCTGGATGTCATTTCTTGGACAAACTGTATAGAAAATGGAAAAAAGGTGATAAACACATCGCTCATTTCTTTTTCCCCCACCATCACAACCATAAATGGCCATCAACTAAATATATTTGTGAATATGTCTGACCCCAATGGAATTCATTCAAGCCCAAGGGCAAACGTGAACATACCGTTTTATAGTCAAAGAACACTACATTTAATATTTATACAAGTGTCTCTTACATACAACAGTTTTATAGTGCGGAGGAGCAGTACCATCAATCATACGGCTAACTGCCAACTGACCAACCACTGTTCATCTTCTTCCACATATATAGCCATTTACAAGAGAGCCCTCATATCAACTGCCAATAAATTAGGTGACCATGCCACTTCAAATAAGGTTTGCTCCAAAGCAGCTCGAGTCCAACACCTCAACATTGAGGGGAGAAAATAGATTTGGAGAAGAGGAGGCCCACAATCCAGTTCATCCCAGAAGTGTATGCTAGTTTTGAGGTCAAAACTATCAATTTATTTCACACCAAGCTCCTTGATTTCCATAAATCACACACATAATTAATCAGGAAAATGCAGCAAAGACATTGTTAAACTTAAAGAATCGTTTCAAAACCGTTCGTAGTTGAAGAATGTTACTGAGGACACAAGTAGGATGTCTATGTTTACAGTCGATGATCAGGACATGAAACAAATGGTCCGCTCTGTAAATAATCAGTTCCACAAGTTGTGTGCGATAAGAATGTAAGGTTCCCTTAAATGGCAAGGAGGAGGAAATGCAAAAATTGCGGGCTTGTTGTTTTGGGTGTTTGTAATGTGCAACGTCTCTCTTTGCCATTCACATGAGTGATTGGTTTTTGTAAAATTAACTTATTGCACACCTATTTTGGATTGAATGATCTATCACAAGAAGGTCAATCATATGTGACAATTTTCAAAGTGGATTTTGAGAGGGAGTCACAACTGATATAATGCTGCATTCAGCCCATTTAGCTCGAGGTAAGTGGCTTCAGTTCCCACTCGTATATAAATACATAAATGTGTGGATGCTTGGCTGTCTGCATACATGCCCTGTGATTGACTTGAGACCAGTCCAGGATGTAGACTCTAAAAAGAGAATTTTTGAACCAACTTAAGTTTCGAAGGGGAATTGTTGACCAACTTAAATGGTAAATTAAAAAGTGGTAACGCACGATTGAATTAAGGTAATCCAAAGTGAATATATTAAAATTAACATTAAATTTAATGTATTGTAGTGTACCACTTGAAACAAGTTGGTCAACAATTCAATTTGTAAACTTAAATTGGTTCAACAAACTCTTTTTAGAGTGCAGTCTGCCTTTTGCCCGATGTGAGCTGGGATATACTTCAGCTCCCCACAATCATGAAAAGGATAAGCATTATCATCCACGATCGCGACCCTAGTGAGAATAAGCGATACAGAGTATGGATGGAATGGAAGTCTAATGGATGGAATGGAATTCCTCTGCATTAGGTACATCAATGTTATGTTTGAAAGTTTTGGAAACCCTGCTTTAGACTTATTTTGGGCAATAGTGCCATCGTATGGTTGTACTCAGTAAGAACAGCACAGCTCTGAATGGCTTTAAAAACATTTTATTTTAAATACATTAATGAATACAAGGGGGAAACGGGAAGTGAGGAGCCGAGCAAATGCAAACACACAACATAATATAAACAGATCATGTGTGAATTTGCAAGTTCAAACAAATCAGCATGATGAGATGTGTCAAAAAAAACATAATGGAGATTGAATGGGGTGAGTCCATCTTTTTTGGTCCACTGTGTGTTGCTTTGTGTGTCAGCTGTGTCCTGTGTTGCTAGCAGAGGTGCCCCTAAGAAATACCTTCCGTCCATCATCACCGCTGTTCAGGAAGTGCGACACCAAACCATACAGAAGAGGCCTGGAAAGCCCAAGAAAAACAAATATATAATTGCTGAATAATACTGTATTGTTAATTTTAAGGAAAATAAATTGGTGACAACGTAAATGATCAGTTAAGTACAAAATGTAATTGTCGAAGAAAAAATCGAATAGGGCAATGACACAATCCCTTTGCTAATAAGCGTGGAAGCTAAAACAAAAATGTGGTTATGTAAGCTGTGTGTGTGGAATATAATGATGGTGAAGATTCATAGATCTCTCCAACAAATGACCAAAGGTCCAAAAGATGCGTACTGGAAGTTTGTGTGTCCTGGCAAATCCACTTACACCGACTTGGAGCTCATATCCTCAGCAACTCTCAGCTCGCTCGCCAGAAACTGCCTGTCCAGGGGAACTTGGGGTTGGCCTGACTCTGGGATAACAAACAGAGCACAGTTTAGAAATACTCTCTGACTCTTCTCAACAATGGAGATTGGTCATGTTTCAAAAATGCGCAGCTGTAATCTGAAGTAAAATCCCTGTCAAGTTTTGTTCCACTCAGTTTCCTACTTGGCTTAGCATGTTGACCACACTGCAATGAATCCAGCGGGTTTCATAACAATCTTCTTGAGCAAAACAAGTCAATTGTGACACGTAAGATCAGTCAGGTTGAGACAGGGTTGCCAGGTTTGTGTTCCTGGAACAGGGTGTGATCTTATCTCACTGACGATCTGGCAATCTCAGTGTGCACTACGATTAATATGTAATGTTGATTTGGTGACTTTGTAGTAGTAATGAATAGAAAACTAATGATCAAAACAACATTCAAATGTTGCAGTATTTTAAAATTAAGCGCTGTATTTCATTTTACTAATATATTATTGACAGTATTACATGTGAATATTAATGAACAGTACCTCATGAGTGGATGTACGGCAGACCAGTTGCAATGTACTCATGATTTGAGCCAGTACAATCAGTGATGGGAAGTCAAAAGTACAAATATTTTGTTACTGTGCTTAAGCAATCTGTACTTAAGTATCGTCTTATTCTTCTGAATTCTTAATTTTGCACTGTACATTTGATAACGGATAAATGATTTTAAAAAAGTCATAATAGAAATATTTTAAGTCCTCAGCAGATGTGATTCTGATTGACTGATTCATTGAGACAGGGACAGCCGCAACATGGAGGAACGTGAACCAACATGCATTAAAGATTATATCACTACAGATTCAGGAAGATATTACCCATCCATGGCCTTAAACTCAGTATTGTTTGATGCTGTTGACTTCAAGAATGATTTGAAGCAGGCATGTCTTGTGCCAACCTAACCACCGGTGTGCAAAAAAAATTGTCAATACATGCAGGTAAGGTGTATTTTTAAAGTCATTTGCTAAATTATTTTGTTTGTTTGTCAGTTCTTCAGCTCACAAAGGGACACATGTTTTTGTGTCTCCCTTCTCAGTACAAGCACCAGTAAAACTAAATAGTAAAAGACAGAAACTATTTTGTGTGCAGACTAGAAAAGATGTTTAATTTTCTTTTATCTCAGCACAGGAGTTAAATCAGTACGTCTACTTTTACCAGAGTATCTGTACTTAGAACAGAATGTGAGTATATACAGTATTCAGTGTAAAAGGTCTGAGGCTCACCTGCTGTCAGAACCGACGCCGTGTGTCGGTACTTGTTGAACTCCAAGTACTCCCGGATGAGCTCATTGATGAGCAGGTTTTCGTGGGACAACGGCGGACGCTGTTCGCGTTGGTCATCGAGGGCACCGAACACTTCCGCCCGGATGCGAGCCTTCAGTTGGCCCAGCACGCCGCGGCGCTCCAACGTTTCTCTCACGGCTAAAATACGTGTAATTTAACGCAATGTCAACATAATCTTGTACAGGGGTCCCTGGAATTTTTATTGAGATAGTGGATAAACAAACTGTGGTCAACCAGACATTGTCAACTAAATGTCCCCAAAACGTAACATAAAACATTTATGTATTTATTTTGTATTATCCCAGTTACAATAACTATGTCGCCTTGAAGCACGTTTCAGTAACAGAGGCACGTTTGTGTTTAAATGCTTCGAAATTTCTGAACCCAAATGCACCATAGCTAGCATGTTAGCATGCTGGTAGTAATTTATTAACGTCGCGTAAATATTGAAGTACAGTAAGCTGCGTTGTTAGCAGTTGCTCCACATAAAGGGCACCGACGAATAGCTTTATTTGCGAGACTAAAAAGCAAACAAATAACAACAACGAGCACATACCACATTTCAGTTCAGTGATGGTCGCCATTGCAACAGGAGTAAACAAAACAGCAACTCTTCTTCGTGAGTCTAATTGGGATTGACTCGGCGTCTTCTGCCATCTAGCGATTATTCTACTGTAGTCTAGTGCGTCTCCAACGTGTCAATCAATGAAAATGTCAAAAAGTGGTTCTCTTTATTTACGTTGTGTCATCACCCGCGAGGAATGAAAAAAACAACAAGCCTATTTTGACAAAGAAATTAGTAGAAAGTACAGATATAGTATTTGTTTTCAAATGCCTGAAGTAATATTAAAAAAGCTGTCAGAAGAATAAATAAATACTCAAGTACAGTACCTGATTTTTTTTAAACAGACTTACCACCATTGCTATATATATTGTTGTTGTTGTTGTTGTTGTTGTTACAATTAATAAAAAAAAAAGGTACTACATTATTAATACGGACTTCTACAGTATTGCTTAAAAACCTTGGACACTCATTTATTATTTTACATTTATATATTTCCTTTCCTTTTTTATTCCTTTGCTGTGTTATTGACAGTCTTTAACAGATATTAAGTGTAACACTACCATACTGTTGAATCACATACATGTTTATTTTTCAGCACAATGCATACAACAATACAATAATAGTAATTAGTCAGTGAAAAAGGAAAATAGCTTGTTATAAAAAGTATAAATATAATACAATCCTCAATATTGTAAAGACATGTTTTGAAATACCACATAAATAAACTATATGGTTTCTCTTTGAAAAGATTGTCTAAACCAGTAAGACAAAAACAGCATACTGACTTTTCTCCACGAAAAGCTCACAATTCTTTGAATCAAGGATCAAGGTCGTTGAGGACTATCTACACTTTGTAACGTCAGCAAAAAAATAGAACAATAGTGAGATCTCTCTACACATATACAGTATATATATGTATGGCCTGAGTTGTGCGGTGGTGGAGAGAAATTCACTCACCAAGATTTACTACCATTGTTGAGGAGAGGCATTCTCTTCATTCAATGTGGGTTTTCACATATATGCATCAGGTTAAATCTGACCAACAAAATTTCTTTGGGCTTTATGTGTTTACTTTGACAGAAATAACCAACTGCCTGCCAATGTTTTGGCTGACACAATTGTTTCCCTCCAATTCTCTGACATATAAATAATCTAAATTGTCTGCTTCAATCTCATTTCTGAAGACTCTGAAAACCTCAAATCCCTCACATTCAGCAGGTTGAACCCTCTAGTTGGTCAGTATGTCAGAGTAATTTCGGTCCTCGTTCTTGGAAAACAAAACAGTAAAGAAATGTAGATGACCTCTTTTTGGCATTCAAGGCTTAAAAATTGTGTAAGTAAACATCAACATCAAAGCCTGAGAAAACATTAAGTATATGTCATGTGCTTAATGACACCTATATAATACTGCTCCAATTCAAAACAGGATTAACAATCCATATAATTTGTGGTCACGTTCATTCCAGGCTTTGCCTTAATTCTTAAAAAGAATGAACGATTCCATAACTTTATGTATACATTATGAACAGCTTGCACACTCCCAGGATTCCAGTTTAGCGTCATTTACGTGTTGATATTCTGAGGATCTTTTCCTGACTCCGGACAGTATGCCCATATGTGTAAGGACTATGGGCTGTATTGGTAGCATATCTGGACCCTTAATGACAATGCCCTCAGTTGAGCTGCCACAAAGCTTGGAAGGGCCAATTCAACTTTTGTTGAAAAGCCATGGGAAAAAAACGGTGCCAAATTTGCACCAAGGTCCTAGACCAGCCCAGCTTCCCGGCACATTCGGAAGAACTGTCCCTGCTGTGCGATGAGGTTACTTGGAGAATCCATCTCAGAGATGTGGCCTCGGTCCATAACAATCACTCTGTAGAACAGAAAGAAGGGAAAAGGTATAAGAGTTACCAAAATTTACATTTACTGCCAATTTTCCATAACATTGCCATAACAAATACTGTATATATATATTTTTTTATTGTAATTAATCGCATGACTTCAACAGTTAACTGACAATTCATCGCAAATTTGATATCTGTTCTAAATGTACAATAAAAAAATTTGTTTTGGTTTTTATACTCTTGGTAACATAAAAGTAGATTTTTTTAAACTAATAGAAATATGGCTGCATCTTTTAGTCATTGATACAGTATTGTCATAATAATTCATAAAATTTAGTTAAAATTAAAGCGATGTACTGTACTGTAAAAACGAGTGTGATATTATTTGCGTTGAGGTCATTTTTCTGCCACTAGATGGCATAATTGCATTGTAAGACATTGGTGACAGCTCAGTGTATTTTTCTTTTCATATTATAGAGCTATCTAATCTTTAATGTGAAGTAACTTGTGAAATTTTGCACATTTTTTAAATTGTAAAATACAACTTGACCGCAGTGTCCACAAATATATGTATTGTTACTAAATAATACTGCTAAATTTTGTCTGCTGCGTTGTGACTGGAATTCCCCCAGTACAGGCTTTCCAAGTTAGGGGCAGTCATTAATCGCGCGTTACAAAAATGAGTGGCGTTAAAGGAATTTATATTAAGATTACTTTGTTACAGTGCACAAAGTGGAACAAACAATGCCAATTCATGCAATTTGCTGCTATAACTGAATTATCTTCAGTCACCGGGGTATAATAATTAGAACCGTAGTGTTGATGGAGAAAATGAGAAAGATGACCTAATTTCTTTTTCTCCTGCCTTTCCATACAATGTAGAAAGCAGTAATGCAGGAAAGACGTGTCGTGTCAATTGTGAGTTTTAGTAAATGTCGCAGGTCTCTAAAAAATTGGATGTTGTGTGGCAGTTTGGTCAACCCCGATCTCAAAGGTGGCGTCAAAATGTCTATTCTATTCGATTCTTTATTTTCCATGAAATTGATGGTATACCTTGTGTAATCCATGATGGTGTTAAGGCGATGAGCGATGGTAAGGACAGTGCAATCTTCAAACTGGGTGCGGATTGTGGACTGGATCAGTGTGTCCGTCTCCAGGTCCACAGCAGCTGTTGCCTCATCCAAAACCAAGATTTTGGTTTTCCTCAGCAAGGCTCTCGCAAGGCACACCAGTTGACGCTGACCCAAGCTATATGGATGATAACGATTTGTAGATGGTAAGAACCTAAATTCGATGGATTGTGTAAAATGTACAATTCATGTGTGTACCTGAGGTTTTCTCCTCCTTCTGAGCATTCATGGTTGAGTTTGTCAGGCAGGCTGCACACAAAGTTCTTAAGGTGAGCAAGCTCCAATGAACTCCAAACTTCTTCATCAGTGTAAGTGTCAAACGGATCAAGGTTCATCCGGAGGGAGCCCGAAAACAGCGCAGGGTCCTGCGAAAAAGACCCAAAGATAATTTGGTTACAGATCGAATCAAGTTGTTATTATTCCTTTGCTAGTAATCAAAACAGTTTATGCGAGGAAAGCCAGAGCTCAGTTTCTGTTGTTAATAACTTACTTGGGGAATGATAGTAATGCGTGATCGAAGATCATGGAGTCCAATGTTTGCGATGTTGACTCCATCAATAAAGATCTTTCCCTTTGCTGCTTCTAAGATTCTAAATATTCCCAGAGCAAGCGAGGACTTCCCGGCTCCCGTCCTTCCCACAATGCCCACCTGGAACACGTTGGAGATGTTTGATGAATCACAGAAGTCCCATGCAAGCCTCATTAGGTAAAATTCCCATTATTTTAAATCACTCACCTTCTCTCTTTCATGAATCTGCAAGGTAATGCCTTTCAAAGCCAACTCCAGGCCTTTGCGGTACTGCAACCCATAGTCCTGGAACTCTATAGTGCCTGTCTGGGGCCAATCCTGAGGCAAAGAACTGCCTTCTATGCTCCAGCTGGCCTGTATGACGTGAAGAGAATGAAATAAATCAGCTATAATAATATTAACAAAATTCATTTAGTAGAGTGCGTGTGTGGTGGAAACGCTGACCTCTTTCACAGTGTCAGCATACTCATTTACTCTTTCCACAGAAACAATGTTATTTTCCACATCAGTCCATGATCTTACAATCCAACTCAGGATTCCAGTCACCTACAAAAATGAGTTTGTTTTCATTACGAATAACAAGTATTCACCGATTCTAAACTGAAACATATTCATGCATACCACCATGCACCAGATATGTTGCTTTAATGATGTCGTTTTAAAGAGTAAATAGTCGGGCACTGATATCTCACCTGGAGGGAATGTGACACAGCCAAACCCACGATGCCTGGACTGAGGGTGGCTCTTCCCATTACTGACAGAATGGCAGCTGCTAACACCACTCCATTACCAACAAACTCTAGATTGACTGCCAGCCATCTGTGGATGAATCACTAATTTAATAGTTCTTATTGACAAAGGTAATACTCATTCTACTTAGTAATTAAAACATTTTTTTTTTAAAGAGAGTAATACTGACCGGGTGGCGACAAATCGGGGGAAGTAGGAGGTCTGGTTGAAATCGACCCTGTCATTGGCCTGCACAATAAACCTAGACTGATCCCCAAAGGCCCGGATGACACTGGCGCCCTGCACCGTCTCATTGAAGTGTGTGTAGATGGGGGAGCGGCTCACAGCTTCTAGCCTCCGCAGCTGACAGGAAGTAGCAACGTAGAAGCCCTGCAGCCCACAATGGAAACAATTAAGACATTCATAAAAGAAATCAAGAAAAAGCGCTTGGGGGTTACCCAGAATTGACATTGAAATTGTACCATTAGTGTTCCTATAAACTGCCAAGTCATATGAAAATTCAAAATCATGAGTTGTGAGCAGAGTTATTGTAGTTTTGGAATTTTCATTATAGTTAGTTATTTCGATTTGAGTTTTGCTTTTTTAATTACGTTAGTTTGAATTAGTTGTCAGGGCAGCTTTGTTAGTTTAAAAAAAATAGTTTTAGTTATTTCAAAAATGTTTTCATTAAAAAAAAATGTTGCGTATTACTTGTGTGCAAGATTTAATAAATGGTAAAATAAAAAAAGCAACACACTTCTTACCTCGCGTTGCAAGGTGAGCCATTGGAGCCAAAAGTCAAACACGCAAAATTGTCACATAGAGCGAAGTCATCTGAAGGTGTTTTTCTATTGGTTGCTGCTAGCTCATTCACTGCCATTGACGACTATAGACGTAAAAAATTCATGTGAACTATTTCTATTAGTTTAACATTTTTTCATTTCATTTAATTTTTTATGAAAACCTAGAATTTTTTTATTGTACATTTATAACAGATATAAAATTATCATGCGATTAATTACGATTAAACGGCCCTTATTTTTAATATCTTTTTTTGATTAGGCCCGACAGGCGATTACCTTTTTTAATTGTAATTAATCACATGACTTTACTAGTTAACTAACGATTAATCACAAATTTTATATCTGTTCTAAATTAACAATACATTTTTTTTCTAGGTTTTCATACTCTTGTTAGCAAAAGTGAAAAAAAAAAGTTAAACTAATAGAAATAGTTTAAATGAAATTTTGACGTCTATAGCCGTCAATGGCAGTGAATGAGTTCAATGACGTCACTTCTGTGCGACACACTTTCAAATGTCCTTATTCCGGTTAATATCGAAATAAATATACTTAAATCATATTTAAAATCAACCCCAAAGGCTCATGTATTAAATTAATTACCAAAGACATAAACTAAGGACATTTTCACTACAATTATAGTTAGCTTAAGTTTTGTAAACATAAAATGTAGTTTGAGTTAGTTTTTGTTTTTTAAAAAGCATCTTTGTTTTTATTTTATTTTATTAATGAAAATGTATTTTTTTTTTATATTATAGTTTGAGTTTATTCGTTGGTTGTGAGTTGAAATTCTTGAGATGGAAGGTTACCTGGACAAAGGCGTAGAGGAATGCAAGTGGCAGGATGATCACAGCGGCAAAGGGTGTTGCCATGAGCACAATGATGCACACTTCCATGAGTTTAAAAACGTAGCTCAGCATCATCTTCAGGCCCTCGGGCACCATGCAGTCAATGGCGTCAATCTCTTTGGCAAAGCGGTTGAGCAAGTTGCCGCTGGGCGTGCACTCAAAGAAAGACATAGGCGAATGCAAAACATTGACCAGAAGGTCCATGTGCAGGTGGCGGGAGGCAATGATGCCGCAGATGGAAATCGCTACGGTTGTACCAAAGATTGCGATGCCTGAGGAGACAAAAAAGATGCTTGGTTATGTTTATTGCAGAACAAACTTGGGGAAAAATGGAAATAAAAGGCAAACATGGATCCTAACCTTGAACAAAACCCAGTGCTCCAAAGACAGACAGTTTCAGGTCGGCATCAATCTGGGTACCGTTAACAATTGGGTCATCGGCCCACATGCTCAGCCAGTAATTGTAAGCCAGCGAGGCTCCTTGCTGAAAGGCGTACAGGAAGACAATGGGAATGATGGTGGCCAGGCCTATGGTCTTAAAGTACTTTTGGTACATCTCCAGTCGCACCTGTAGTGGGGGGAAAATAAAATAGTCATCAGCCAACTGATAGGCTCTCTATTTTTTTTAAAGAAATCCTTGAATTATACACTCGTCTTACTCGTCCAGTGTGGGCCTTGTCAACCTCTGTGAGCTTGCCAAGCTCCTCGGGGACCTGTTCCTGCTCTGTTTCAGACACAGGCTCCATATTCTGCAAGTTTGTATTTGTTGTGTCACCCCTGGGACGAAAACGGAGAGAAGTCAGTTTCATCAAATTCAGTAAGAAGCTTGCTTTGGTCTGTTTTGTGGGGCCCAGTTTTACCTACCCAATGAGCTGCTCCTGAGACAAATCTCTGGAGAATGGCATGAAATCAACCATGCTGAGACGAGCGTTAGACCTCCTTGAGCCAGCTACGAGAAAGTCATGTTTTGCATTATTATAGGTTACTGTATTTGTCTCTTATACACTGATCAGCCACAATATGAAGGCTGCTTACACAATATAATGGGATTTAAAGACTATATAAAAATGTCTTTACAAAGATTATGATGATAGAAACTGTCATTGTCAATTAGGGCTGTCAAAATTAAAGCTATTAACTCTAGAGATTAAAGCGTTTAAAAAAATAACTCAGTTTTATTTACTTCCTGTGGTGGCCTTAGCCTCTGCTCATGTTTGCAGCCAGACTTGGAAGAGGTCACCGGCAGGAAGATGGATAAACGTGGAATAAAGTTAGTTTTACTTCCTGTGTTACTTGCTTGACGCTTGCTGGAGAATTCTAAAAGAATGTGAGCACTTTGCAACGGCACATTCAAATAGCAGATTAGTTGTATGTCTCTTGCGGATCAAAATAATCTCAAATCAAATCAAATCATCTCAAATTACCTTTACACGGTCTCGCAAACAATTGCTGCTGGAGAAGTTTTGAAAAGATTATAAGATGCAGGTAAAGAATTTTTTAGCGACAGTTTGTGTATTCAAGGATTTAAAAACTCTAACAGAACAGTCTTTGAATCTAAATATACTTTCCAATCTGTTACTCAAGTTAATATCTGTTACAAGCTTTGTAGAACATAGTAGTAGAAAAATGTGATTAAATTGTGATTAATTAAAGAGTATTGTGAAATTAATCAAAGGATGACCGTATTTGACTTACCAAAAAAAGAGGACACTTGGCCCAGTCTCGAGATATATAAATGATACTCAAACTTGACTCAAATTAAAAATTAAAAAAAAAAAAAAAAGTCCTTCTTGACAAAAGAATAATGACATAGTGTTCTATGCGCAACCCTTTTTGCTCCCGTGATCCAAATTTTTTTTTTTTATGTGGGGGGCTGCCCACACAGCTTTGGACCTTATCTGAACGCTCAGGACGTGAGGTATGTAAAAAGCTAACCTACTTTTTTCTTAAATAAACAAAACGTTTTAAAATATAACAATAATAACAAACAGACATTCCCGCAACATAAAATCTGCATACTTTTCCCTCAATCGAGCAGGCCATGGTCTACCAGCCAGGGTAACAAGACGGTGCACTCCGCCTCCCATTTCCCAATAAAAATCTGACATTTTCATAAAATGTATACAGCGCCCAAACAGGGTTGAAAAGTGGACATGACCAGGCAAAAGAAGACATTTGGTCACCCTAATATAGCAAAAACCATTTAAAATGTCAGGACATGGATAGACTCCTCCTCACTCACCTCTTTGTATGGCGCTTTCCTTCCGGTCGGTGCTGGCAAAGGTATGTATGAAATCCGCAAAGGCGCCACGGCGGCTGAGGAGTTCCTGGTAAGAGCCGCTCTCTGTGATTTCTCCGTTTACAAGTACAAAGATGAGGTCA
The DNA here is from genome assembly GCF_054856555.1 of Leptonotus elevatus. NCBI lineage: Eukaryota > Metazoa > Chordata > Actinopteri > Syngnathiformes > Syngnathidae > Leptonotus > Leptonotus elevatus. Next base: position 18,079,627 of record NC_141246.1, read on the forward strand.
GCTTGCGGCAGGAAGCTCATCCCATGGGTCACCAGGATACGGGTCTGCAGGGCCGCACAAATGAGAGAAATTGGATGAATGCACAATCCAACACTACATTGTGGCTGTCTGAAGACAAGAAATTCCGCCAAAGTGGCGGTTTTTGTTTTGTTACAACAACAATGCAGGCCGCAATCTTGTTAGTGGTTGAGGTGTTGTGAAAACGCAATTTCTCTATGAGAAATCGGTGGCATTCTACCTTGTCTCTAAGCACTCCCTTGGGTCCGATAACTTTGTCGAAGATGTGCTGACCAACGTGTGCGTCAACAGCAGACAGTGGGTCATCCAGCAGGTACACATCTGCCTTCCGATAGACAGCTCTGGCCAAGCTCACTCTCTGCTTCTGTCCACCGGAGAGGTTTAGGCCCTGTAAGGGAAGACTGTGAGGCAAAGTTCATAGAATTTAAGAATTTAATAAAACATCTTTACCTTCTCTCCGATTTCTGTTGCATCGCCAGCGGGTAGGATGTTCAGGTCAGGCAGCAGGGCGCAGGCCTCCAACACACGGTGGTACCACGTCTTCAGCTTTTCACGGCCGAAAATGATATTGTCTTGCACTGTGGCGTTTTGTATCCAGGCCTGCTGAGGCACATACGCTGTAGAACCCTGCAAATAGGCATATTAAAGAGAAGGCTCAAAGTGTTAATGTATTTACAGATACGAACATAACGAGGGCTTGAATGTGGAGAAGACTCTGTCGTACCTTCACAGTGACGCGGCCGCTTCTCTTCTCCGTTTCGCCAAGCATGGCAGACAGTAACGACGACTTTCCACTGCCCACATGTCCGACCACAGCCACAAGGGAACCCCGCGGCACATGGATGGAGATTCTGTGAACAGAAACAAGAAAAGTTCTGTTTGTCACTCCTGATTCACTTTTTAAAGGGAAAGTCAACCCCCCCAAAATTCTTGACAATATGTTCTATGCAGCCCAACTAGTCTAAATATGGTATTTTGGTTAATATTGTGTTAGTGGAATATGAGTTAAGCAGCAAAATCCAGCCGTTTTATCCATCTCAAAGGGGGCGGCTATTTTGCCACTTGCTGTCGACCTAAGTTGGCATCACAGTTGCTCAGGCAACGACCAATCACAGCTCACCTGTTCTCTGAAGCTGAGCTGTGTTTGGTTACCTGAGACCTGAGCAACTGTGATGTCATCTTAAGTCGACAGCAAGTGGCAAAACGGCTGGATTTAGCTGCATAACTCATATTCCACAAATGTGATGAGTGAGGTCACATATAACATATTTATTGTCAAGAAATGTGTAGGGTTGACTTCCCCTTTAACTACCGGTACTCTTGATAGGTCTTACTTTTTAAGACATGCAGGGCCCTCCGCAGCCCAGCTAAAAGTTCCATTTTCAATCAGCACATCCTCCCCATCTAAGCAGGAGAAAAGAAAATGAGCCATAAAATGATGCATATAGAGATAACACTTTAAAAGAAATGCCCCTTCAAGAGATTCATCAGAGGGCTGTCAGGCTGCAATTACAAGTAGATTTACTTCATGGTACGAATTACAGACTGTTTGAGCAAGTGTTGACAGATGTGAGACAGAAAAGTAGAGCATGTTTGCCTAATTTCTCTCCCCGTAAATCTAACATCTGAATTCTTGCGCTGATTTATGTTCGACCACTAAATGGGAGCATCCTGTCATTACTTTGTCTGTCTGTCACCCTGGAGGCCCAGGAAGTGACAGTGCACATCATTTATGTCAAAATATTGTGCTCCACAAACACAAACAACTCAATCTTGCGGTATGCCTACATTTATTATGACAGTCTTTATATGGGGAAATAGCAGCTTCTTCCTCCAGTGTAATCATTTAAACATAGGTGGGGTTCTTACCAGAACTCAATGGAGCCTTCAAGACATTGTCCTCTTTGAGCTCCTCCGAGCACAGATATTTTCCCAGACGGTTTAGTGAAACCAAAGCCTGGAACAGAGAAAGTAGTTCATCCTCTGACTATACACCGGCCGGCCACAACATTATGTCTTGCGAAATCCAGTGTGCTCTAATAGAGCTGTAGCAAGGTTTTGAATGGCGCTGTCAGAAATGATTTCATTCAAGTAGTCTGCCAGAGTGTTTTTGCGCCATATCGTACTTAGAGCTCTTCAAATATATTGGTTACCTCATTCAGCTACATGCGAGTCCAAATATTACACATGGCTCCCAGTATGTGGGTGTGCTGTTTTAAGATTACATTAAAAGGAAGACATTGTTGGAGATGAGCGGAGCTCCAAAAGTCATGCATTCTATTTTTATAGCGCTTTTTTAGACACACTTTACAGAGGAATAGATTTTACATTATTCATGCACACTGTGGTGGCAGTAAGGTACTTAAGTAGCCACAGCTGCCCTGGGGTAGGCTGACCGAAGCGGGGCTGGCAAACATTTGCACCTCCCATACACCAACGTGAGTAGCACTGGAGGTAATGTGTGTGAAAGGTCTTGCTCAAGGACTCAACGGCACATGACCTGTGGAGAGCGGGGATTGAACAGCCGACCTTCTGGTTACTGAACGACCGTCTCTACACCCTGAGCCATGGCCGTCTTCCAAAGTATTGGACCATAATAACTAAAAGCATCTCTGAATGTTTACGTGGTATACTAAGGAGAGGTTCACATGAGGATTTAAGATGTCTGTCTGGTGTATAGTTAGTTGGCATGTACGAAAATAAGGCAATGCAGCACCATTATGAGAGTTAAAAAACAACAACAAGTAATATATTAAAATCGATTCTGTATTTAACCACAAGCCAATGGAGAGACTTGTAAACTGGAGTGATGTGCTGGTACATGTTTGTTTTTGTTAGAAGTCTAGTTTGCAGCATTTGTAATAAATTTAAGTTTGTCAAATGTTTGATTTGTTAATTTGGGGGGGGGGGGCATTACAGTAATCTAAATGACTAAAGATTTCAGAATGAATCCATTTTACAGAGTCTGATACAGATAAAAATGATTTAACTTTTGAAATGTTCTTTAAATGATAAAATAGAAAAAGAGGAAATATTATTTTCAAAAATCACGCCATAGGTTTCTGATGTGCTCACTGGGTTGTACAGAGATGCCTGAGAGAATTCAGGCCTACCAATGACATTTTGAAACATTTAAATTGGAGAAAATTCTCTGCTGTTCAGTGTAGCTAATAATCTGGATGAGATCCTCAAGTGAGGCGAGGTGTTCAACAGACACAGATACGTATAATTGTGTCTCATCAGCAAAATATTTATATGATAAGTTATGTTGTTGTTTTATGGAACCAAGTGGGAGCAAGTCGTCACACATAGACAAGAGATTTTAGAAATGCAATTAGACTGATGTCTAGCAGCGTATCTGATAGCATAGTGTTAAATTAGTAGCTCACTGGCCATTATATTTATTTATTTATGAAGGCTTATGCATTATTTGGGAGTGTAAGAACAAACAATATGATGGCAATTTTGAGTGTATGCTTACCTGCATGGTTGTGCTTATTGCAAATGGAAGCTGGCTAAGTGGGGTCTTCAGAATGTTGATAAGCGCCATTGAAACAAAAACCTTCTGCGCGTCCAGGATGTTTTTGTCATCAAGCATTATGTAGACTCCAAACATTGCGAAAGCAATCTGGAGGATGGCAACACATACGATTATAGAAATGCAGAAATGCGCCCACACTCGCATTCACACAATTTAAAGCCTTCAACGAACATAAAACACATATTTTCGGAATGTAAGAGGAAGTTGACGATAACCCATTATATCTAAATATAAATAGCTTTCACTTATACGAGGCTTTTCCCCCTTCAAGGTATTCAAAGCGCTTCAACACTGTCTCCTCATCCACATGCCAATGATGCAGCATTGATATTAGTTTTGTACTTTTATGGTGCTTTGTTAATAAAAAAGTAAAGTATTTTGAGTGAAGTGTTCAAATCTTACCATGAAAGAAGAAGAATTAAAAGATGCAATCGAGATGGAATAAAGGATCTGGGATTTCTTCAGGGCCTTCAGCTCTTTTTCTCGATAGCCCAACACTTGCTCCAGGAAGGCCTTCTCCCAGGCATAGAACTTCAGAATCTTTATTCCATTCAAGATCTCGTTCATTAGTCTGATGCGGCCATCCATGAACTTCATTTGAATTTCCTGTTAACCAGAAAAACATGTCTTAACTTTTATTTATGCACAACAAATAGCAGAGAATGTTTGTGAGCATGGACCTCTTCTCTCAATACAGCATAACATTTGTTTTCTTCTCCTGAATATAATATAACTTTTGAATATAGTAACAATTCATGACAGTTTTGCAATTAAGGGCCAGAAATGCGGTCACAATGCAGTACTGGGTTTGATTAAATTAGACTTCAAATTCATAAAACCGCTTGACGTCTCCGAGAATTGCGAAGCTCTATCCAGTCATTGTTGTATCGCACTATGAAGGGTGGAGCAAAAGACAAGACAAAGTGTACCATCCAAGCCCCAAACCCACATGGCTCCTCGGCTACTATCTAAACCAGATGTGACAATCTGGACCCTGTTTGGTCCAGATTGGCAACACGAGAGCTGCGCTGAAAGAAATCGTAAGGATTCCTGTGTTATTATTATTATTATTAATAATATTATTATTGTTATACCTGCAGCTTGCTTCTCTTCTTTGCTATCAGTCCATTCAGTGGGAAAATGAGGATGACTGTGGAAATTCCTGCCAAAGCTGATGGTCCAAGGTGCTACCAAAAGGAAGGCAAACTGTCGTTATAGTAGTAGTAGTAGTACAAGAAGTTTCAGTCAGACAAATCAAATGAGAACATTCTACATTCACATACTTGCCACAGGAAGAAAAGACAGAGGGCAATTTCTATAGGGGCCAGCCAGACAGCGTTGAAGTAAACCACAAAGTCCATGAGCTTCTGAGTATCTGCTGAAACCAGATTTACAATCTCTCCAACAGTGCAGGTTCTTCTGGCAGAGCTATTTATCACCAAAGACTGGAATGACAACAAAAGAGACATTCTCTTGTTGAGTGCACTGTAGAAATGATATATGCTGATATAAAGATGCGAATCCTACACTATATGGAGAAGTGTCTTGGAAAAATGAATGAATCAATGAGGGTTAGGCTAGACGTCTTGACCAAGTCTTCATCTTAACATGACATTTTATTTTTTGACGTCTGTCAGAATATGGTGGAATAATGAAGTTTTGGGTCAGGATACACAATGCTCACCTTCCTGTAAACAAGGCCCATAACAGCAGTCTTAACCCTCATCCCCACTGTGAAGCAAGTGTACATGTACTGATGGTTGAAGAGGGACTGGAGGCAAGAGAGCAGGAACATGAGAGTGGCGTAGAAGTAACCCTTCCACAATGGCGCATCTTCATCTCTCATGAAGCCCAGGAGAAGGCTGAAGACAGAGCGGAGAGCAGAGTTTGCACATTTGCATGCACCGCTTACACAAATCAAGAAGAATCAGATACAATTTCCCTGTCAACAGCATTCAAATTCAGACTTTCGTGTGTCTAGTGATTGCAACACAAATTCACTTCAATTAAAACAAAGCGGCTTTGTTTGCGCAACATTGCTCAGCCCGTAGCCAGCCTGCACTCACACCATGCCAGCAAGTGTCTTATTGTGGTCTGTCTGTGTCTGTGCCATTCACAGACCTACGCTGTGTGCCTTACTGAGGCAAAGGGCTGCGGTTTCGTCTACTTCTTGTTTACAAATCCATGACTCTAATTAACACTTCAAATAAATCAGTGTTTGTGCCTGAAAAACAACATTCCAGTCTCACCACTGGAGCAGTACGGTGAGAGGGGGCCTTGACTTGCTGTCATTGTTGCCAGATTACAGAGTTTTGTTTGGTTGTCTTTGACACAACTGCCTACAAAACGACAATGGCATTAGTATCTGGGATAAATACGGCACATGTCTGAATTTAAATTTCAATGTGATATTTTTGTTGGCCGTATTTTTTAAATCATCAATTTTTTGTTTTCAACTGAATTCCATCCAGGTAGGTTGAGTCCAAGTTTGGAGCTTTTGGCAGCTGCTTTATGCAGTACATTCAACTCAGTGTCACTTGGTTTGTGGGGCGCAGGAACAACACAAACTCAACAGTTTCTATTTCTAAATATAATGACTTATAAAACTGCACTATACCTCAAACCTCATTTTATTTATTTATTTTTTTTTAACCAAAAATGCCCAATTTGTGTCAGACGTGTGTTCACAAAATCTTCAAAACAGCTCTTTGTGATCTTGGAGCCCCCAATATCAAACAGCATTAACCTTACACTTAGAGAATGGACAAAAGTATTTGGACACTGTGTGTGTAATGTGAGGTGTCGCAATATTGTACTTTGGTCCATATAGTGTAACCTAAAATTCTCATATAAGACAAATTGCTGTGCTTCGTCTTACCTCAACACCTGAGGAATGGCGAACATGAAGATATCATGGAATATGATACACATGGTACCAGTAAGGAAGTATGGACCAAACTTGCGTGCCAGAGTTCTGAACAGAAAGAAGCCAGAGCTCTGCTCTTTGTGAAGCTTCCTGAGGAGCTGGGCTTGGTCGGGCATCCTGCTCCCCAATGCCACACCTGATGTCAAGGCCTTTTCCTGCCTGACATGGGGGTGAGAAACATAGTCACACACATGCTGGGGCCCATTATTATTATTTACTATGCAACACATTGGCTCCATCTTTATGCATTGTACAGTAGGAATGCATTTGTAATCTTAGCACAGTCACACTTTGTCTGGACCATTAAATCAAGTTGGGTCAAGATGAGAGCTGGCTATAGTGAAAAATATGAATTGATTGAATTTATTGGGGAAATGTTCTTTATGGTGACATTTTGAAAGCAGTGGAACGGATGATATTACAGGCCACATGAGCAGGTTGGTGAGTACTGTCTAACTCAGGGGTCAGCAACCTTTCCTGTCAAAAGAGCCATTTTAGGCCAAATAAATAACCAAAAATGTGTCTGGAGTCGCAAAATATTGAATTATTGTGATGAAGAAAACAGTGTGTTAGGGTTAGACTAATGTACTGAGGTCGTAAGAGGTAAATAGAGCTGCACCATAACACAAAAATATGCAGCATCCAATGCGTAGAGATTCATTTTCTTCTACCTTTCGTCTCTTACATTTTTTTATATTTCTTGGAGTAAATTTTCAGAGTTCATTTTTTCATACATTTTTTTTTACTTCTGTCAAATTTTAGAAATTTTTGCCAATTTTATGGACATCTTATGCTCATTTTCTGCATCTCTTCTTCCCTTTTTGGACATTTTATGGCAATTTTTTTGACATTTTGTTCTACCTTTTTTGCTATCAGTTTTCTGACATTTTGGGCAATTTTGTGGACATTTTATGTTAATTTCCAGGATTTCTTCTTTTGTTTTGGGATATTTTATGGTTGCTTTTTGAACATTTTCTTTCTGGCCTTTTTCTGCCTTTTCGGGGGCAATTTTGTGGACATTTTATGGTAATTTGGGGGATTTCTTTTGTGTTTTGGGACAATTTATGGTTACTTTTTGGACATTTTTAGGTCATGTTAAAAAGTTTTTCATCAAATCTTTCATCTATCTTTTTCTGGCCATTTTTAAATTTGGACGCTGACATTTTTTTAAATTTTTAATTATTCATTCATTCAATTAAAAAAATATTTAATTTAAAAACTAAATATATAAAAACAAATAATATTTTCTACAACATCCACAGGGAGCCACAGAAGAGGAACTAAAGAGCCACATGTAGGTGCATGCACAATCAGAAGAGATTATTAATGAGCACAGCATGTGCACTTGTGCACTGCTAACATTTTACTAATGTAATCTGTGGTGCTTGCTCTACCTTTTGATGCCAGGAAAATCAGGTTATGTCGTCAGCGTTATTATGAAATAATGACTGGCATGATGCAACTTGAATAAAAAGTGTTACAAACCAGAGAAACGTTTTTACATGTGATTTAAAGTGTCTTTGTGCAATCTGAATGTTTTTGTATTTTTATATATCTTAATTGCATAAGTTTATCTCACTTTTGAATTTTGGCACATTCCACTGTCCAATCCTCTTGCAGCACAGAAATAATCTTATGTGACGTGTCTTCCTCTCTCAGCGTCCATAGATCTTCTGCTGCCAGAGGAGTGCGATATCCCTTCACAACAAGTCTGAGGAGTAAGCGTGGTAATGATTCACACATAATTATCAACAGATCACACACACACACTTGTAAACAAGTACAAATGTTGCTGGGCTGAGTCATTTGTGGGCTCAAAAAGGGAGGTTTTGAGGACCTTACCCGGTAAACCACCAGAAGAGAATCTTGGACAAAAAAGAGGCGTCTTTCACAGGGCAAGGATTCTGCAACAGAAATAAGAAAACAGAGTGATTCTTTTTTTAACCTTAAATGCTAAGCCTCTGCGCTTTTACTGAGTATAATAGCAAAGAGTGTATTTATGAAATGCAAATAAATGGTGTTTTAGAGTCGAGGCTATGAGCTCCCACGAGTCAGCATCCTGTAACTAGAGCCCAGTGTTAGCACAAGGTATAAATGATGTTTGAGGTCAAAAGCAGCAGACGGAGAGGAAATGTGTCATCGCAAACTGTCCTATACATATGCACACAGACACACGCGTGCACACAAAAAGTTTGCCTCCTCAACCATATGTTTCTCTGCATCCTGCCACCCACTCACCAGGCTATTTGCTCTCTTTATACCAACACTCCAACGTTTCATCCTTCACTTCCTCTCTCACTGTGAGTAAGTCTAACCAGAGGAGGAGAAGGAAGTGGAGGAAGAAGAGGAGGACACACCAAGGAACAACCAATGGGTGTGTCCACGACGCCAGTCTGTGGCTTCTACACCGCACCAGCGGCCAGAAATCTGCTAGGGACTTTTCCAGCTGTTTTTATGGTTTATCACCAGGGAAATATTACATCACAACACTGTTTGATTGATGAGGGCCTCACTTTCAGTGACCTGAAGAGGTGGTTTGGTAGGCAAAATATCAGGAACAGCTCTCAATATGACGTTATGCAGTTCTACACTACTGGAAACTACCATAATAAAGATGTAGTTGATATTGTAACAAATACAAATAATTAGCTTGTGAAAAAAGGAGCTGTATGACGACGTATTACGGTCAATTAGCGAGAATGAAATGAGAAAAGACAGTTGACAAGAGAGTCCTGAAGCAGGACGTCTGTGGCAGCATTTACGTAATTTGTCAACCAGTCACGTTGAGTTTGGTTGTGACGCCAGGGTACACACATAAATTGCACACTTGTTTCGGTAAACGGTAAATTGACTTTAAAGCTGCCATTAATGTCCTACTTTAGGATTCTCTTGTCGATTGTCATCGCGACGACGACTTAAAATTTCGTCATGACGAATTTCAATCTTGTAATGATGAATTTAAATCTCGTGTTGTCATATTTTTTTCCCGTTGGGTGATAGTACGCCGTTGTAGAGCCGTGTTCAGTGATTGCTAATGGACAATTCCGAGCTTACGTCACAATAACGTCACTTGGTGAAAAAAAGCTCTCCGCTTATTGAAAAGCATTGGACGTTGTAATTTGATTTGTGAGGATTATTTTGATTTCAAAATGTGATGTAATGCTGTTTGACTACTAAAACAATCTGCCTGCAATGGCAAAACTGTGATAAGAACAGAAATTGGACGTAGTTGGTCGAATGTTAGATGAATATCCTTACATTTATAGGCACATCTACATTTATACATTAAAATGAAAGAATCAAAACTGAGTAGGTATACAATTTAGTTAATAGGTCATCTGAATATTGTACATTATGATAGTAATGTAGAAACTGTTCCTTAGAAAATTAAAGCGTGCGACGTGCTAGCTAAAACATGTCAAAAGACTAGCATATGGCACGTTAGCTAGCATGGAGCTGCGGTGTTGGTTTGGTCTTGGATTGAGTTAGCCTGGCCAGCTAGTCTACACACTTTGAATATCCTATTCATTTGTGTCAAAAATGTCAGCGATGGATGATTGGAGTGATGTTTTGCCTATTTTTATTTAGGATATATGTTTGCCCTCGTGTTGCTAAGAAAACGCGCGGCCGACAAGAGAGGAGGGGGCTTCACTCCCTTTATATAGCTAATGATGCAAGCTGGTTAACGCCTAAAATATGTAGAAAACAAAATAATACATTTTATCACACTCATAATTCTTACCACTTAGGAAGTGCTCACTACAAAGCACCGTGGTGTTGGTTAGCCTCCACTATTTCACAGCTTTTACACGTTCAGGGTCCATGGGAAAAACATGGAATGGTGTTTTCCACCATATTATGGTTGGAACATCCAACCATACAACTAACTTTAATGCATGATTTTCTGAGCGCTTTATTTGCCAGTCACAGGTAAACTCAATACAATACGCCGTTATTTTTTATCGTGTAAGGGCCGTTGCGTTGAAATGTAAAAAATGCCAGATGTTAGGAATTGTTGTTTCAGGTTCCACTGGACATTGAAATACGTGTGTCATGTTAACGGTATGCAGGAGGACAAGTAAAAACCACACATGCGTGTTCACACTCTTCTCACAGGAAGCTAAAGCAGTGAGGTAAGAAGGTGAAGAGGTGAATCACATCATTGCCTCCAAAAGGCACAGTGTCCTGCAAACAAAAGTTTTGGACCACAAGATGCTCAGGTAGGATAACACTGGAGTGTGTTAACAAAAGTGGGATACATTTTCCTCTCCCTACCTTCTCAAAGACGTGTTTCCCCTCTGGAGGCAGGTCGGCAAAGCAGCACAAGAAGAGCTGGACCAGTTGAATGGTGAAGTAGGAGAAAAAAGCCAAGTATCTCACAATATCTGAGTCAATGCCCTGTGGAGTAAGTAAACAGCAACCTTAAGAGACCACGATGGCAACACATGAGTCAGTGAGTTGATTTGGTGTAATCTATTACAGGCCCGTTTTGTAAGTCAGACTTATTTTCTTTAAAACCACAAAGACAATTAATGGTTTTGTGGATGGAAATGTCAAAGCAAAACTAACATTATATAACCAACAGTTTTCAGTAGCATCAACATGTTGTTTTGATGGCTTCATCTCCACCAAATTTCCTCAACAAATCACACAAAATTCCATTGACTTCATCTATCTTCATTATGGTTTTGAGTGCACTTTCACCAGAGTCACAGCACTCAATGGACTTTCCCGTTTATTTCCTTTTCCCCCATACGTGCACACATGATATGGTTTAGACTGTACACCCACAACACAGATGCAATAGTCAAGTTTTAGAGCATAGTTGCGCTAAATATACACAAAATATTGTCATATAAATGTTGTAACATTTAAATGTGCCTCTCAGTCACCCGGACACACAAGTGTAAATCGGGAAATTGTGGTTTTAGTAACTTTAGTAACACTAGTTTTGTGACTTTCAATTAAAGGATCAGCTGTGATATAAACTACTTATATGTGTCTGTATGCAGAACCCTTTGTAAATGTTATTCTTGTCATACAGATATACACAAGCTGTTTAGTTTGGCACGTTTTCACTCTTGGGTCAGCGCCACAGCCACAACGAGTTTGTTGTGCAACAGTATGGGTATGTATGCAATCCAGAACGACGGTAAACATAAACAATTTTCTCTGAGCACTATGGAGCCGTGCCCAGAAAGGGGTTATAATGTGACCAAATGGATCTTTTTACATATAGAAAAACAAGGTTAAGTTGGTCAGAAGTGTGGATGAGAAAAAAATGTAGGTCAAGTAAGAATGGCCAAGGGTCCACAAACATGAACCCTGTCTTCAGCCTTCAACAATGTCACTTTCTTCACATATGTGTCAGGAAAATATGTGACAGCAAAGTGTCTATGGCAATAAGTACATTTTACAGTATACTGTAGATTTGTTACATGTTACATCATCGTGATTTCCCCAAGGTTTTCTTCTGGTACACCATCGGTGTAAATGTGTGAGTGAATTATTTTCCTTACATGGCCAGGCTGTACCTCACCTATACCCAAAGTCTAACGAAATTGGCAGGGTAAAGGGAACATATAGGCAAACAACCGTTCACACCCATATTAACACCTGTGAACAACATAGAGTCCTCTATAAAACTAAGATGCATGTTTTTGGATTGAGAAAACCAGTGCATGTGAGTGGTGCACATTCAGACTTCTCGCAGGAAGGCCTGGCAGACCTGCTCACCTCTAGGCCAATGTGCCGCAAATTATAATGAATCATGTTATTTATAATTATCGTTGGCAGTTATAAGGATGCCATTGGAAATGAGATGGATAAACGTTCAATAAGTATAAACAATAAATGGAGAAAATAAATCGAATAAAAAGCTATTCAAATCTCATTCATGTGTAACTGTGTCTATCAGATGAAAATAAGACGGGCTGGAATTAAGAAAGAATTGAATATTATGCTGTAGAGAAATGACACGAAAGAGAAAAATGGTGTCCGTGTGTGTTTTATAACATTGAAATCAAAATGTCTGCCCAAAGTGTGAAAATTTGAAGTGTGTATTATAGATTAACATCTGGCAGTGCATTCACAGTGAATGAGCCAATAGCGGCAGCACTGACGTTCTTCTGGTCTGACCCTGCACTGCCATGGCTCACCAGCATTTATCCCAGACCCATCATTACAACCCCCAAGCAGTGTGGGAATGTCACACTGAGGGCGATAAAACCCAAAATATGGATGCGTGTTTGTTTGTGTGTTTTTTCTTTCTTTTTAGAAATGAAACGAAACGCCCCAACCAAAATATAAACTTAGCCCCATTCAACAATGGTTGCAGTGTTTCACAGCAGGCACAGGAAGAAAAGAAAAATTTAAACGCACGCAGGCTTGACCAGAATTGGCAGTGTCATCCCCCAACACATGGTTAATGTTCAGTTACCCTGGTTTAAAATGGAGGATGAAATAACACTTTGCTGACATAGCATATAGCTCAAGCTGCGCTCTTGGAAATGTGTGTCTAGACTATGGGCAGCAGCACATTTGGTTAGATATGACTGCATGCTATTTGAACCTACAGGTTCAATGGGGACAAACCTGATATATAAAACAATCATAATAATGGAGTATTGCAATCAATACATAACAATAACAACATACCTCATCTATGGCCAGCTGGATTTTTGCTCTGAGAGGCACCAGGGAACAAACAACAGCCAAGACCCAGAAGAGGAAGAGGAATACAGAAGAGCGACAACCTCGTATTCTTTCCAACTGGATGATACATAGAGCCAGAATCTGAACAGAAACAGAGAGACGGAAATGATTTATACATTTATAGGGGAAACTTCTTGCCAAAGCTAGCAAAAATAGTGCCAAACTCATACTGAGGCTTGGAATTCTGTTATGATTTCTACCAGTTAAAGCAAACATTAACACACATTTCATTTTACTATGCTGCAGTATTTTATAATATGATGCTTTCATGAGGCCAGAGAGTAAGGCAGTACGCTTCACTGATTCGGTGGAAGAAAACAAAGCGCTCTTTTAAATATTTTTATCGCCAATTTTACTACCAACAGAGCTGAAAAGTTCAGCTTGGTTTGATCAGCACTGGTTCTGGCAATTTAGTTGTCAGGATTTTCGCTTGCCTGGCTTAGCCTTAAAAAAAAAAAAAAAAAAAAAAAAAAACTTTAGGCAGAGATAAAACCTCTCATGTTGTTTTCTACAAAATAAGTGTCAGTGTTGGGACGCAGTTGTCCTCAGTGGAGTCATGCGTGGGGTGTTTAGCCACTATCCAAGTGGTTGGCCAAATGAGACGTCACACTACTGGGCCAGCTCACCAAGTGGGGAAAAAGTACATTTAGGTTTCCAAAAGAGCACCACATTGGTTAACCTGGGATGATCCACAGTACTGCCTATTTAAGGCTAGTGGTAATAGGATTTTCCCATCAACAACTTGATATGGGGAGATTTCTGTGTGCCCTCACTGATGTAAACAACATCGCTGGCTTCCCATTTGAACTTGTTGTTTATGTGTTTGTGAATGTATCTTAGCAGGCACTGGGCGGACAACATGTTTTGCCTTTCTCTGACAAATTACACCATCCTATAATATCTCTTACGAGACGGGATTCAGTCAAATGTTTTAACATGCCTTGAACACAAGAATATTTGACTGAAAGAGGCTCACATTGTGTAAACAATTGCAGGCCACAACATACAGTAAAGTATGTCGGAGTAATATTAATACGATTTAAAACCAAACTTCTGGGCTTACAATAATACTCATTTTGTGAGACTCAGTATTAAATGAATAAATTGTGCATGATATCACAGTGTATCAAGGTACAAAATATTCTGAATGTCTCAGCAGGCCTATTGTAGGTGGCAGTTCTATACCACATTCAAATACAACAACAATAAGGGATTTTTTCGGCCAATCAGCGAAAAAAGATAATTGATCAGGATTTGATGGGGGGATGGAGCCATACAGTATATCTATTTAAACATCTTTTAGATTTACTCTCTAGTCGACTGGCCCAGCCCATTAATAGCAAAAATCTGTGTGTAATTGACGGCAATTTATTTTCTTTTTTTTTCATGCATTACGCATGACCCCCCCCCCCCCCCCAAAAATACATTATCACTGATTTTGTATATAACGCAAAAATATTGAGCTAATCAAATCAGTATAAAGTCTAATGTTCTTGAAGAAAAGGATGCATCTATACATGAGATATATCAACAAACTTGACTTTTTAAAAATGATCATTATACTGATTATGGTTCACAATGTGAAATTCCTCTCACATTCTGCAATATACAGTACATTTATTTCACACTACACATAAAGCAGACCACATGAAAGAAACATTTGCATTGCGCTCAGAAATACGTTAAGACAAATTACATTTTATTTTTATAAAAATACTGCTCTGCTGTTATGGGCTGGAATAGTGGAGGTTGAGATGGCAGGCCACTTTATAGGGTTGCTGCAAAGATTGTCAGTGTCTCAGTCTGGAAAGACTCGACTTTGGACAAATACTGAATTAAATATTTCGTAAAAGAATTCAAAATCCCAGGTTTCTAGCACATTCTATCCTCAGATGATGAGTTTTAAATTGCATTTCTCCAAACCTCACTGTAAATGACCGAAAATTGTGCTGTGCAATTGAAAGTCCCTTTTATGACTTGCCATATTACTGTAAGCCATCAAGCCTGTTTGCATCTACTGTATGAGTAAGTGGGTGGAACTAAATCCGTCACTGAGCCCACAGTAAAATCTCTACCTTATAATTACGCTGGAGGTTTACAGGAATGATGAAGGCTCAACTTTTACAGTATGTCATGGGATCCCATATCCCAAATCCCACATACTGTACTACTCATTTGGGATAAATTTCCCTAAAAAAATATTGATGTTAACTAACAAATAAGAATTGTGGGCGTATGGATCACTTTTAACTGTTCTAGATATATTACTTCAACTACTATCCTGTATGTTGATGCACCCCGTATATGGCAGTATATTGCTCTGGTTTGTGCCACGTGACAAGGAAACGTGAGACATAGCATCAAACGTGCGACTCATCGTTGACACACCAAGCACCAATGTGAAGAAAGTGTAGCTTGGTGTCATGTTATTCTACACCACTCGATAAAGTTATGCCATGTGGATGACAAAACGGTTTTAGGCAGAAACAGTGCGAGCAGCAAGTTGTTCAAACACCTGAAGACCAATAAAGGTAAAATTTAATATGTTCATTAAAATGCTGTAAAATAAAATGGAGTGCTGTCACTACTGAATATTTTAATCGACTAATCGGATTATTTTTAATTTTGCACTAAAGCGTGTTAAAAAAAAATCCCCTTATTTAACCAGTCATTGGTGGTTATTTCATACTTTGTATTTGCATATAGTCATTATAAGGGGGGGTTATGTTGTTCTATGCTACCAGTTCGGTCATTGTTTTCCAAAGTGAAAATAGATGTTTGCAAATGTCTTATTTTGATTAAACACAGAAGACAATCAGTTTTATAAAGGCCTACAGAAATCAGTGAACAATAACTGTTGATATGCTGAAATCAGAGGACTTAAAAATAAATGGCTCCAAACGATTACTCAAATATTCAAATAGTTGTTGATTAATTTGATAATCGATTACTTGTCAATTCATCAATTAATTTTGACAGCTCTACATCCCACTCCATCCCTGAGTATCAATATCATATCAAATCCAAAATGTGTGGCATCACCCACCCCTATAACAATCACCATCCTGAGCATATCTCACATTATCATGTTTGCTGGCTCTGCTGATGTGATATATGACAACCCCCCGCCCCACCACCCCAAAATAAATGAACAACTCTGAAATTAACCCTCAACACAAGAGATGTCTTAGTGCATCTTTATCCCCAAAGCATGCTTGTGTTTATTCGGGAGTCTGCAAAGACCACAGGTGGGCAAGGCTGTCTGGGTTGGGGAGCGAGAAACCAAAAAAAGGCCTGCACAGAGTGGGTGCTTTGTAAGTAAAGCAGCAGTGCCTGCCTGGATGTGCATCTGACTGCATTGTGATGCATCCATCAGCCCAAGTCTTGTCAAGGTACACGACTGTCATACTTTAAAGCTTTGTGCCCCCCCCCCCCCCAAAATGAGACCATGGTCATGAATGAATGCAACGTCTACATATATGAAAATTTCACACCTAACAACCACACACACAGTGAACTATGCTTTTATGTACACTAATCCCACATGAAACTGTAAATGATGCAAGAAATATTCTGCACCATGATGATTGATGGTCAAATATAAACATGTTTGCAGGGTAATGCAATATTTACATTGACTGCAACACTATAAATCTATCCTTAGTTATTTTGCTTTTCACCTCAGTGTCTTGTCAGTGAATGATACACTCTATATCCTTTCATGTGTTTGCACATTAACGTGTGAGCCACATTCCCAGAAATTTCCCGTTGCCCTCGGCAACACCACAGGAATGTCTGACGGGTTTACTCACTTACGCTAAACAGAGAGATTTAAGGAATCATCATACTGTAGGACTGCTGATGGTTGGGAATGCATTGATGCAAATGCCTTCATGGTATGGTAAAATTATCTAGAAAAAACTTAAAGAGAAAAAAAGTTTCACATCAAGACGATAAGACCGTCCAACAATTCACGTTCACATGGACTCGACAAAATACTGTAATATGCGTGCCAGGTCAGAATTTGGCAATGTCACTTTGGGAAAAAAAATATTAGACACGTAGGGCCTCCACAGCAAATCAGTTGTGTCCAACCTACGGCCCAGGGGCCACTTGCGGCCCACCATACATTTTTTGGGTAGCCCACGGCAGCTATTTTTGACATGGCCACAATGCAAATTATCTAGCTATGCAAAGACACACATAGATTTACAGCTAAAATAGTAACTGAATTTCTGTTTGTGACACTGTGGAGATCGTTTCAGAAACAAATGTGGTTTCATCCACTTGCTGCTTAGTGTCAAGGTCCGATTTGTGAAAACATCACATTAATAAAGTGTGATCAGTTTACTACAGATTGATCTTGTTGTGGTTCAGAATATCGAGTTGGGATTCAGCTGTTGCTCAATGGAGAGGCAGCTCTATTATAGTGACAGAAAGGGATCACCCCAAAACCTAAAAAAAATAATCCTGAACTATTTGCCTTATGACCTTTAGCATTAGCACTACATTATATCAACAATGTGTAATTGCTTCTTTTTTTCTTTTCTTTTTACCGTGATTAATTATGGAAGATGATAAGGGCCACTGAAGAGAGAAAAAAAAAAGTTTGGCAGGATTCTCACTTTATTCTCAGAATTCTGACCCCTAGGCAGTATTGTGACTTTTTTTTTTTAATAGTTCTGACCAATCCGCCCACGGGTTGTGAGAATTCTGACTTTATTCTCAGAATTCTGACTTGTGAGAAAGTCAGAATTCTGACGTTATTAATGTTACTATTATTCTCACTTTAAAGTCAAAATTCTGAGAATAAAGTCAGAATTCTGACTTTAATCTCAGAATTCTGACTTTAATCTCAGAATTCTGACTTCAAAATCAGAATTCTCACTTTCTCAATTTAAAGTCAGAATTCTAAGAATAAAGTCAGAATTCTCACAATTCTCACTTAAAAGTGAGATTCTGAGATTAAAGTTAGAATTATCACTTCATTTTCAGAATTCTCACTTTAAAGTCAGAATTCTGAGATTAAAGTCAGAATTTTGACTTTAACGTGAGAATTCTGAGAATGAAGTGAGAATCCTTCCAAACTTTTTTTTCTCTCTTCACAGGCCCAAATCCTCTTCCGTATTTAATAAATAAGTTGAAGCAAAACAATAAAAAATAAAATAAAAATTCAAAGTGGCCCTTGCATCTTTCTATTTTTCTGTATGTGGCCCTCAGAAGAAAAAGTTTGAACACCCCTGCACCAAAGTGGCCATTTTTGAAACTGTCTTTTGTATTACCTCCGGAGGCCTTTCACGTATGTAGGTAATAAAACTCCCCTGGTCACAGTAGAAGTGCCAGACATTGTGTTAGAAGATGGTTATGAACATTAATGCAACAGCGCTGTGACCTGCCATGGTTATTTAGGTTGTATTGCATCCCATCCTTGCACTTATCATGTCCCGTCTTTTTCACATATGACCACTTTAGACAGAAGCGATATTGGTGCTGTTAAAATAAATTAATACATGAAGCAATTAATTCAACCTGTTTTCAAATGTTTGTGTTTCAGCCTGTAAATTGACACTAAAACTGGATAAAACCCTACTTTGAATATGAGTAAAAAATCATTTTCACATGCTAATGGAAATCAACCATTTGGCTCTAATTGCATTTAGATTTGATTGTCAAAATGTTTGCTAATGTACATTTTCCCTCACTAACAAAAAAAAAAGGAAGGGAACAAAAGAATTCAAGGAAAGCCTTCTTTTTTTTTTTACCACAGTCATGCTGCGTATGATGGGGCTAAGAAGGAAGATCATGTGCTGCTCGATCTCCTCACTCCTCTCCAGTAAGATGTAGAAAAACTCCACAAAGCCAAAGGAGGCCAATAGAAATCCGAGCACCTAAATGGGACAGTGAGATCAGGTTCAGGTTTTATTGAACTAAATTGTCAAGTATATCCTTTCCACAATGCAAGACTCACCATCTTAGCGATACAAAGGGAGGACACCTGAATGCGTCCATGGTCATGGCAGTAAAGATGAAGGCAGTAGAGGGGGGCTAGGAACCACAGATAGACACAGGGGACCCACACGAGAACTGTGTTCTGAAAACACTGGGTCAAGTCTGGATTGGCTGTGTACCATGTGCGGTTCCAGTCCTGCAAGACAGATAACAAACATTGCATTTTTTTCCCCCTATAATATTATGTTTGAAAATGATCAATGAAGCACAAATAATGCACTGCAAGATAACAATCATCCTAGAAAGTGAGAAGAATAGGGCTTAAATCCAGAGAATGCAGACTATGTTTTAGCATTCCTAGCGGGGCAGAGTGAAACCACAAACAATCAACAAAATTGTGAGTGAGTCCAGGCTGGACTGTGTGTGAGGAGGTCTTTCTTTTCTCTGAAAAGCTGAGTCAGCCTTCAAATGTGTTTGACCTTGTCACCGTCATTTTAAAGTAGGAGACAAAGAGATCAAAGATTATACCAGAAAACCAAGTTTACTCACAAAAACACAGGAAAGCATTTATTGGCCTGTTTATTTATAGATTACATAACATTGGCACATTTGGCAGAACCAAAGACTTTCGCAACAAAATAACATACTAAGTGGCTTGTTATTGTCGTCTTGCGTTTTATTGTTCATCACCTCAATGGCCTGCAGGGTGTCTGGCTCTGCTAACAAGATGCCAAAGGAAGTGGTTTTAAAGTTCCTCGTATGGAAGCACAGATTGGCAATGCTAAACTTGGGAGAGCGGCTCAAAGCCACAATGTCATTATATAACAAACACCCATGCACAGCTCTGTCATTAAACCCTTGAAGGTGCACTAGTTCAACAAATGTGGATTGAGACACTTAGTCATTCCAAATGAAGTGAAAATGAAAGAACATATGTGGCTCTATTTTCTTACACAGCAAAATTCTAGCGCAAAGCTAACTATCTGCATGGGTGGAGTTTTCTTTATTTATTTTTGAAGATGCCCAAAGATAGAAATTTGCATTTGCACCATTGTGTGGGTGAACACAGCTAACTTGATTCCTGGCTATTCGAAGCAGCTCTTCTCATTCCCTTTAAATTCTAACCTTGCCAGCAAGATGATTTCTCGCGGTATTTGTGAGTTCACAAACTCCAGAGAATACATCTTGTACCGCTCCCGCTGATACATTTGCAGCCGACCTTTCTTAGGTCGGACCAATCAGGCATTGAAAACCAATAAACGGCGATGGCGGTGGAAAACAAACAAACCGAACAGACGAATGGATGCTGCAATTAATTATTTTCTCGCAGAATTACTCACCGTTTCCTTGTTGAATTTGAACAGCAAGAGGCGTTTCGTGCAATTTTATCTGGTAAAGATGTTTGTGCTCTCCCCTACCCCCAAAGACGAGATGGAAGGCGAGATTTTCATCCGTTGTCTTGATTGGTCAGAACAAATGCGCAAAGATGCCGCATCGTCCAATCAGCTCGAAGTATTGTACAGCAAGTCCCGCCTTGAAGTACCAGATTGATAATGTGAAGAACTCCAGTGAATCCCAATTATCAATCCAGCTGGCGAGGTTATTTAAATTCAGTACAAGAAAGACTTCGGTCTACATGGCGGTATCATGACGGACGCGCACGCTATGTATGTTTGTAAGGACTCGCTGGACGCTGTTGTCACATTTATGAATGAGCTAGGATGACATACACCACACAATTAGTGGCGCACAAAATCTGCCTGTACTTTGATCAAATCCACCAAAATTCTGTTAGACCACATGCGCCACCACTTATTGCTAGCTTTTAGCTGGTCACTTAATGCTAACTTTTAGCTAATCACTTAATGCTAACTTTTAGCTGGTCTAACATCTATTCTACCCATTGCCACCAAATTGTCAGGTGTGTGTGCCGATGCGTAATGTGTAATAGAAAACACCCTCGGTCAGCCGGAACGCCCTAC
Organism: Leptonotus elevatus; assembly: GCF_054856555.1. Taxonomy (NCBI): domain Eukaryota; kingdom Metazoa; phylum Chordata; class Actinopteri; order Syngnathiformes; family Syngnathidae; genus Leptonotus; species Leptonotus elevatus. The sequence goes on from NC_141246.1 coordinate 18,100,757, forward strand.
AAATTGATAAAACTAGACATGATCAACTAGACTTGTCGACGAAATTGAAGCTGCGGCAATTTTTACGCTGAGCACATGTGCCCCTTTGCACCTTCAACAACTCACACTCCTTTGGTAAGACTTGTGGAAGACGTTGAAGTCATAAAACATTTATGAGGTCAAAGGTCACTGATGTTGGCCTGGCTCCCAATCTCTCTTCTATTTCATCCCAAAGGTGTTTAATAGGACAGAGGTTCTTTTATAATTAAAATTATAGGAGAACAAAGAGCTTGCTTACATTTTTGTTGTACAAAGCGTGTGTAAAAATATCAAAAGAGTGAATGTTCCAGCATGAATAGCGATTAGTCTCTGTTTCCCATAAGTTGCCACTGCTCATAGCCTCTGAAGCCAAAAGTGTGTGAATCATGGTCTGACTAGCAGCTACCTGTTTTACTTTGAATTGCAGCTGTATGTTTGTCTGTCTTACCACAGAGTCATATAAGTTTCCCAGCAAAATTTTTCAAGAAAAAAAAAACGACCCCCAAAAAATATCAAAGGTCAGTGTTATGTAATGAAAGGATTTGCACTCACTGTGCATCTGTGGACTCTGTAAGTGCATTTAGGTTCATTTAAACAGTATTACTATTATATTATTATAGCCAGTGAGTGGGCGGCAACTTTCACAGACTCTTCTGACTCCTGTGGTCAATGGCGAAGGGATGAACAGAACGCTTTCATGAGGACGCACTCCAAACATTTTCTTGTACATTTCACGTCTTATCCCCTTTCTCACCCTTGACTGAAATGGTTTCAGCAAACCATCAGCTTGGATGCCACAAGGTGTCTGCTCCATGACAAACACGCTGATGAGAAGACGAAACTGCTAAACCCTCCTTGCACCATATGGATTTAAAGCTGCAGCAAGTAATTTGTAATTAAAAAGTGGAATTGAACCTATTGCATATGAATATTGTATAAGTACATTTCTACTGTAAGTTTCCAGCTTGTTTCTTCTACACAGCTGGGCTTTGTGTGCTTTAGAGAAATTCCCATCACTACCGCAAGGCTGTGACCAAAAAGCCAGCAATGACGTTGTTTCATAGGTATGTGTAAGGTTCATTACTACTACAGTTAAAAAGTGAAGGTACTATGTAGCAAACGGCGGAGAAATGCAAACACAAGAACAATACAAAACATAGTCTTCACTCTTACAGAGCTCAAAACTTGACATCTTCACTTTAATGTGATACCTATCATATTTTACTTTCATTTTCCTAACATCATGTGATGGTCGTTGAAATGCTTGCAGGGCCAAAAACAGAAAGTGCTGTAATGGGAACCAGAAACATAGAAGGGGGCGTGATGAAAGCAGAGTGAAAAGAGGCAAGTTCTGACCGTGAACATTCCAACTGAAGTACATACATTGTTTTTGAGCCGAGATATGAAAGATGGAAATCTCCTAATGCATAGAAGCAACATCTCCAACTTTGAACTTTACAGTCCAGCAAGCTGCAACATGCTGGGCTATTCTCCTGCCACACTTAATGTGGAAAACAGCCTGTTAAATTCCCACGTGGACTACAAGAAGCGAGACTAATTGACAACATATTTGAGGGCAGAAAGTATCAGCCTCACATGGCTAGTGTTCTTTTTTTCCCCCTAACATGACAAGCAGATGGAGAGAGGAAGAAAGCACAAAAGGATTGTTGAGACTCACCCACAGAGGGTCCAGACCACTGAGTCGGCAGAAGGCATCCATCCACTCGCTTGCTGCTTCCCCTCTGATCCTCCACTTGTTGGGGTGGAACCGTCCTGCTTCTCACACACCTTCAGCACCCGTGTGCGTCCCAGTCAGGATAAAGAATTCACTGTGCGTCCTTGATGGATCTCTCCTCTCTTTTGAATGCCAATATTTCTAGTTACGCCTGTCCTTGCTAAAGTCTCTGAATGGCGCAGTGTTTATTAGCGAGTGAGTGTTGGAGTGTGTGACTTGTCCTCCCTTTCAGCTCTCAATGAAGGTTTGCATAGATTTGAACTGCTGCTGCCCTGAGAGCTTATGTAGTTCTGACTCTCACCCTGTCTGCCTGCCGGTTTATGAGTGTGTCTCCTTGTTATGTGGGTGGAAATATTTCTCTTTCTCTCGCTCGCACACCCTCTCCTCTGTCCCACATCTGCTGGATTTCAATCAAAACACCAAAGCTACTCCCCTCAATGGGATGACGGTCCCCCACCCCGAAAAACTCCTCCTACTTTCCCCTCACTGCCTCCTCTCCAAGTTCTTCTCCTAGCTTTTTTTTTGCCCACATCTTACACATCACCTCATCTGACCACGCAGTTTGTGCAACTTATACAATTTAAAGTGCGGCTAAAGCATCATTCAGAAGCTGTCAGAAGTCAGATATGACCAACTCAGTCGCTGTTGGGTGAACAAACTTGCACATTTGTGCAGAAACCACTTTGTGAGTGCACAGTTGTAGCGTACTGGTATTGATTTTTTTTCTCCAGTTTAAACAGAATTATGAGTACGTGCTTTTTGGTGGGATTTGTAGTGTCACATGAATTTCCAAGTATTAGTAAAAAACTGCTGACATAAGGCAAATAGAGGACAAAGTTCATTAATAAGTCATCTACGCCAGTTTTGGAAATAGAAGTAGAAACCCTAAAATAATCATGGTCTGCTGTCACGAATGCTAAAAATGACAAATACGACTTGAAACATTTCAAACACAGCTAATGAAGGAATTATTCCTTTAAGAATGTCCGCTTTCAATCCTCTTTTGTAGTCCAGCTGTTTGAGAGCACCAAGCTTCATCGGAATTGTATGTCATCCTCAGTGGACGGCAAGGTCACTGAAGGACATTTATTCTTCACTCTTCCAGATCAAAAGGGCAAACAACAACAATATCCAGTTTCGCCTGCTCATAAAGTGCCAACATATAAATAAATATGTGTCATTTCCCCTGTGCGGGCCGTGAAAACGAAATAGTCTCAAAACATATTCATCAGCCCCACGTATGTTGAAAAAGGGGCAAATATCTTTAGTGCTCTTCATGGTCTACTGAAAAGCGTCATCCAATTGCGCGATTTTGGTCGCCCTTTTTGGTCAAGACACAAGGGAAAAGTACAGCACAACAGCTGTGCAGGAAAGTATGACAGTCTGACAGTCTTAGCTGGGACTAAAACAAGCAGCATCATAGCCGCAGAGAGAAACATGGAAAGTTTGGCAAGAGGGACGACCACTACCTGATCCTACGTCTGGACTTGCAAATATGAGATTATTATTCTTAAAATGAGTCATCGCGTTATGTTCTCCACCAGACTACACAGCAACATTGCCAGTGTTAGATTAACACTAAGAGTGTTAAATCTAACACTAGAAAAGTGTTTATATACCGATGAGTGTAAGTCTTACACTTTTCAAAGTGTTATTTTTTGACACTTAACCAGTGTTACTGCAACACTGTATTGTGGTTAAAATTCGACACTGGTAAACACTGAGTAGTGTTGAAAGTACTCTACACTAGTGTAAGTGTTAAACATTTAACTCAAACTACACTTTACTTAAATGGTACTTCATTTATATAGCGTTTTTCCTCCTTACAAGGCCCTCAAAAGCATTTTACACATTAACTATTGATGACACAGCATCACGAGCAAATGGGGGTTAGGTATCTTGCTCAAGGACACTTTGACATACAGTAGTCACGCTGGCCTGGGAACAAACCCACACTCTCATGGTTGCGAGACGACCACTCTACCACTGAGCCACGCCGCCCCAACAACAACTGGATGCATCGCTATTGAAATCTCGACAGCAAAATTGGAAAGTTTCTCCTTCAGCGGAAATGAGGGCGTGGTCTATTTAACAGTCAAGGTAGTGCTATTCAGGTCATCCACACCAACACGCAAGGAAATTTACTCTGAGTCTAACTTTTTATCTTAACAGTATTACAATAACACTGCTTACTGCATATTTGATCGAACACTGAAAATTTAAGATTTTCTGTGGAGGGAGTTTTGCTAAACGGAAACCCTAAATGGTATGTTTGACTGTATGTTGCTAATGATTGAAAATCAAAAGGTCATCAGATATTTTGACAGTTAAGGTTTATGTTGCTGTCTTCAATGTTCATGTAGCTGTTAGAAGGACCAAAACAAAAATAGTGTCCATGTGCCATACGAATGTTGTTATGTCTCACTTCCGCAGGTCAGCCGTTGCTGCGGCCAGGAAATGGTCCGAAACGCCTCAGGCGTGCATATGTGTGCCTGAAAAACATGCTGCAGTGTTTACAGTACATTTGTAAAATGACACAAGGGGCACTGATTGTGATTTGGCATAGCTTCCCTTTCTTTCTTTCTTTCTTTCTTTCTTTCTTTCTTTCTTTCTTTCTTTCTTTCTTTCTTTCTTTCTTTCTTTCTTTCTTTCTTTCTTTCTTTCTTTCTTTCTTTCTTTCTTTCTTTCTTTCTCATATTTTCCCAATATATATTTTATTGGTCAAATATAAAAAGTCAAATATAAAAAGTGCAAGGTGCTATATTGAGTAATTTATGTCTGAGTTCCTGTTCTTGACGGCCCTCCCTCTGTCATAAAGCCTCATGGGAATAACTTCTCTGGACTTTTGGGCCACTCGTGATTGTGCTCCATGCATCCTGTCGAGCAGCAAGTGGAATGTTTGATGTGGCCAGGTAAAAAATAAATGTATCCATTTCTATACCAATTATACTCATAAGGGTTGTAGGTTAGCTGGAGCCTATCCCATCAGATTTTTGGGTGAGAGGCCATAGAGGCAGGGTACCCATTTGGAGGGGAAATATCAACAAAAACACATTCACAACAATGGGCAATTGAATGCCTTTGATTAATCTAAAATGCATGCGTTTGAAAACTGGGCTAATAAGTGTTGTCCTCAGAGACAACTATTAATGAGCAATTAGCAAATCTGCTGATCTAAATGCCATAGCTGGGTAAAAACTCATATTTCACTTGAGCCGTGATGTTTTATAATCAGTTACAAAATTGTATGTGTAGCACTGTCATTGGAAGACAAATTGGACTTTAAAATCAGACAGGAGGAGAAAGTACTGTTGCTTTCCTGTAACTTACCAAAGTAGTGGTTTCATATAAAAAATAAATTAAAAAAATCTGCAAATTATGTAAATGTCCTGAGCGAATAATATTGACTTTTCTATTTAAGGGGAGCCATACAGTATTTCATCACTTTGTAAAAAGGATGGAAATGTCTGTCGTGAATACTTTCTTCCAGAAGAGGCAGGAACATAGGGTGACCTAGAAGAGTGGAGGTAGGAGGGGCACAGGTAGACTACATCTACATCTGTAGACGGTGTAACCTGAAGATCAGCGACTGCAAAGTAGTGGTAGGTGAGAATGTAGCCAGACAGCATAGGATGTGTGTATGACGACTCTGGTGGTGAAGCTATATCTGGAGAAAGCTTACGACAGGGTGCCCAGAGAGGAACTGTAGTTTTGTATGAGGAAGTCAGAGAAGTATGTTCAAGTGGTGCAGGACATGTATGAGGACTGTAAGACAGTGGTGAGGTGTGCTGTAGGTGTGACGGAGGAGTTCAAAGTGGAGGTGGGACTACAGCAGGGATCAGCTCTGAGCCCCTTTTTGTTCGCAATGGTAATGGACAGGATGACAGATTAGGTTAGGCAGGAATATCCATGGACTACGATGTTTGCGGATGACATTGTGATCTGTAGTGAAAGCAGGGAACGGGTGGAGGAAAAGCTAGAGGCGTGGAGGTTTGCCCCGGAAAAGAGGGGAATGAAGGTAAGCCTTAGCAAGACGGAGTATCTGTGTATGAATGGGAGGGACCCAAGTGGAAGAGTGAGGTTACAGGGAGAAGAGACCAAGAAGGTGGAGGAGTTCAAGTATTTAGGGTCAACAGTCCAGAAGAAGTGTGTGCAGACATGCCGGAACGGGTGGAGAAAAGTGTCAGGTGTGATGTGTGATAGTATAAAACTGTGGTGAGAACAGCGATGTTGTTTGGTCTGGAGACAGTGCCACTGAGGAAAAGACAGGAGGCAGAGCTGGAGGTGGCAGAGATGAAGATGCTGAGGTTCTCTTTGGGAATGGCCAGGATGGATAGAATCAGGAATGAGTATATCAGAGGGACAGCACATGTTAGAAGCTTTGGAGATGAAGTCAGAGAGGCCACACTGAGATGGTTTGGACAAGTCCAGAGGTGAGATGGTGAGTATATTGGCAGAAGGATGCAGAGGTTCCAAATCCCAGGCAGGAGGTCTAGAGGAAGACAAACGAGCAGGTTTATAAATGTAGTTAAAGAGGAAATGAAGGTAGTTTGTGTGAGAGCAGAGGATGCAGTAGACAGGGTTAGATGGAGGCAACTGATTCGCTGTGGCGACCTCTGAAGGGAAAAGCCGAAAGAAAAAGAAGAAGAAGAATACTTCATCACTATTGCTGCATCTCGAGCAATAATAATAAATCGGTATAGAGTCGTGCCCAGGCAAGGCCAAGAAGCATGCAAACTACTGTTACAGGCCAAAGAGGGGACAATGTAAACAAGCCGGTGCACGTCTGGTCTGTAAATATAACCAAAATAAGGTTGGTGTCAGCGGATGGCCCAGCGACAGACTGTTTACAGCAGTTGGGAGTGGAAGACGGCCCAGCGTTGAGCTAGTGGGAGACTGGTAAAAGCTGGGCTTTTTGTGGTCGTGGCATGTAGTAGTAGTAACATGGGGTTGGCTGCGGGGGTGGCAGTGCCTGAGCCAGCCTGTGGTGGTGTGGTGTGGTTAACCAGTCTAGGTCATCTACACTTCCTTTGGCCTCTGTTCCTGGGAGGAAAAACAGTCTAGTCAAAATAATGGTGTCATTTTGGCTTCGTATACATTCTAGGATGGGAAGACAAATTTAGCAACAGCAAAGCAAAGGGAGGCGCCAAAACACTATGAAGAAAGTGAGCAAAATATTTGTTCTGTTTTTGCTCTCAACTGTTAAATAAAAGGTCTTAAATTAGGAACTCATCTTCACTGCCGCCTGTAAATTCAGATCAGCCTACCCAAGCTATTATGAACAGGGTTTGTCTTCCGCTTGTCTTTGTGTAGTTTTACTCATGGTGCCATCTTAATTTAAAGCCTCATACATTTTTCAGCTGAGCCTGAATTTTGACACAGGAGCTCTGTTGTGCCGGGCACATCATATATCATTTGTGTACTAGACCTGTTTAATTCCTGTATCTGTACTCCAGACTAGCCTCACATTACTCTGTCAGTGATATGAGTCCAAAGGTATTTACCACCTTTCCTGGCTTGGTACCTGCTAAGATGCTCACTCGCTACACAAGTAGAAGAGTAATTGTGTCAAGAATAGATTTGAAAAAAACATATATGCTCATTTTTACTCTGAGCTAATATCGATGACGTTGTGGTGGCTAGCTTAATAAAAACAACAACTGGTAAAAAAGGCCCCAACATAGCACAACATTACAAACAAGGTAGTATAGTTTTAAGTATCGTATAATGTTTCAAGGTCACTGCACCTCTACGCACCTGTCAAAAGCCTGAAGTTTGCTGATGAGACTTCAGTCAATTGGCCATATCAATGACAGTGACAAATCTGCATAAGGACAGGAAGTGGAGCGGCTGGTACTCTGGTGCAGCTGACACAACCTGAAGCTCAACACACTCAAGACCGTAGATATGATCTTAGATTTTTCTGGAATACTCATCGTCACAGCTGCCTCCCACGCTGTCCAACTGCCCTGAGTCAACCGTTGACACTTTTGAGTTCCGTCTCATTTCCGTGACCGTCTCACTGGACTTCAAGCGGAAGGCCAACGCCAACTCCGTCTTCAAAAAGACCCAGATGTGCTTCTTGTATGTCAAATTAGATAACTAGTTAAGTTCATTGCACGCAATTATTCATTTGCATTATTAATTTCATTTCATATTTTAAAGACTGTAACTACTTACTAACTGGAATGGAGCCCTGATTCAACCTTTGTGAAGTACCAAAACCTGGAAGACTGAGAATCTACACAGACAATTGCAGAAGCACTTTTCTTCTTTTCTCCCCTTAACCTGAAGTCAGCAAATCTTGACACAGTTATTGGATTGTGTTGGCATGGATGCGTGTGGGTAGAAGATGTCAAGAGAGGAATAAATGAGCAACATCTGCTTAGACAAGAGGGATAATTTAGCAGAATCCCACGCAACTTGTGTAATCTGTCTCCTGCTTTTGCTTCATTTTAACAAATGTTTGCTGTGAAGAATCTGTTGGATAACACATTTAATTTGCTTTTCTCAAAGTCTCTAATTTGAGTAGAACATCTCCTGAACATCTCACACACTGTTTTGACGTTTCTTTTTCTCCACTGTTTATGGCCTGAATGAAACTAGGCGGTGATTAGAGAGAGGAAACTAACTAACTAACTAACTAACTAACTAACTAACTAACTAGCTAACTAACTAACTAACTAACTAACTAGCAAAACATTCAGTGCCATTTATGGTTTACACTTTATGAGACAGCGTCTAAAAATATATTCTGTGACGAATTTGGGTTACATAATCTTTAAAACAACTTTTTCTTACTGAAGTCTTATGTTAGGTAAGAGTAATGTGACAGAATGTAACAATGTTTCTAGACCTGTGGGTGGTTCCTCAAAATAGCATCACTTTTTTTTTTTGACTCAGTCTTATTTTGTCCATGTTTTGACTTTGCGTCATGGACACATTTGTCCACTGTGTTTTTACCATTTCAAAATGTTTCCTTGTTTTTCCCCCTGTGCAGTAATTATTTCAATAACTTGTTTTTTTAATGTAATGATGTAATGTAATCTAATTATTAAATTCCACTGCCACTTGCTCTCATTCAATCAAATGCAATGTTATTCATGGAGATATTCTATGGAAGAAAAAAACAAATGTTCTCATCAAATGGATGGGGAAAAAGTTAAATAGACCAAATTCTGGTGGAAGACGCAAAGTTTTTTTTTTATTACTTTAAAGGCCTTGTTCAAACATAGTACACTTTTTGGCAAACCGAATATCCCGCCGCCTCCATCACTGCAGTCAGGCCAAGCCAGCCGCCCCAACGATTGTTAATACTGTTTATTACAGTAACATGCCGACATGCCGCTGCGTTGGCCACCTTCAAACAAAAAGCTGCTCAACACCTGGTTTAGGGTTGAAAAAAAAATCATGCATATCAAAATAAAACTTCTTTGAAAATTGAAATTTCAACCATTATTGCTGATTTTAAAAAATCATAGAAAATTCAAAGTTTGTTATGCCAGGACCTGACCAGTTCTAAGAGACACTACACCGGCCTTTGGTTGCATACCTGGGGTGGTGTCGTGTCCTGTAGCGCTGGTCTGGTCCTGGGATAACAAACTATAAATTTGAAATGTTTTATGATTTTTTTTTTTTATCAGCAATAATGGTCGAAATTTCCATTTTCAAAGGGGTTTTATTTCGAAATGCAACATCAGATTTTGGTCAGAGTACTTTGGTTGGATACATGGGTCGATGTAGTGTCTCTTAGAACTGGTCTGGTCCTGGGATAACAAACTTTGATTTTTTTATGATTTTTTAAAATCAGCGAAATTGTCAAAATTTCAATTTTCAAAGGAGTTTTATTTTAAAATGCAACAAGTACAACAACAACAACTTACATACAAACCACATCGTTTTAAAGACAAAAAAAAAAGCATCCACACCTAAACACTTAAGTGTGTTTTTAAGCACATTCAGAGGGCATCCATACCAGAAATGGGGAAAATAATGACATTCTCTACTACAGTACAATTACTTGTGTAAAAAACAACTTTGGTAAAAGTAAAAATACTCACTCACAGGCTCTGAAATGTACTTGACGAGTAGAAGTAAAAAGTAGAGCCAATCACAAGCTGGGATGTAGGGCTTCATATGATTGGTGGAGCCAGGAGACATTGATGGCTTATTTTTCTTCCAGGGCAAGTATTTTATTTTCATGCATTTAAAAACAAAATTAGCGACCTTGTTTTGAAAATGTATCAATTAAAAAGTGATTCTCATGTTAAAATTTAACGGATACAAGTAAAAAGTAGTCTAAAAAATAAATACTCAGAAAAGTACTGAAAATGTTTTACTCAAGTACAGTAATGAAGTATTTGTACTTTGAAGTATCTCTACTTCCGTTACTTCCCATCACCGATCCATACTTTTTTAGATCGCATATGTCACCCGAGAACTCATTTTGTTACAGGCAGTGACGTGGAGGTTTTTAAAAGAATCGTGTTTAATGCCGGAAACTGCGCTTTCATGTGGATGAGAGGTCAAATTCATGCAAAATTAAATATTTTGTTTTGTGAAATACCCCGCTGCTGTATGGACAAGGCCTAAACTGGCTAGTGTTTTTTTATGTGAGTGAGTGAGTGAGTGCGTGAGTGAGACTGACTGACTGACCTGAACGTGCCTCTTGTTGAAGAATGCAGACCTGGGACTGTTGAATACATTTTATAGAATATATATTAGAGGAAGATATGGGTAAACAACTTGTGTAAGAATCTAACATAGTAATAACAGTTGTTTGCGTATCCATCACTAATTTTGTAGAGCATCTGTAGTCACTTGAAAGCTTCAGCCTAAAAACGCAAGTCTTCAGAGTAAACACAGCAACATTATTTTAACAATGCTAATCAGGATACTGTGGCTTCTGCTGTCTTAACTCAAAACATAAGTGATCCTACATGAAAAGAGAAGCGAGTGGAAATCCATGGAACAGTGCTCTGTCACTAGTTTCCCCATTATATGGATTACTGTCTCCCTAATAGAACTTGGAGCCAGACTCCCACTCAATCTAGCTTCCATTGACGCACAATGACATTAGAATCATAACCACCAGTCGCCACATTGGAGTGCGGCATTAAAAAAAAAAAAGGGGGGGTCCTTGCCTTGTTAATGATCGCTGACTGAGCACTTCTAAAAATATCAGCAAGAAAAACTGAGGAGGCCAGGATTGCGGTTATGGCATTTATAAAGAAATTATCCTCTCCCACGGAGCTATAAAACGTCTTCAGGGTGGGGTACAAATAGCTGAAGACCGATGTGGTCAAATGCTAAAGTGACAAACTGCAGATGTTAATGTTCAAGATGCCATATGAGCAAGCCACAGTTCACTGAGGGTTTTTCTCTTAAATATTTGGGATCCTTTCAAGCCCAATGACTAACTGTGAATGCGAGTAAATGAATATACCATCAAAAATGAGGTAGTCCCAGTTGAGTCATCAGTCATATTTTCCAACAAAATTAAATAAATTCCCAAACACTGCTATAAAAACTGTATTAGTATGTCCACTTTCCTTCATCTGAATTTAAAAGAATACATATCATTATTCACTAAATTTATATATATTCCCGCATGGCATACCGCATTTAAACAGTAGCACACACCATTTAACACCTCACTGCAAGGCTATTTGTACTAGAGTACAGTTTGCACTGGTACGCAGCTAACTCACAGTATGCACTCCGTAAATCAGAAAAATGCATGCCACATCCTTGGGCTAACAGGAAATTATGTTTAAATGACATGCTGCAAAAATGAGCGTGCCATCACACATGAAATATATTTGTTCCCCTAAATGTTTCTCCCTCCCAAATTTCTATAGTTGTAGCCTTGACATTTTCTAAATGCATCTCATCCTTCAATTCAGCATATTTCAATACAAACTTACAAACTGTCTGAATTGCCTTTCGATAGGTTCATTTAGTCAAGCTTGTTGACATAAGTGCAGCATAATTTCAAGCACTTTGAATAAATGAACATAAGAATTTACAGTATGTCATGTTTAAACTGAGCTTTACGAAGCAATATGAGCATTTCTGGGCTCTAGGTAAAATGTGCTCTTGTAGTAAGTTAGAAACGTTTGAATTAAAGTATTTGAAAACAGATTTTCTACCTGACGAACAGCTATAAAGTGATTAAAATCTTGATTTAAAAAAATAAACCATACCTGTCGCTTATATTTAATACTTTGAATTATCCACGGATTTGTACAGATTTTGGTTGCAAGTGGCATATCAGACTGGAATCAGTATTTTAAGTAATAATTGGCGATGCTTGGCTGTAATAACACACAGAAAGTTTAACACCAACTTGCCCGTCTGGATGATTATGATATGATTTTTTTTTTTTATGAACCCTTCTGAAGTACTGATTTTTTACGAGACACTTTTTTTGTTTCATCCCCAAATCATTACAGTTTTCTCAATAAAGACAACAAAAATGTGCATCTTTGGTGAAAAAAACAGAAACAAAACTGAGGCCATATGCCAGACAGACATGGGCCATTTAACTTTGACCAGACGTCGCTATATACACTCCCCAGTGTCCATGAAAGCAGTGGTTTTGACTGTGTGGCATTCTCTTCAGCACACAAAATGTAATGTGAAGTGTAAACAATCCAATAACGCCAGAAAAATCACTTCCCTCTGGTTTTATTTGAGTACACTGGGTGAAAAATATTGGACGGCTATTCACTCAATACAAATCTGAAAATGAAATCTTTTTGGATACCTTTCATGAGATCTCATGCTTTTAGGCTTTTCAAATAAAAGTGAAGCAATAACGTTCCTAACCCAGTTTTGTCACAATTTTGGATTGGTGATTGCAGTAGGGCTCTGTTTAGTTCTGTTTCTCAGAGAAAGTTACTGAAAAGCTAGGGAGCATTGAAGATTAGAGCCGATCCTCTGTTTTGATCTATTGGTTTATTCTTGTAGCATCAGATCACAAAAATCAAGAATCTTTTTTTTTTTTTAATGAGCCATTACAGGCTGTAATTTTATACTAAAATAACAAAATGAAATAAAAAATTGTTAAAAGGTCATTGAGGGCCTTTTTTTGTGATGCTCCCACTACAAAAGGGCAATAGTTTTCAGACTAGATTTGGGTTCCGATTTCCCGCTCTCTGTCTGCAGATGTGACGTCATGTGCGCGTTGTGTAGGCGAAGAAGGGAAAATGCAGTTTCATTTTCCGGCCACTGTAGCAATTTGAAATTCTATTTTCTGCGTTCAGTGGCTTTAAAGAAACAGTCTTATTGCTGATTTAACATCAGCCAACATTATGGATTCTGAAGGCCCTTAGTAGATTAGATAGACGTGGAATGATTTGCTTTGGACAAAAAATAACATCCACATACGAGTATAATAAATGAAGGGAATAGACTTTTAGTGCTAAAATTAATACGATTTAATGGAACAAATGCTGCTAAAAGCAGCTAAATAAACCATCACCAATCATAAACCAAAACCGGATTACATATACTGAAACGTTAACTGTAGTCTTGTTTTATGTGAAAACTCTCACCTGACAAGCACAAGCAGTAATCTCCCTCTGCAGATCAGATCATCAAAGTTATGGGAGAGTAGCTTTATTTTCAGTTGCATTATTCAGTAGTTAACTTCGTTGACACTTTTATGGCTGTTAGGAATGTTACAAGTTTTGACTGCACAATGATATTTATTTTTTATGGTGACATACTTCATACCTTTGATAGTTTACACGACCACCAAGAAGATAGGTCTCACTGTACAGCACTTTTCTGTGGCATGTTCTCTATATGGGGGTCATGAACACTTCCGAAAGTCCTACCTGACTTATGATTTCTAATGATTGTGGTAAGCTACACTTGACTGTACATCTAATGAGAAGCATTTCCGTTTTACGATTAAAGCTGCTACGAGACAGGATCGTCACCCATGCAGAGAAGCTTCTTGAAAACATTCTTTGTCGAAATGTCAGCAATGTGTTAGATGCCCTCCTGAACACACACGGCCTACTCTGCCAACAACGATATAGGTTACCAAGTTCCTGAAATAAAAGGTCATATTAAGTCCCAAAAGAGAGACCAGCCCTGCTCATAATTTGGTAAATTAGCAGTTATAAACAATATTACATACAAGAGAACAGACACAGACGCGCAACACACACTTAGGTGTCCTAGTCAGAGACCAAATGAGACAAGACCTGTCACGTCTCCTCGCAGTGAAAGCAGACGTTGTTGACTCACTGTAGTCTAGGGGCTCTTTGCCTGCGTCCCACCACAGCTATGCACTTGTCTGACCAGAACCTCGGAGCAAGGCTGTGCAGACTTACATTTGTCCACAGAAGCGTGCAAGCATTACACAAAGAGACACGTGTTGAAGCGTAGACACCCTTTCTCCGGGTCTCGAGGCTGCTCTTTTATTCACACATCAGTCAAAACAATCTAAAAGAGCAGGAAAACATGTACTTTGAGGCTTTTGCTGCATGCTTACATTTATAATCTGCTTTTTTCATTGTATTCGGAGAGTGTTGAGACTTTCGGCCTCTCTCCACAAATCTTTCAAAAACGTGACCAAAATCCATTTTTAGGCCCCAATTTTGAGGGAATGTACATATGGCGGTTTAGGGGTCGCGGGGTCGCAAGTTCAAGAATAACGTGAAAATTGGGAATGGTTTTGGATGATATGTCTCTTCACTTGGAGATGACTTTCACTGTGCTATTGAGCGAGGTATTGAAACCGTGACAAGCAGGGGCAAAAAGGTCCGACTGTGTGGCCAAGTCTGCAGCAGGTAAATGCTTCCTCACAATAACTAGTAAGCAAATGTACACTACAACACTTGATTTCTATAGCACTCTTCCAGTGTTTACATTTTCAAACAATAGCTTCTATAACATTCCTAGAAAATCCCAATGGCCCATCAATGGTGAGTTTTCAGGGGTCCTTGTGGGCTACGTGGTGCTCATTGACATCATGTCGGTTTACAACTTTCATGAATTGTAATAATTCCTTTCCAACGGTCTATAATTTTAGATTTTTTTTTTGTCCAATCAGATTTTGGCTTCTGTGTGTTGCCATGTAAATGTAATCTGAGCAGGATATTCACAATCCCAACTGCTTGCGTCAGAAACACATGCCATAGAAATAGCTGTTTCTTTTCTTCTTCAGATTTTATAATCACCACTCGGTGCCTTCACGATCGAATTTTCACAGTGAAGTTGGCAGTATTATTCCATCCTCTGATTGGTTGAGCTAAAATCTCCTAGTTATGTTTAGACTTCCGATTGGTTGAACTAAGTATGTTCACCAAAGATTGATTCACAATGGATGACAATGTCATGTATGATTAAAAAATCATTTTCAAGGCAAACTTTCCAATAAAATAAAAAAAAGAACTGTATGTTGTAGGATAGGTCAGCTGACACCGTGGCTCTCTACCTGTCTTATTTCAATTTGGAAAAGGATTGACAGTGTTTTGTACTTCCAGGGCAGCAACAACTAGCTAGCTCTGAGAAGCAAAAAAGGATGGATTTTGTCTATAAATAATACAGTAAGTGTCGCTGGTCAGTACAATTTACTTTATTTCAAGTTGCAGTAACTATTGATTGTGAACTGGTGTATATATAGTGTAGAGATTTGGAGATGATGTTATGGAAGAAAAAGGTTTAATATGTTTATTGCTTTAGTAGTATTCACATAAGTACTCTCTCTCTCTCTCTCTATATATATATATATATATATAAATATACATATATATATATATATATATATATATATATATATATATAATTGCCACATAGTTCTATTGTGTTTTATTTTGTGTACTTGCGATGCAATAGTGGTGGTATTATGAGGTGGATTACATCATTTCCTGTAAATCCCCATGTCCCTCTGGGAACAGCAACAGTTACGTTAACTACCCCAAACAAATGGATATGTTTAAATTAATTTTTTGGTATACTGGTGTTCTGTGGTTATCTGTTAGTCTAGCAGGGTTAATACCTGTTGCATATGTGCAAACACACACACTCCTGCATAGAGGACACGTCAGGCAACACAGATTACCTATGCAGAACCACAAACGTGTAGCCACCCGCAGTCAGACAGACAGTTTGGGAAACACATAACCGGTGTCTCACCACAAACACACAAATACAAACACAGCATACCAAGCCATTCACCGATCCTGTTTACTCGTGACCATCACCGCTCTGCAGCAGTCGAGCCATCATTCCATAGATTCCTATGTAATAGCACTCACTATTTTATAGGCTTTGTTAAAAGCCATTTCTGCTCTTTAGGTAGCACTCAACCAAGTATTGCGCCACCAAAAATACTCAACAATAAGGATCAGTGAATGATGGCTAAATTAAATGTACTGCCGGAATTTAAAGGATATCTGCTACTTCTATATTAAAATATAAAGAAGCATTGTTTTTATGTGAAAACTGCTCACTACAAAGACCCAATCAACTTCAACGTCAATCTTATTTGTGCAACAGCGCCATCTGCAGACCACTGGCAATTACTCGGTTTGCCCCACAAAGCTCTGCAAGTCAACTTCAATTCCAATGCCATATTGTCAAGTTTTGTCTTACATAATAATCGTTAACAAAGGATTCACTCTGCATTTGTTTGACCTAGAAGAGAAGACAGTGCCCTGCCAAGACCTAATGACAGTATTTACTGTATTTAGCTAAATGCGTGGTTTCCTCCCACAGACCGATGCATAAACTTGGCCAACAATGTGAACTTTGTTCCTGTTTTTCTGCCTGCCTGTTCTGCCATTTTGGTTTATAAATATAAATAAATAAATATAAATACGTTCAAACGACTTCATCAATACGTTCAAACGCCTTTACCAATACATCGGAACAACTTTATAGTAGTACGTTGGAATGAGCCTACAGCTGTTTACACCACATTGGCAATTCCATGCTTCTGTACTTTTTACCGTTTCTACATTTGTTCCTCATCTATAGTTTATCTTGTATCAATACGTTTACCCTTTGTTCTTAAATCCTTGTGGTGGTGATGCAAAATTACTGCAACCCATGAGTGCTTGACCCTTCTACAACTGATGATGGCTTTGCTTTATTATACACAAATGATTGATTGATTGATTTGATAACAATTCAGTAACAAAAAATTGAGATCTTCAGTCCATGTGGTCTAGATTTTATCACTTTTCTAAAATGTGCTCCAAATGTGCACTTTGGCTCTGGAGATACTCCTGGATTTTTCCCAATTTCCCGGAGTGAGTTTTTCTTTAATCTGAATCTTGTAAATATAAAACTTAAAGTCCATGATCGAAATTCTCAGTGATTCCCGGGTAATGTCTACCTCCAGGCTGTGCCTCCAAATCAAATATGAATTCTACTGGGAGCAGGTCAGATTCCGTGTTTTGGTTGTTGTTTTCCTTCCACTGTGACTTTACTCTGTCCACCTCTTTTAGTTTTTTGTTTGTACTTGCTTATTTATTCATGTTGTAATTTTTCATTAAGTAATTCGTATTTGTTTGACACGTTTACCTGCAGACAAGAGTTGCTGACGGGGACTAAGCTAAAATGACAATATTACCAACTGTCATCAACTAAACTGAGCGTTTTTGCATTTAGTAAGACATTTTAGTGAGACGCTTGGGATTCTGCTTAAATTAGGATTTTTGTAATTCTTGGAGGCAGGAAGACAACTGCTGTGATCAAGTGGTTTTATTCCTTTTTTTCCCTCCTGAATGCTACTTTTTTTTCCTTTTTTTTTGCCTTACGTACAGCCACTGGTACAAATGGTAGTTTATTCTGTTTTATTTCCCACAACTTTTTAACACCGCATTGGTTGATTTAGCCTGGAAACCAATGCAGTAATCTTGGCAGATCATTAGGTGGCAGTAAAGCACTGTTTGAGGTGGCAAAGAAGTATTGTGCAATTATGGTTACGTCATCAGTTAGCGACGCGTTGAGGAGCGGACATTTCAATGACAGTTTGCTTCTTTTTTCTTTGCTTTGTTTGATAACTTGGATGGTAGGACCATAAAACGGGGCCATGCAAAGAACCGCATACACTGTGTTAAATGATTGGACAAACAGGGTAGTCCCACTGATTGCACGGCGGAGCTCAAAAAGCAGAGGTAAGTGCATGCTCAGAGCGAACAGCTAAAATGCTAAGCTTGCTAAAAACAAACGTCTTATATTGTAGCGTGGCTTATCTATTTTTACGGTTGTTTCTTAAGTTTTCAACGTTATTAAAGTGTGTCTTGTAAAACGGAGAGAATAAACATTTATGGGCGGGGCTATGTACCTTGAGCTCCGAAGACAGATGCTTAATGTGAAACTATCTGTCTTCATAAATCTGATTGCAGCGTCCCTGTGGAGTTCATGTAATTACAGTGTGGTCCCGCCCCCGCGTGACAGGACAGAGAAGCAGATGCTTGACCGCATCCTCCGTGTGGACCATGCAGGTGAATATGGTGCCAATCGTATCTACGCCGGCCAGATGGCAGTGTTGGGCAGGTCTAGTATTGGAGCTCTCGTCCAGGTAAGAGAAGAATATGTTCTTCACCTCACGATGCAGTCAGAATTCCAACTTGTGACAAGAGATTGAATGACCTTGTGAGATAAGTGGTTCAGATAATGGATGGATTACAAAATTAATTTTAACCTGGCAATACTCAGAGGAAGCTTTTAAAGGACTTTCAACTGAAGGACTGATGTTTGTATTTGAGGCCCCAAGACTGAGCTTTGTCTGCCACTCAAACTCCAGGGTTCATTAAATCAGAGATACCTACACGTATGGACAGCACTTCATCAGTAAATAAAAGAATAATGTTCCTGGACATAAACTTGTTCATTCTGTCGTTACTTCGATTTTGTGAGATATTGTTTATTTTATTACAGGAAATGTGGGATCAAGAAAAAAAACATCTTGAGAAATTTAATGAAATACTTGCTGAGAACAGAGTCCGGCCTACAGCACTGCTACCACTTTGGAACGTCGCTGGCTATTTGTTAGGTTGGTACCACACCACACCATCATAACTTTAAACTAAAGTGCGATGTTTGTAAATTGAAGTCTTCTGCATTGTACCTGTATTTCATTTCTAATTGAATGTATGTGAAGTTGTACATGCCGTAGGCAACATCTTCATGTGCGTCATCATATTAATCTTGATATATGAAAGGTGTCCTATTATACTCATCTCAAAGAACATTGGTTTAATATTGTTTATGTGATGACGCTTTTAGTAAAGGTGTAGTCTCTGTTTTATAGGGGCATCTACTGCAATGTTGGGCAAGGAGGTGGCCATGGCCTGCACTGTGGCGGTGGAAGAGAGCATCTCTGAGCACTATAACAGCCAGATAAGAACTCTGATGGAGAAGGATCCTGACAGATATACTGAACTATTACAAGTGAGGGCTCTCTTTTGTTATGCTTGAATATTAAAGAAAACAAGCAAACATAGATTATTATATGCCGCTCTCTGCCGCAGATATTCATTTGTGCATAGAACACATTCCACCGGTTTATATTTGCTTCGAAATACATTTGACATGTTTGAAGATAATTGCTGAAAACACGTGCAAAGAGTAGGAAATAACTATGTAGTACACAATATGCTGTAGTGGTAAACTCTTTTTCACCATTTTAGTTTTATTATTATTATTTTTTGTAATGTCACACCTAATATTTGAACTAATATTTAAACTTTGACTCACACAATAATTCATTTAGTGCAACTTGAAATTGTTTAACTTTATGTAAACTCATTTCTTAAGTTGACACAAACCGATTACTTCAAGTGGTCCAAAATTTAAGTTGGCTTTATTACTTAAAATAAATCATTCTTTTAGTTTAAGATGAATGTTTTTACTTCATTTAAACTATATACTATACGGCCAGTCACCGTGCCACCAATTTAACACGTATAAAATGTAATTTAAATAAAAATTCACAAACACATTCATTCATAAACACATTGTTGTTTCAATTGTTGGCTCAATTATAAACTTACTTGAAAAAATTAAGATGGACAGTCCATTGTACAATCAACCATAACACTGCCTTTTTGTATATGAAAGTAAGAAATAAAAAAGACAACCAAGAACACAAATTCATTAAACAATAAATTAGAATGTGTTTGGTGTCAAAATGCATTTAAAGTATTTGTATTTAATTCAATTTTATATACTGCATGTACGGATGTGGATGACTGCTTATCACATCTCCCTCACAATTCAGTAGTTGTGGTTTTAAATCAGTGTGTGGAGTTTGCATGTGCTTGCTAATAACTTTCTGGTTAAAACACTCATAAATATTGTCACAAACTGTGTACCGGTATAAGAAAACAAACAAAATCAACAACACAGGGAGTCACATTTCCAAGTATTTCCGCATTACTTCAAAACATTTTTAAGTTCATCCAATATATTTTTTTTCAGATTGTATTTATGTGTAGGCATAAGAAAGATGTTATGCAAAGTAGCATCCAGTTTTTCAGGTTATAGTTAGTGCTATTTTGTTATTTTCAGGATATTTCACAATTCTGAAGCCTATTTTTATGTGCTCTTTCAAACTTGCTAGTGTAACAACACTCTTCTCTCTGGTGTTTAGATTTATTTTCATTTTATTGGATTTTTTTTTTTTTTTTTTTTTAATCATTCTACTGTAGACACACATTTCATTTTTAGCCCAATTGAACAGCAGGTGGCAGTACTATCTACTACTCAGCCAGCCAAGCAAGTTTCTGGATTGAGAGATTGTGGTAGACAAATACAGATAAATAACGGATACAAAACATGTTACAGCATTTTTAAGACATTTTTAGTGACAATGGCCAGCCTTCAAAGAATAACTGAAATTACATCTTAACTCATTTATAGGGCTATGGGGAAAACAAGTTAGTTAATTTGACCACAAAAAAATGGCTCAAAACTATGATTAATTATTTTAAAACCATATTTGCAGCTCGACTGTTGTGTGTCACCGTCCAGCCAGCATTATATCAGGATACAAACACAGGCAGAATTTGGTCATATTGCTTGTGTTTCCTTAAAAAGTATGGGACATGTTTCAAGCTATTGTTGCAGATGGTAAAAAGCCTCACAACAGTTTTCACTCTCTTGGCGTTGTATTCATTGGTGAAACTGAAATTAATCCAGTCTGGAAATTTTAATGAAGCTGGTGCTTCATTAAGCTTAACGGGGTTTATACAGCGGTCTTTTTTTCTTTTTTTTTTGGTCTATTTAGGTTATAAAGGAGTTCCGAGATGATGAGATGGAGCATCACGATGTAGGATTGGAACATGATGCTGAATCAGTAAGTATGGGGTTCTGTTGAAACAATATGTCACTCAATATCTAGAGTGGATATAACAAATCTACACAGCCCTGTTCAAAGTCCAAGTTTTTGTGATATAAAGATAAGAGACCGCGTGTCCTAATTTTTCCTATCATTAATGTGGACCTATATCTGTACAGCTTAGTTGAACCCTCTCCCCAAAATATTTTAGAGAGGTGAAGTAAAAATCAACAACTGCAATGGATGAAGCTCTGCACAAATGTGCAGTGCACACACCCTCTTATAACTGGAAATGTGGCTGTGTTCAGAATTAACCAATCACATTCAAACTCATGTTAAATGGGAGTAAGCACACACACATGCCACCATAATTCATAATTCATAGTAGGCTTTTCCTGGCATTTTTGTAGTCACATCTTGTAGCACATGAGCCACAGAGAGCTTCCACAGCATCAGAGGGATCTTATTCTTTAAAGGTGTTGGTGAGGGGAACGGTACAAAATTATTTTCAAGACATTCAATAAATAATGGAACACAGCGAACCCGTTTATTTTCAATGGAAGTTAATATGGCTGAAGGCCACATTGAAGGAGCTGCCGTACTTTCTGGAAAGTATTGGCTGTTTGTTTTCACATGAGTTGTATAGGCTATAGTACTGTAGGTCACATTTAAAGTTCAAAAAAAGTTTTGAAATAATTTAATTTAAACAGGGCTGTGTAACTTTATATCCTTTATTTGATGCAGTGAACCCCTGGGATGGCCCGCGAATAGAGAAATTCAATGTAAATTTATAAAAAAATAAATACCCCCTTTATTGTTATTCATAGTCTGTGAAAAGGTGGAAACTTGTGTGTAACAGTGGGATCTAACTGTATATTAATTTTTTTGGCTTTCTGAATTTGGTGCTGATTTTGTCATTTTGATTTAGGTACCTGGATACTGGCTACTTAAAAATGTCATCCAGCTGGGGTGCAAAGCTGCAATTTATGCTTCTGAACGTGTGTGATTTTGTATAAAATAATAATAAAGTGCTTGTTTTAATACTTTGGCTGACTTTTTTTGTGGTTATCATACACAGTTGCAAGACAAATTAAGTGAACTCTTGGGATTTCTGGCTTTCTGCAATTTCTGATTACTGAATTGGTCATAAAATGTGATCAGATCTTCACATAAGTCACCAAAATAAACAGGTTTTTCTTAAACTAATACCACACAAACAATGTCCATGTTTTTACTGAACACAACACATAAATGTCACTGCAGAATGTTCAGGGGGAATTTCAGACCATTCCTCTTTACAAAACTGTTTGAGTTCAGCAATATCCTTGGGATATCTGGTGTGAATTACTCTCAAAGTCAATCCCAAGCAGCCCAATCGAGTTAAGGTCAGGACTCCGACTGGACCACTCACACACACGGAAGGTGTATTTCCTTGTTTTGCTCGGTTTCTTGGGTCCTTTGTGTTGTTGTGCTGTTGCGTCACCCATCTTCTGTTACGCTTCAATTGGCAGACAGATGTCTTGCGTTGGGAATTTGTTTTTCCATTGAAAATAGTAATCCATCCAGTCCCAGCAAAACAATCCAAACCATGATGTGCCCTCCATCATGCTTCTCAGTATGTGCTTTTGATCGATAGTTTTGTTTGGAGACATATTTTCTAAGGGGTGCACACTTAAGTTAATATTTGTCAAGACTGGAGGGGGAAATGTATTTGTTTAATGATTTGTTTTAAATGCACATTTCACTCTTTAGTGTTGATTTTTTTGTTTGTTAATTTGTCCTATAGAATTAAGTTGGTAATTTTGTTTGATTTGTAGTCATACCTCCCTCTTATGTTCATTTAGGTCGGTCCACCCCTATTTAAATTGAGTTGTTTGTCTGATGGTCAGTCCAGTTTAATTTGTTTATGTAAAGTTGACCTCTTTTCAATTGGGCCCAAAACTTTAGCGATTAGCAATTTTTTGTAACATCTTTTTGCTCCCATTTGATTAAATATCTTTTTTTGAAGTGCCTATGTCCTTGTCCATGCTTGGTCCTACAGTACTTAACAACAAAAAAGTGAAATAACTGAAAAAGCGTTTTATATTATAGATTCTTCAAAATAGCCATCCTTTGCTCTGGTTACTTTTTTGCATACTCTGGGCGACACAGGTGACGACCTTTTGAAGCTCATCCAGAGAATGCCAAAAATGTGCAAAAAAGTCATCAGAGAAAAGGGTGGCTATTTATGTATGTATTTATTGTATTATTGTCACCTTTTTTTTTTGTTAAGTACATAACTCCACATGTGTCCGATAGTTGTCATAGTTGTCGTCATAGTTTTGATGCCTTCAGTGAGAATCTACAATGTACATAGCTGTGCTTTATTCTATTTTTGGTTCCAAATGTTGTTTGTTTGAATAAATGTAGGCCCCTATGTGCACTTTACTATTGTATCACAGTTTTTTTTTTTGTTTCAACAAGTTATTTGAATGAAGCACAATTCATGTTGATTCTTTAAGATGCAGATGTGCAATTTTAAAATTTAACAACATGCATCTGACAAATGTTTGTCTGCCGTGCCCTGTGCCAACCCCCCACCCATACCCCATCTGCCAGGGCCCTCAATCCCTTCTTGCTTGGGGCCCCTGGGCACCCTTCCTACGCCACTGGCCACAGGTGCTTCTACTTGTTTACCTGCCAGTTTGCAAAAGAGCACATGGATGCTCCACAGCACTATACTGGTAAAGTCCACAGTGCAGAATCCAGGTCCAGAAAGTAAAAAAAAATGCCACAGGTGCTTCCACTTGTTTACCTGCCAGTTGAGTAGAAGCACCTGTGGCGGTTTTTTTTTTTTCCAGACCTGGATTCTGCGCTGCTGACTTTACCAGTATAGTGCTGTGGAGCATCCATCCATGTGCTCTTTTGCAAACTTCAAACCCTGTAGCAAATGCGTTTTGGACAGCAGTGACTTCGTCTGTAGGACCTTCCAATAACATCAATTCATTTTTAGTATTTTACTTTTGAACAGAGATTTGAGCATGTTCCAGAGAGTTAGCCAGCATCTGAGTATTTTTCTTCACCTCATTTGGTATTTTGCGCTGTGCTCTTTCTGTACCTGCATGTGACGGCCATGCCTCGGGAGAGTAGAAAAAGCGTGAAACTTTCTTCCTTTAAAAACAATCTGTCTTATTATATGGACTCTTGAACATTAAAGTTTTTATAGATACTTTTGTGACCCTTTCCAGCTTTATCCAAGTTAACAATTATTAATTGTAGGTCTGCTGGAAGGTTGTTTTTTTGTGTGTGATGCATAGTTCACATCGGGCAATGCAAACTCTAAACTTTTTTTTTTTTCGGGGGTCACCGAAGCTCCAATCTTCTGACATTGATAGACAGGGTGTTGAATAAAATCCTTAAATCATATATTTGTTTGTATTATTATTATTATTGCATACTTTGTTTGTTGTGACTTAGATGAAGATCATAACACATTTTATGACCAAGGAGTAGTACCAAGTACAAATGAAGGACATTCCAATAGTGTCATAGTTTTTCTTGAACTGGAAGTTGTACCTCTATTTGAGTGTACAATTGGCCAATTAAGTTCACTTTGATGATCAAGCAATACCCTATCAATACACCCAAGTCCACTTTTAGTTTATTTTGATGATCAATCAAACATCAACATTTTTACCCACAAAACCATACATTCAATCTACATTACTTTTCTTGGTTTCATGCCATGATATAATTTGCTGCAAGATTTTATTTCTGACTGTTAATATGTGAAATGATAAGCACTATTAGGATTGATACCTCTCATACTGTATGTCCTTGGCGTGTTTACAGCACGTGTTTATTCTCAACAGTCTTCATCTCAGCATAGGGGTCAAAGGTCAGAGCAGAGTTGCAGGCTTTGATCTATTTTCTTTTGCATGAGGTCAGAGCAGTTATTTTGCAGTGCATTGCACATCAGATCTGACCTTAAGGGTCAACGGGTCACATGGCCGCCATTTCCTATAAATAACTTCTTCTCTACTGTCCATCCTTTCAACTAACGCAAACAATGGTATGCTTGTTGCGATGACATTGGGAGACGATGTATGGGCACGGGGTGAATGATTGAAATCTGCAACAGAATAGTATTTTGCATATGGTTTAAATGGAATAACAGCTGTTATCTTAAGGCATTTGATCACTACATCTTCCAACAAGAGATGAACTGAATTGTATTTAATAAATACAATGCGAAATACTATTTAGCATATTTACACACAAAGAGATGTAGCAGCTATAATCATCATAATAATATTTTTTTCTATATTCAGAAAGCTATGATTTGTTTTCTCGTCAATATGGCCTTGTAAAATTGTTAACAAGATGTGGTATTATTTCAGTCCCTTATTCGTAGTTAGAAATGCTTTGTTCAAAACATGGTTAGTCACGCTGTTAGTTAACGACACCGTTAAAGTTAACCGTGCCGTTTACGGCATTGGTTAGCACAGATATTTCCCACAATTCCTCTTTTTGTTTACTTCCGGGTCGGCGAAAGGAATCGACACTATCCAAACGACCAACCAACCAAACGTTATTCAATCAAGGATTGAAGCAAGTTTATTTATTTATTTATTATTATTTTTTAATTCATTATAATAATAACATTTTTCTTTGTGTTTATTTTCAGTGACTATTTTGTGTAATATTTTTTGTAGCATAGAATATTGCATGTTTTTGTTTAATTTTGTTTCTCATATTTTTGTCAGGTTTTTTTGTCTAACGTAATTGTATTTTTGACTGATTTGTATTTTTGGTGTAATATTTTTTGATAGAATTGCTTTTATTTGTGTTGTTTTTGTATTTACATACTTCTAATATGTGTGTATTTTTTATTTAACACTTGTAATGATTACTAATATTTGTAATTACTGTTTTACATTGAAATTAATTAAAAAAATATTATTATAATATCAAATTTAAATACATTTAACGTCAATAATTAGCCGCTATTCACAGTGGTGTGGTCTGTTTGATTATTGACGTGAAAGCCAACAAGAAACATTACATGTAACCTCTCTTTGGAATCACCTCCCACTAAATGTTGGGCAAGCCCCCTCCCTCACTGTCCATTTTTAGAACTCATCTTAAAAAACACATTTTTATTCTTTCTCTTTTGACTCCTCATGAGACTTGGCATTGTATTCCTGCTAAGCGGGAGCGTGCGCATAACTCTTCATCAGAATAATCACCAACGTCAAAGCCAAGCCCTCAATACACAACGGGCATCATGAAGGCAGCATTAGCCACGAACACAGAGTTAACCACACTGTTAAAAAGTTAGCGGCGGTCCCTAGGTGTGTTGACTTTAACAGCAAGTTAACAGCCGGTTAAAGACATAACCGAGTTTTGAACAACCGGGCCCAGATCGTTGTTGTTTTCATACATATTGTCATTTGTTGTCATATTTTGTCATATACACTGCTTCGGGGATGGACTCGTACCTCGAATCCACAATCGCTTTTTTGAAAGCATGTCCTACATACAAATGAGCTAACGGCAATGAAGCATCAATCTTTCGTTAAAGATGTTTACGTACTTAAACCACTAGTGTCCCCACCATAAACTGTCGAACGGCAGAGCACAAGGTAATCTTCATACCATCCATCTGTTTACTAACGCGCTTATCATTTTTGACTTATTTTAATCCATCCGATGGTGGCCATACAAGCTGCTAGCTAGCGCTAAACTAACCAGTGTAGTTTCACGTCCTCTCTGGCATGCAAACGGCCAAACAACTGGCAGCAAAGGTACAGTGGCTCCAAATAAAATGACTTATAACTAAATGGGGAAAGAACTGTAAATACTGTACAGTATTACCCAGATCAACATTATTCTGTCTTCACTGTGTGCGTGTGAGAATTATCAACATTCCTTTCTTACACGGCATTTAAAGGAATTTTCTGATTTTGGCAACATAGAATGAAAAAGAGCAATAAAACTGAACTAAACTGGGACAGTCTGAGACAGCCATGAATAATTGTCATTGTAAATCTTGTGTCGCAAGAGTAATAACAAATTTCGGATACAGGTAGTAATGCCCTTTGGCTTTCAGCCTCTCCAGATTCTTCAGTGACTTGTCTGCGGTTTATGGTAACTAATACTCCACATTGGTTTTGTCTGAAGCACTGATTTATATGTTATACGTTGTTTTACATGTCTGACAGCTTTCATTCTTTGTGAATTTTTTTTTTTTTTAACAGGCTTCATCTCATACTGGCCCTTGAAAAATGATGGATTATTGTACTGTATCACTTTATTGTACAGTATGATCTTGGTTTCATGTGCATTGAGCACCAGGATAAATTCCTCACAAAGTAAAAGCAGACTTTTTTAAAGCTAAAATATCAACACTAGTACACATTTCACACAATTGAAGCTGTCGCAAAAATTCTGCCGGTATAAATCTAAACCCTAAAGTATGATGTACTGCAAATAACAAATAAACATATTGTAAAATTAATAGGCATACTTATCTGATTATGTCAATCGAAACTGAGAAATAGTATCTTCGTTAAGATACTTTTTATACAGCTCTTGTATTAGATCTCATTAGATTCTCCAGTTGTACCTAATGTTGTGGCCAGTGAGAGGAGCGCATTAAAGGCTTAAAGTAATCTTTGTGTATTTTCTATACAAGCATATACAATACAAAAAAAAAAAATCTCATTCAATTACAGTTTGACTATTAATCAAACTAGATTGATAGATAGAAAGACGGATACAATACTTTATTCAGTACTGCTGAGTAACACAAAATGATCTCAGGAGGTTTTTCAAAATGTAAATGATTAATTAGTTGCAACTCAATTTTCATTGAACATAGTGGTGCATAATGACACAAAGCTGAAATTTCATACGCACATATAGAGTTTCCCAGAAGTATCTTGAACAGACTCATTCAAGCTTCTCAGACATTCGCTTATCGAGGTCAACTATTCACATTAAGCCGCAGCACGGGCTTAAAAAAACACCCACACTCAGTGAGGCAACTTCATAAATAGTAAACAGTACACATTCTACTGTCCAATTTGGCATGCCTGGCGCATACATACCTGGTGAATCATGTCATTGGATGCTTTAGTTGAGGGATCCGAATGGTGATGTAACCCATTGTACATGCAGCTATGAACTACATTTAGGAAAGTTATTGGTTTCCCCCTAATTGTTCAAATGTTTTGTGTGTGCCTGAAATACATATGACCATAGTTTGAGACCAATGTTAAACACGATTAATATTACATTTTTGAACACGGCATATTTAATAATAGCATTTAGGCAGCATTAAACGGATATTATACAGTATTTAAAGAAAGACCTGTTGATGAGCGTGTTTGTATGTTCAGCATGGTGTGGCGTCATGCTGGTTATAAATGTATGTATACATACGGGGCTAGTGGTCATCTACCCCCAAGGCCACTTTGGGGCTAACACACTTCAAACTGTTCACTGGAGCACATTGTGTCCCTCTGTCAGAGTAGTGGCTTGCTCCAGCCACATGAGAGTGCAGGCTAGGATTATAGCTCTCCAGACACCATGTCAATTGCGGAATTTAAGGAATGAATTGAACAACATGCCATTTTTCAGCATTTTTGTGACATAGGACTGGATAATGTGCCATTATCATTTACAAAAGTCCACAAAATGTCAGGACATAGCAAAAATAAATCAGAAGGTTGTCTTAGTCCATCTCCAGAAGCTCTCTTAAAGTCCAAAGCACGTCTCACTTCTTTATTTCTGTGATAATTACAAATGTGCCTTCCTGATGTCACCATGTGTGGTTTATGTGTTATGATAAGTCTTTTGACTTTTGATTGTGAACCTTGCCAGCAAGCTGAATTCTCGCAGTATTTGTTCACAAATACTACAAGAAATACATCTTGTACCGCTCCCGCTGATACGTTTGCAACCGACCTGACCAATCAGGTGTTGTTTAGGGCAGAACGAACCCAGGAAGCGCCAAGGGGGGGCTGGGAGATAGGACAAACAAACAGACGAATGGACGCTGCAATTATTTATGTTCTCTCATAATTACTCACTATTTCCTTGTTGAATGTTAAACAGCGAGAGGCGCTTCGCACATTTTTATCTGGTAAAGATTTCCTATTTTTTTCCGGACATGCCGAGCAAAGTTCCAGATTGATAATATGAAGGACTCCCTTGAGTGAATTAAAATGATCAATCTGGTTATTTGATTGTAACTGTTTTCAGTAAGGGTTGGACTCCTCTGAGGCTGCCCTTTGTCACCGATTATGTTCAGAGCCTTTATGGACAGAATTCCTAGGCACAGCCGAGGCGCTGATGGGGTCGGGTTTGGTGGTCTCAGTATTGCACCTTTTCTTTTTGCAGATCATGTATTACTACTATTGGCTTCTTCAAGCCGCAATCTCCAACTCTCACTAGAACCAAGTGTGAAGCTGTTGGGATGAAAATCAGCACATCCAAATCTGAGACCGTGGTCCATCAATCGGAAAAAAGGTAGAGTGCCCTCTCCAGGTCGGGGATGAGATCCTGCCCCAAGTGGAGGAGTTCAAGTCTCTTTGGGTCTTGTTCAGGATGGGGTGGGAGATTGGCAGGCGGATCAGTGGAATGTCTGTTGTGATGCAGAAGAGCTGAGCTTAAAAGTGGAGCTCTCGATTTGCTGGTCGATCTACGTTTATACTCTCACTTATGGTCAAAAGCTATGGGTTGTGACCGAAAGAACAAGATCCCAGATCCAAGCGACAGAAATGAGTTTCCTCCACCGGGTATCCAGGCTCTCCCTGAGCGATAGAGTTTGAAGATCGTTCATCCGAGACGGAACTCAGGGTGTATTTAGACAGCTCGTCACGTGGGTCGACGTGATTACGCAATATAGTCTACTTGCAAAAAGCACAGTGTCAATATGAACCGCACCAAACTAAAAAAAAAATAAAGTCCGCTATTGGTCCGGACCAAACAAGAGGAGCCAGATGAGGTGGCTTGAGCATCCGGTTAGGATGCATCTCTGGTGAAGTGTTCCAGGCATGTCCCACCGGCAGGAGGTCCTATGGATGACCCAGGACACGCTGGAGACTCTACTGTATCTCTCCCTGCTGTCCTGGGAACACCTTGATATTCCCCCCGGAAGGGTTGGAAGAAGTGGCTGGGGAGAGGGAAGTCTGGTGCTGGCAGATCAGTGGAGCATCTGCTGTGATGCAGACTCTGTATCGGTCTGTCTTGGTAAAGAAGTTGCTACGTTCCTATACCCTCACCTGTGGTCACGATCTGTGGGTCGAACTTGTAACCGAAAGAACAAGATCCCAGTATAAGCAGCAGAAATGAGCGAGCCAGATGAGGCGGCTCAGTCATCTGGTTAGGATGCCTCCCAGCAGGAGGCCCCGAGGATGACCGAAGACACACTGGAGGGACTATGTCTCTTGGATGGCCTGGTCCAAGGTGTTCGCCTTGTGATTCCCCCGAAAGAGTTGGAGAAATATGAGTTGAAAGAAGTTTCTGGGGAGAGCGAAGTCTTTTGTTCCCTGCTAAAGCTGCTGCCACCAAGACCCGACCCCAGACAGAAAATGGGTAGATGTTCCATTTATAATTTGTACCTTGTACATTTCTACTTTGTTTGTTTTATTTGAAGTAATCTGGTAAATGGTTCGGATAATAGATGGATAGTTCTAATTGGTCAAGAGGGGGGGCAAATTGCTGCTTAAAATGTTTTGGGGGGTTTCACTAAATTAGTTGCCCTAAATCTCCCAAATACTTACTACCGTCACTGCTTGTACTCCATCTGTCACAGTTGCCGATTGTGACCACATTTTTTTAAATAGATTTTTTTGTATGTTATTATTTTACCCCAATCCTCCTGAAACCCTGTCACTCTTCCTTCAAGGGGAAGTCAACCCCCCAAAAAATCTTGACACGAATATGCTCTATGCAGCACCACAAGTCTAAGTACAGTATTCTGATTCATATTGCGTTAGTGGAATACGAGTTAAGCAGCAAAATCCAGCAGTTTTTATCAGTATCAGAAGGCGGCCATTTTGCCACTTGCTGTCGAGTGAAAATGACATCACAGTTACTCAGGTCTCAGGTAACAACCAATCACAGCTCAGCTTCAGACAACAGGTGA
Source organism: Leptonotus elevatus (assembly GCF_054856555.1). NCBI lineage: Eukaryota > Metazoa > Chordata > Actinopteri > Syngnathiformes > Syngnathidae > Leptonotus > Leptonotus elevatus. Next base: position 18,131,954 of record NC_141246.1, read on the forward strand.
GCTAGCAGGTGATTAGCCTAAGAAGGATAAAAAAACGGCTGGATTTGGCCTCATTACTCCATAAATTATCCTATTATTAATCATTAAATTAATCCTAATGTCCTGTTTAGACTAGTGAGGTCACATATAACATATTATTGTCAAGAAATGTTTAAGGTTGACTTCCCCTTTAATGAAATGAATCAGCCTGGTAGTATTATTCACATCGCTTCACTGCTGCAGTTCAAATTATGCCCATGCTTCTCACGTGAACTACTGTATATGAATAAGCTTTCACTGCAGATGACAGCAGAAAGTTTATGTAAATTTGGTGCGCATTGTCAAATTAAACACAAAACGGGAGAGGCACTGCATCTTTTCGAGGGCACTCATAATTTCTACACATTATTGCATTAATACAAGATCTTCAGTAGTGGTTAAATATATATATATATATATATATATATAAATATTTATTTGTTTTTTTCCGGGTTTTTTTCCTTCTTTTTTTTTAATGCTTGCATACATACAGTGGATGTGATAGGCTGTAAACTGTTTATCCGTAGTGAAATTGCTGCTCTGGTTGGAAAGAAAAATGTCACTATATCCAATCCAGTAAGAAAAACTAAATAGCAGCAATAGGCTACCATCTCTTAGTTAGTGATATGCTGTTGTTCTGCTGATAGATCTTCAGCAGCTTCTTTCATTTTTTTTTTTTTTTTTTTTTTTTTTTTAGCTATTTCAGGTAATCTGTTAAACAGACTTTTGCACTGATTTATGAGAAGTTTGTCTAGACAACTGAAGGAATGAAGAATTGTTCAGCTTAGGATATCAAATTCAGTATAGTGATGTCTTTAGGGTCCATTTTTACTGCATTTAGGTGATATGATCTCAAACACACATTTTACTAGCTCTGTTTTCTTTCTGGCTGTAGTTTAAAATAGCATGAATGCTTGAACATAAGTCAACAATTCCTCTTTTCCCCCTGCCATAGCAAAATACTTGGTCAATGATTCTGTTTTGTTTGTGCTGTATTTCTTGGTCATTATAATGCTCTTGATAATCGCAAAAGGCTGTTTGGCTGAATACAATAGTAATAATTACCAATAATTTGTGCTGATGTTGGGTAGAATCATATTAAAATGTCTTACATTTTGAATGTGGGAGGATATCTAAACCTTTTAAAGGGGGGGGGGGATAGTTGTGAGTTAATTTATTCTTAGGGTTTGTGCCTTACTCTTTACTCTCCAAACATCCAGCATTCCCTTCAGCCCCATAGACCCACATTGCCTTTGTATACTTGGCCTTTCAAGCATCCATCATTTGCTGTGATTGGCATGTTAGGATGGTGTGCATTTCATTGATGAGAATTTCAGAACCCCAAGGCTCGTGATCGGCGCTATGTCACCACTGAGTTATCCCATGGGTACAGCAGAGGATCAGTTTCAAACGGTCTGTCTGTCTTCATCAAACGCACTCTCCAAGAGTCTGCAAGCTCCAGACTGACTTGGATCGAAACACAGCCACGGGTAAAAGCGTTATGACACTATGCTTCAAATGTCTCAATCAAAAGCGAGGAAAGAAATGCGTTACTCTAACTTTACGGTACACAAGTCTAAGATAAAATCTGAGTCTCTATTTCAAATGGAAATAAAACAGTCAAAATGCTGAGCAGTGAGTACTGACTAGCTTTAATGTTATGATACCTGTACACCTGCAAATTAATTTTTAATTAAGAAAAAAAAATCAATTTCTTGTTTTTGTATATGTTGCTGTATTTTTATGGTTTGCTTCAATGTGTTGCAACCTTTTAAAAAGGAGAAACTATGTCCAGCGTGGACCGCGGTTGGATAGTCGAGCAATCAGAGGACTATGAGGGGAGAGGGAATAGAAAGAAAAGGACGTGGGGGGCAGGCGGGGAAGCATGTTCCTGAGCTGCGGTCAGATGGCAAAGTGCTTTGCTGCTGAATGTGTGCAAAGAAATATGTTAAGGAGATCTTTTCTCCTCACCACTGGTCATCCAGTACCTCCCCTTGATGTGAGTCGTCAGTTGGAGCTTCAGGAAAAAATGGGAGGAACTCGGATCCATATGGTGGCACTATAAAGCTCAGTGATGATTTGCGGGCTTCATCGAAACATCGTCAAATCGCTTTTGCCACTCAAGACTGGCATCATCTTTTTACACCTGCTACTGCTGATTTCGTCATCAGGCCTGCATTATTTTTAAAATAGGTATGTCCACTTCTTATTTTAACAATATCCAGCAGATGATATCCCTTAATTGATGAATTATAATAAATTAAACTTTTATTGCATTATATTATCAGCAGACATGAAGCTACTTGGCCAGATTGCTTTCTTGCTTTTGCTGGGGGAGAGTTGGAGTAAGAATACAAAAGTTCAGTCCAGCAAGAAATCTCCACATGGGACCCAAGCAGGCAACGGCGTCCAGCCTTTACCCGAGGTTGTTCTCTCTGCTGGGAGCAGTTCGAACAACAGAGCTACTGGAGGTACCAGTGGTGGTAACTCTACAAGGGATGATGCTGCAGGAGCTCGGGTCGCTAAACAGCAGACAGATGAAATGAGGTTGCACTTTCTCAAGAATACGCATGTTACGTGTAACGATGGGACACCAGCTGGGTGAGACGAAATGGAAATTCGCCTTTATTTCATATTTCATCTTTTAGTGTAAATTCAATTCTCCTTGAATGATTATTAAAACTATAATAAGAGCATCATTTTGAGATGCAAGCTGAAGCGCAACATCAACTTGTGATTTTTGACTTTAGGTTTTACCTAAAAGAGATCAGAGGAAGCCGCAGATGGCTGTTATTTCTGGAAGGTGAGTATTTCAAAAACACTCTGGTTAATTTGGTCCCCAAGATGTCAGCTTGTTTGGCGTTGACACCCCCTTTGGAATTCAAATGGGGATGTCATCATCTGTTTTTCTCCTTTTTTGGTTGCAGTCAGCCTTCTGTGTATTTCGGATTAGAAATACGCATAGCTGATGCTTCGACTAGATCTCTTTCTCGCTCATATAGTCTACACGGTAAATTTTGTAGAGTAAATTTGACTCTAATCAATCTATTTTGACCCACTCTAAACAGAGTCAAATTTACAATTGGATGAGAGTAAAATATTCAGAGTATTTTTTTTTAAGTATTTTTACTGTGTACAAGAGAATTTGCCTATCCCATGAAAAACTACTCAGAAATTGGAAGTAAATTTTGCAAGGAGAGATTTTGACAACATTTTACTAGTTTATTTAAAAAAATAATCATACAAATAATCATAAAGGCACTCAAGGGTTGAGGAACAAACCCACAACTTCAGATGGGGAGACAGCTAATCTACGCCCTGGGCCATGCTGCTCCTACTGTGTGTTAGGAAATTGCTCGTCAGCTGGAATCTTCGTACCTCCAAGACCAAAATCAATCTCCTTTTGGATATTCGCAAACAGTATGAGTGGCGTAGCTCAGTTGGTAGAGTGGCAGTATCCCAAGCTAAAGGTCGTGAATTCGTTCCTCAACCCTTGTGTAACTTAAAAAAAAAAAAAGTAAATATACTCAAAAAATGTCCTTCTAAAATTTACTAATAATTTCTGAGTGAAAAAACTTTACTAGGTTTTTGTCATGGGATAGACCAATTCGTACACAGTAAAAATACTTTGAGTAAAATTTACTCTCAATATTTTACTCTCTTCCAAGTGTACATTTTACTCAACCAAATAGACCCTGTTTCGAGTAAAATTTACTCTGCAAGATTTACTGTGTACCTTTTTTGTATTTTGTAAGTTAGTGGTAGTAGAATCTGCTACTTCATTATGACGAAGATCAAATGTGAAAACAGCATTCGTTAGCAGTATCAAATTAAAGGATACATGCTTGAGTCACGACTGCAGGTGCATTGCCCTGCGACTCACATTCATCACACACTCTGTGATTGACTAGCTTCTCATTCTGTGCCCGGATGTTTAATATTAGTCTTCCCTATTTTTAGGTGGTTGGTGCTGCTACAGCAAAGAGACCTGTGATTCCAGGTACCAAAATATCCCTCGACTAATGAGCTCAACGGGTTGGCCCCAGACAAAAACTGGCAAGTCAACCTATTGTCATACACACGCCCATAATCAATCTTCCAATTTGTATGTTAAGCACTAGAGAAGAAGCTGTGATTGATTACTGATTGCTTGATTTACAGGACGTGGCATACTGTCATCGCAAGTAGCAGAGAATCCTTATTGGCACAACTCAAACTTTGTGTAAGAACCTCTGTAATCGCATTTTTGGATAATTGCGGGATGGTTTACAGCTCATGGGTTCATCACTAGAGTGAATGTGTCCTTTTCTGTAGAGTCATCCCATACTGCTCCAGTGACGTGTGGAGCGGCACTGGGCCTGCCCCGACCGCTCCTCCAAATCAACGACAAGGAAGAGACAAAGAACGGATTAGAAGTACAAATGCAAGTGTGTCTCCGCAGAAAGAAAGCTAGATGTACTTTGTCGGCTAATAACAATAGCGCGCCTGCATTTAATGTCTTTATTTCTTACTAGCTGAGTATGCTTTCATGGGATCGCTCATCATCCGAGAGGTCATCAAAGACCTTATTCCTAAAGGGATCAAGCAGGCCAAGGTGGTTTTGTTGTCTGGCACTAGGTAAACTAATTTCCCTGCTCAAGCTGTAATGCTGACTGCCTTTTGTAAATAAATCAATATCTGATGATCATCACGGTCTTTGCTGCCTAAAATAGAATCCTATATTAGTTTGAAATAACTTTTGTGAGTTGGCATGTTGGACCAGCTGCCCGTTAACACCATTCCCAACCACCCTGTGATTGACATTTGATCAGTACACTAACCCCAAATCAGACAAGTGGTACAAAAAAGGACGGAGCTGGTCTGTCCATCCATTAGCTTTGATACCGCACAAATACTGCGGACTCGAGTTTCTCTGCAAAAGCCACTTAACAATAATTCTAATCTTCCTGCAGTGCTGGGGGCACAGGAGTCTTGCTGAATATCGAGAGAGTGGCCAATTATCTGGCGCAGCTTGGTGCAGAGGCACAGGTCCGCGGTCTGGTGGACTCTGGTTGGTTTCTCGAAAGTAAACACCAGAGATCACCAAACTGCCCTGAAACAGTCACCTGTTCACCTGAAGATGCTATCAAGGCCGGCCTAAGGTACAAATATCCAAACAGCCTGGCTTTATATTTCTCTGCAAAATGGTAATGCATGGAATTCAAACTTTACAGATCTGTTGACGTTTATAACACCAATGATTTTGTCAGGTTGTGGAACGGTGTGGTGCCTGATAGGTGTCGTCGGCTATATAAGAAAGGGGAGGAGTGGCAGTGCTTCTTTGGCTACAAGCTGTATTCTACCTTGACTTGTAAGTGCCCTTCAAAAATAAATTAAATGTATTCAATAGCTCAGTGTCAATAGCAGAAATGTCCTGTTAATTATTTTATGCTTGACAAAAATAGCTCGTAAGAGTTTAAGTTAAGAACTGATATCTACCCATTTTTATGATTTTCTTGATAACCAAAATTACTTTAGTTCTTACATCAACTATTGCATTGTTACCAAAAACAGTGCTTTTAGGCATCCCATGTTTTCTTTAGTCTCTTAACATAGCATAACATAACTAAGAGACATAAGAGAAAGACAGAAGAATTCGCTGAATGTCCATATCCAAGCCTCCACATTGCTCGAGAGTCCTTAATTAATTTCAACTCAGCGATAGAATTTCTCAGCATTACTTCTCTCAGTTAAATGCTGCAGTTACAGTACCTCTTGTTTTGTCTGCAGCCCCTCTATTTGTTGTGCAGTGGCTGTTTGATGAGGAACAGCTGAGGGTGGAGAACATCTACATTGGAGGCCAGCACATGAGCAATGAACAGTGGCAATACATACAGAACCTCGGCAGGGAGTTGAAGAACTCCTTGAGAGAAGTCACGTATGTTCCAAAAGAATAATTTGGTGGAGCATATTATAATTTAGTAACGACCCTGCAAATGACTTGCCCTTTTTTGTTTGTGTGATCCTTTAGAGCAGTATTTGCGCCTTCCTGCCTCTCCCATATGGTAATCACCAAAAGGTATGATGTATTAATTACACACTAGAGTATACATTTTTATGAACTTTTGTACCTATAAAATATTTACTCCTAAACACCAGAGATGGTTGTTGATACCTTACAAGTTGTCACGACTCACTTTTGTTTTTAACTCATTCACTGCCATTGACAGCTATAGACGTTAAAAATGTATTTTAACTATTTCTACTAATTTAACATTTTTTTTCCACTTTTGTTAACAAGAGTATGAAAACCTAGAATTTTTGTATTGTACATTTAGAACAAATATAAAATTTGTGATTAATCATGAGTTAACTATTAAAGTCATGCGATTAATTACAATTAAAATTTTAATCGCCTGATGCTCCAAATTTTTGATATTTTCTTTTTCTTTTTAATTCATTCACTGCCATTGACAGCTATAGACGTCAAACAATTATTTTAACTATTTCTACTCATTTAACATTTTTTTCCACTTTTGTTAACAAGAGTATGAAAACCTAGAATTTTTGTATTGTACATTTAGAACAAATGTAAAATTTGTGATTAATCATGAGTTAACTATTAAAGTCATGCGATTAATTACAATTACAATTTTAATCGCCTGATGCTCCAAATTTTTTATATTTTCTTTTTAATTCATTCGCTGCCATTGACGGCTATAAACGTAAAAAATTCATTTGAACTATTTCTATTAGTTTAGAAAACCTAGAATTTTTTTTATTGTACATTAAGAACAGATATAACATTTTTGATTACTCGTGAGTTAACTAGTGAAACCATGCAATTAATTACGATTACAAATTCTAATCACCTGACGCCCCTAGTTTGTAATTATCTTTTTAAAAAATATTTTCTTTTTATAAAAAAAAAAAAAATTAAGAAGAAGAAAAGATTATTAAAAATTAGGGGCGTCAGGTGATTAAAATTAATTCTAATTAATCGCGTGACTTCACTTGTTAACTCATGATTAAAAAAACAAAACAAAAGATTATTAAAAATTAGGCGGCAATGGCAGTGAATTAGTTAATTGCATCCACTTATTTACTCTACTACTTGTTGTTCTCTCAGCAACTGGATGACTTTCCAAGTTCGAGGCACATCTCTGCCCCGGGCCCTGCACTGCTGGGACAGGAGCTTGGAAGCCACACGTAACAACAGAACTCCAGCCAAAGGCTGTCCATTCCACCTGGTGGACGGTTGCCATTGGCCTCAGTGTAACCCCACCTGCCCCACGCTGGTGGACCAGGCAACCCAACAAGAGCTCACCTTTCTCCAGACGCTGGTAGCCATGGGTCTTGACCTTCGGAAGCTGGGCTTGAATCCTAAAAGAGACACAGATTTCCTTGTAAGCATGGATGGCAACGGTGACTAACATAAGTTAGAAGAGAGGCCGAGCCAGGTGATCACTTTTTATGTAACCACCAAAATAATAAAGAAACAACGGTCACAACGTATGCTCCAAGTGTCAAGCGGAGACCAAGTGGTCAAGCTTTTTTCTCTATATATTTTCCTTTAAACTTGAACATGGTATGTCTTTCAAGTTCTAGCAATGGGTATGCAAAACAACACACTTTAAATCTTGAACTGAGCATGGTAGAAAGGAGTGTCACTTTTATAGGAGACATGATGATCCTGCAAAATGTCAGCATTTAGCATCGCTTGAACAAAAGTTTTTTTCCCCCCATGGTTAGCAACTCTTTTTTTTTTAACTAGCTTGGCATGTATATTTATTTATAAAGTTCTACCCAGGCATTTGTCAGTTTAGTCATGGATTTTTTTCACCAATCTACCATTATTTTTATTTATGTTGAATATTTGTAACATTTAATGTACAGACATAGAATTGCTATCTGTTCAACTAACTCAAAACTGTAAACATGCATCCCCAACACATTGACTGATTTTTTTTCGGACTTGCTTATCTATAGCCCACAAGGCTACGCTATCACATTTATACACATAGTTTATTGCATGCTTTCTTACATTTGTTGGCTTTGATGTATTGACCTTTTTTGCACGTGACGTCACAGCCCTCATGGGAACGCCCCCTCCGGGACGCTGGACGGCATGCCTGTATTGTAACCATTGAATCTCGTACAGCGTAAAGTCCTTTATCTAATCAATTATCTTATAAAATGGTATTATTTTGCTGTGTGGTCGGTTATACAGACAGACAAACCAAATGTTGCTTTTTATCGCATACCTACTAATGAAGACAAAAGACGCAGCAACAGAAAGGACTGGCAGCCCACAAAGTATTCATGGATTTGCAGCGATAATTTTTTGCGAAGTTAGTAGATAAATGTTGTAATTAGTAGATACATGTTCATACATTTTACTAGTAAACGTACACTCTAGCAAAGATTGTAAACAGAGGTGTCGAATTGCGTGTTTCAAATCACATTAACGAGCCAGATAGTTAGCGTCCACTCCAACTGCACACAACACACAGCTTAGTTTTAAAATGCAGCTTCTTCAAAACTATTACGTGCATTTGACTGTTTAATAATGGGGGGTTTCGTCTTTGTGCTTAGAGTTTTTCACTCTGGAGCCGGAGTCATATTCATGAAATTACTGCATTGCTTGCCACTACGATAGTCATTTGTTCCATGCTAGTAAACATAGTAACATAACATCATCGCAGCATTACAATATAGAACGGACTATTTAAAAATAAGTCAGTTAGCATGATAAACAAGTTTTATAAGCATCTCGTCCCAGAGACTCAGCCAGCGACAAGCTTTTAAATCAGCCCCGGTGTAAGGCATTAACTACATAATGATATAGGTCGTGCGCTGTGAATTCCGGCAAAGTCGGCGATCTGATTAACTTGGTAAAAACAGCAGGCAACAGAAGATAAGGGGCTGTTTTCAAACTAGCGATCTCCAACTTAAGTAAATATCGCGCTCTATGAGTCCCGACTAAATGTGCAACTTCGACTGACAGGCGACCTTCGGTTGAAGTAGTAGATTCCATGGCTCAATAATAACTTTTAATTTGTAAAATAGCAGTCGCTAAATCACTAAGTCGCTCTGGGTCATGTCCACTTCCATTCAACAATCATTTCCTTCCGCCGTCCGTCATAGGGCAGTCACGTGATCACGTGCCGTCGGTGCAAATGGTCAATATAACAAGGGTACTATGATTCAGTCAAATGTATTCCCAATAAATACTCAGTTTGAAAAAATAGTCTGTGTGTTGTTGTTTTTTTAAGAGTGCATGATTAAAAATAAACATGATTAAGTTTATGCTAACAGTGCTACTTTGACCCCTGGATTGGCTGGCAACCGGTTCAGGGTGTACCCTGCCTACTGCCCAAAGTCAGCTGGGCTAGGCCCCAGCGCCCCGCAACCATTGTGAGGAATAAGCGGTCAAGTAAATGGATGGATGGGTGGTACTTTAAACACTGCATTCTGTCCTTCATATTGTACTTACATTCTTCTTCCATCCTTTTCTGTACCACTTATCATTGGGGGGGGGGGGGGGGCGCACCATTAAGGTTGCTGGTAAACTTGGTTTACCTTAGGTGAAAGCTGAGGTACATCCTGGATTGGTTCCCAGCAAATTGCAGTGCACGTACAGACAGCACACACACTTACACAACACACTCACATTTACATCACACCATCAATGAACCTAATATGCATTGTGCATGTTTTTATTATGTGGAAGTCACCCAAAGAAAATCCACTCAAGAACTGAGAGAACATGTAAACTACTCACAGGAAGACCAGAGTTCAGATTCGAACCCCCAAAACCAACCTCGGAACTATAAGGCGAGTGTCCTATTCACTGGCCACCAGGCCAACTAAAACAATAATAACATAAGAAAAGATGCAGTGAAAAGGTTAATCATTCGATTAATCATGTTCTTAATCTTATTAAGAGGAAGCGGAAATTGTTCGAAAATGACAAACAAACATTACAAACAAAATCTAAACTGTGTAGTTCTTCATCCACACCACGCGAAGGCGCTAATTTAAATTTGACGTTTGTATTCTTAGGAAATCGAGATTTAAATCACTCTTTTAAAATTAGAATAAATACCTGAAAATAAACACAATTTTAAGCGTATTTAATTACAAGAAAACAGAGTAGTTATCGAAAATATTAGAACCGGGATTTGATATTATGATTCTTAAAGGATGGTTACACATTCCCCATAATGCATTGCGACTACTTTCTACTTCCTCTTTCCGCCATATTGCAAAACCGGTGAGATGTCTTTTCATTTTGTCATGTATAATCCATTCTATATCTACTTCATCTTATTGTTAATACTCATGTGGTTATAATAACCGTCAAGTGTATTTATGTGGTAGCGGTTTAAAGTGGCTATTGTCCATTTCTAGCACTTAACGGCGTCATTTGAGCGGCTTTTTCTCTTTGCCATCCGTTCTGCTCAGGCCGACCAGTGCTTGCCTTAAAGGCGTTTTGGAAATGGCTAACTGTACTTTTTAAACTGAGCACAGTGTGCGTCTCTGCTGCGAGTACTTGCAAATATTGTACTCATTCAAGCGTCGACATTTGGACGGCGTCTCTGACTTCATCATAGCGAACCACTGCTAGTTTAGCAACCTCCGCAAGACAACAGGGTCTGTGAATGGACCGTGCTAAAATGTATAGATAGCAGCTTGCGTTTGTACCATGGTGCGTTTATCGTTCAATTAAATTGCAACGAAACTGCTGTTTGCTATTTCAGTGGGTCGCTGTTGGTCTTTACTGCTAAATGTCCAGAATTGTTGCGTGTGAATTTTCTAGTACTGTTTTGTCTAGACTATTATACATCCAGTCGATGTAACAACAACTAACATCTAAACAACCTTGTAATAGAAAAGATGAATAAAATCAACTCCGTTGGCCTATTAAGTGTTGGAAAAGTTCAGTTTGGTAAATCTGAGAGGCTGTGAGTGATTGAGAAATTAAGACAAATGAGTGAAGCTGTGCTCTTCCTTTCGATTTTTGGAAGTAAATGTAAAGTTGGTATACTAATTGAGCATTTTGTTTTCTGCAGGCATCATGGTGCGCATGAACGTTCTCGCAGATGCTTTGAAGTGCATCAACAATGCTGAAAAGCGTGGGAAGCGACAGGTCCTCATCAGGCCATGTTCCAAGGTCATTGTACGTTTCCTAACTGTCATGATGAAGCACGGTAGGTGTTGGTTACCTGTCTGATTTGGCATACAGGAGTTCACGCATTGGCCAAAATTCCTTTAACTGGTATTTTTGTTGTAACATTTTTCCAGGTTACATTGGTGAGTTTGAGATCATTGATGACCACAGAGCCGGAAAAATAGTCGTCAATCTCACAGGAAGGTTGAACAAGGTATTGACCCACTTCGCTGAGCAGCTTCCTAACGGCTCACTCTGAAGTTACTAGCTTAATGACTGTTGCTTTCACACTTACTTGCTTGATGCCAATTTACGATTTAATTCTAATGCCAATGTAATATTTGTGCTTTTGTTGCCTGTAGTGTGGCGTGATCAGTCCACGTTTTGATCTCCAGCTCAAGGAATTGGAGAAGTGGCAGAACAACCTTCTGCCCTCAAGACAGTTTGGGTGAGAATCACATAGTTGGCAATACATTGTACCACTTTTTTGGTGTGATATGGTATAGTTAACAGACTGTATGGTCCGGATGTCAGTTTTTGGGCCATGGTTAGATACGCTTTTGTGCGTATAGAGAATTTTTCTTTACCTCAAAATAGGGCTATAGAAACACTATAATTATGTAAGTTCCTTTTGGACCAAACATAATTTAAAATAATATATATTATATATAAAAAAAAAATATGTAGGCAAAAACTAGAAGTTGGAGTGCAGCTTGTGCACTGGGCAGTAGGACGATCATTTATTTTTTGGTACAAAATAAGAAAATGTTTAATCGTAAAAAAAAACTAACAAATATTACAACAACAATTATTTGAAACACTAATAATGCAAGTTCGAAAAAAATATTGAATTGGTTTCGTTTAAAATTTAAAATTACAAAAAAAAAGTGCAAATGAATACATTTAAACAACTCAAAGATTAGAATATATATATATTACGATTATGCTGATTTTGCAATTGTGGAGTGTACTAATTGTAATTGAAATTCGATTTATTGCACAGCCCTACCTCAAAACTCTTAATTTTGCTTGTCAGCCAAAAATGCCTTTTTTGTTGTTGTATATTTCAAGTTAACTAGTGGAGTGGCAAAATCGATCAAAATTACGTCACAATCTCGTGCCTCGAAATCATAATATGGACGATCCTCCTTCCCCCGCTCTCACCCTCCTCCCAGGTGCAAAAAAAAAGAGCAAATGTCGACTCCGATCACGCAGCATATTGACCACGTTTGCATGCAGTCAGTATTCGGGTTAAGCTCGGAATTACAGTTTCTGAAACATCCAAGATTATCTGTTTACATGAATGGCAGACAGTTACCCGTATACATGGTAATTGTGCTGAATCGAAATCCCCCGTTTGCAAGTGTGACACACGGACAACGTAGTTACGTAAATAGACATTTCAGCTTTTAAACTTCTACTTTTAAAAAAAAGACATTATATATGTGACTCACTGCACGAAGTAATGTAATTGGTTTCCATCGCGCTCCAAAAGTGTGGTTCTTTGCCAAGTCGTCATGTTTGTTTACATCTGCTAGAGTATTTCTGGTGGGTTGCGCGCCTTATTTCTATATATACACTGTGGCATTGTTACCGTAGAGACAGAAAATAACGTGAAAATGCCGCAGATAAATCCGTGTATTCAAGCGAGGCTTGTAACATGTGGGACGGCACTGCATGCGTACAAATAGTTCCTGTAATGCAAAGATCCAAGATTTGTTGCGAATAGGAAGATATGCTTCGACATGCGCGTCCCATTCCCGGTCACGGGAAACACTTTCAAGGTAGGAAACATTGGCTGACATCACAATGATGTAGATTTGACAAGTAGGAAATCACCATCACTGGTCCAACCAACTATCTATCCTCAATTGCAATAACACTTCCACAAAACTCAGCTCGCGCAAAAGCTAACGCTATAATGCCTATTTATAGCAGCAGACCTGCAGCCTTATTCGGTGGTGAAAAACACTGGATTAAAATATTTAAATGAGTGTACTTAGTCATGCTGCACAATGCCTAGCATGTCACATTTTATAACAGTGGTGCTCTCTAAGAAAACGTCAAGTTTGTGGTGCGGTCTGACGTCTGAGCAATGAATGCTGAGTTGGCTCGACGTCAAGAGTAACTCAGTTTAGTTAGATGATCGTTACAGCACATAACTGGGTGGGGGGCGGGGATGGAAACATGTCTATGAATCATACTGTCATCATGGAAACTGGACAGACAAAATACAACCATACCTGTAACCACAAATAATGCCAAAAACATTGTCAATGCATTAAATGCAGCTGGATTGTTGGATTTAAATTTGACCATCAGTGCCTAATGTGATACATTACAAAAGAATAATGGAAATTGTTTCTCCTGTATGCAGCCCATCTTTTGAAATGACCCTAAAATCGAAAGTCATATCGAATCAAGGATTTGTAGAATTGTGCCACCCCTCGTGTTGATGCAACTCTTGAATAGTGAGCTGCCTCATATACCTTGACACATTTTGCGTGATTGATGAATGTAGTATAAATTATGTACATCAAACTCAAACATACAAAAATACTTATTTTGTTGCATTTGGTCAATCTGTCACCCCACTCTGTAGCACGAGCGATCGGGCCGGGTTTTATCCAACTGTTGTATTGAAATGCAGGGGGTAGGGATTTTAAAGTTTAGTACTGGGGCCCGGCACACATCCCTAGTACTTAGGCTGACATTTTAGTATTTGACAGCACAAAGCTCTGAAAGTTCCCTTCCAGTCAAGGCATGTTTGACTGCAGCACTATTTAGTGCCCACCCCCTTTTCATCTGTTCTTGTGGCATCACACCTTTGTAGGGGTGCAACAATCTGATGCGCCTCGGGCTGCATCTGCCCTCAAACTGATACATACCTTCTTAAGTGTGCCGTTATAGTATTTGTGACCGTTGCACTGGTGACATTTTTTTTGCACTGATGCATTTGATTGAGCGCATTATCTGGCTGAGGTTCTATTAACTTGAACAAGCAAATCTTAAGTTTTAAAGTTCAATGTGGCTGTTGGCAAGGCATTACAGAGTAATGCTCTTTTTAGCATCTAAGCTACCCTATACAATAATGAGGATTCATTCCTTTGATATTTAGTAATCAGATCTTGTACCCAGTTGGAACACGCTAGTTTGACAACTAGTAGATGTGAGTACATCAGTGGAGCCACCCAAAATTAAAATGTTTCAGTTAATTTGTCTGAAAACGGTTCATTAATTACAACACATCTTTTCGCATATGGGCGCCATACAACAGCATAAGTCATGGCTCCCTGAAAGTATATCAACTTTGGTTGGGTAAATCAATTCAGTATTGATACATTGTGAGACATTTTGCCTGTTTTTTTTCTTTTTCCTTGGCTCAAAGGCTGGGAAAGACTGCCCAAGCCTTAAGCAACCCAATAGTAAAAAGTTATCATTACAGTAAATATGTAAAGCTTCTGGTCAATTAATAATAAATTTATTTTAAAAAATGCAGACAAAAATTAATTCAATGCTTTGATTCCTATGGTTGTCTGCACCTGGCTCAAGTGCCTTGTGACGTGTGCAAACTAATTGCATGCCATTCATATCCTGATGCAAATGTCACGAGTTGAAACATTAGTACGAGTGTTGGCGCCGCAGGTCAAACGGTACATAAAATGAGGACCCACTCTTATTTGCTTAAAGTGCTGCGAATCGGATCAATCAATACACTGAAAATAGGGATTGATATTAATCTAGTAAAGTTTGTTTACATCAGAAATTCTAGTTAAACTCCTTGTAAAATGTACTTAAAATTTCTGAGTGCATCAACCTTTACTGAACTTTTTCAAGTCAACATTACTCCCCATTTTTTTCAGTGTACTGACATTTTGTCGGCTACTATAGTTGAGATGTGCTGCACTTTTGGCCTTGTTTGTTATGGAGAATGTCAAGTTTTGCATAAAATGTCATTCGTGTGTGTGTATGTTGCAAAGTACTATAGGCCAACATAACAGTTTGTGGAATGTACCGAGTGGAAGTTGTTCATCTTTTGTAAATGCAAAACTGCGAATTGCCGTTTGTGGTAAAACGCAGAGCTGCCGAATGTTACAGAAGTCACTAACGCTAACACGTCATGATTGAGCTTAATATAAATAAATAAAAAAGAATAAGAATGACCACAGTGGCTGCTGCTCTCAAGAGCTTTAGTTTTCTCTGCTCGAGTTGTGCGAGCGGGGGTCTCACGTAACTGATGAGGAAAGAGTTTTGCTCGTGTGTGTCGCAAGGAAATTTTATTTTATGTATTTATGGTCCTAAATTATTTAGGGTGTGGGCTAAACTGATTTAGAAGCCAAAGAACACCTCGGGATGCCAATAGTCCTGGAAAGCAGTGTTAATGAGGCTTTACAAATTATTTTCCCACTGCTTTATAGAATGCATTTGTATTTGCTATGTGGTTTAATTTGACAAATTTGTGAATTTTGGTCGCCTTTTCTCATTTTCTCCAGATACATTGTACTGACCACCTCAGCTGGCATCATGGACCATGAAGAGGCCAGACGGAAACATACAGGAGGCAAAATCCTTGGGTTCTTTTTCTAAAATGTTAACTGGAAATAAAGTCAACCAGTGAAATGTTCTTCATTCTCTTGACTTATTTCATTTCATTTATAAAAGATTTCTAATTTCAATATGAGAAGAATTGATGTGGATTTCTGTAGATTCGATATTTAAGTGAAGAATTTAACTGTGTTCGCCGATCTGTAATTTCTCAAATATGCACTGGTTTACATGCATCTCGGAAATTGACCTTCACAAGCTGTTTTTTGTTTGTACTCGTGTATTTTACAACCCTTTGATTAACTGGTAGCCATGCTAAAAATAAAAGTATTTGATAGATTTGGATTTCCAATCCTGCATGAAATGCATTTACCGGCCCTTTGTTCCATTGGGAGCACTGGGCAAATATACTCAAGTGATAGTGTTAATAATTGAGAAATTACGGTAAATTTTTTTTTTTTTAATGTTGGCCGAGAAAGGACTGTGACGCTGTTGAGTGAAAAATACTTTTGAGCGGCTCACGTCATCTGTTCTGGATTGATATTATCTGTTAAAATACAGTAAAAGAGCTCTGTTTTTCTGAAACACTCACTACATGAATGTGTACATAGCGACCTTGCTAGCACTCCAGTTGCTGTTAAGTGTGAATTATTGCCATATGTTGTGCATCTTGTGTAAAGCCACAAATGTCTGCCCATGACCATTTCCAGTCCTATGTGTATTTTGTCTTGACAACTACAAGGCGGTTGGAGACATTGACCGCATAATATAGGTGAGCTAATGGTATATCGCTGTCCAAAATGCTCCTTGTGGACTCGAAACACACATACTGCGTCCCTCATGACTTTACATCACTACACTAATAATGCTGCGGCTGTTTAGATGTTTGCTTTTCTGCTCCATTGGCCGATGACGTCTCACATGACGTCATCTTAACGTCTAGATTTGACTGAGACTGACCTGTTTATAGTTGTAGCAGGACACCCCAAAGTCTCTAAATGTTCTCACTGTATTACTATTTTATTTTTTTAAATCTTTAACACTTAGGCCTTGCAACATGGATCAGAAACTGAAAACAGCCCCTTCAGAAGACTGCCATGTCTCTCATCTGCGGATCAAGGTGCACAACCAGTCAGCGTCTCACCGTGATTTTTTACTACCACATAATCGACGATGGGTCACGTGCAAAATGCAGGCATAGTTGAATAGCCCACCATGTTAAATACATAAAAAAAATTGAATAAATGTTTGCCCTGCTTTGATAGTAAGGTAGAGGCAACTATATTGTTAAATCTAATGAGTGAACAATTAACCAAGTCCGTTAAACGCCCGACATTTTCCTTTCCCTTCAGGTACTTAGTGAAAGACTTGCAGTGTTTTTTCTCAAAGTGGCCACACGATGGCAGTAGCGACCTCTGGTTTGAACACCAGTACAACTAATGCCGCATCAGCCTGCTCGGCAAGCAGTAGTACCAATGATGATTAATTCAGAGAGATAACTCAATCAAAATTGGAATAGCGGTAAATGTCGGAAGCGTGGAGCTATAATATATATAAAATATAATTAAGAAGTTTCTTTTTTTTTAATGGATGGATGAATGCATAAACATTCCCTGTGGTCTTCTGATGCCGTAAATGAGGAAGAAAAGCCAAGGACAAACGGAAAAGTGATTTCACATTTCGGGCAACTCCATTTTGGGTTTGAAATATACTGAACATGCTGTGCAAGAATACTTTGCAATAGTAATGTGCCCTTAAGCTTCTTTTGTTTTTGAAAATGGAGAGCATTAAAATTAATCATTGTTCATTATCAGTCTGACAACGAAGTTGTGACGAACAATGACAACGTATGTTGCTCGGTGCGACTTTGGATCTTGTAGTTTGTCCAATCATCCAGAATAACATTTGTCAGTGTTCTTTTACATCAAAGTTATCGAACTCATTTTTTTTGCTCTCGCCTTTCCATTTATCCTTAAACACTGTTGTTTCGAGGTGAATTGCGGGTCACGCATACGGTTACTATGGTGCTTCTCACTTGCTTTCCTTTTTCACACGCCCCCTCTGTCTGTGTGCCTTATTTAACAGGTTGATCCAGGGTGGTGGGAGGTTTGGCTGGAGATGCACGTGGGGTGAAATATGACGAATGGGGCAGTTAGCAGGCAGTGAATTTATAGCTGTGAATGCAGCCATCCATCGTGGCGCGCATCCCGTAGCTGTCCTCAAGGGCGTCGCGCTCCTCCAGAGTCCCATCTTAGGTGACTAACCTGGGGGTCCCTCTGCTGCCGCTGTGGAAGCAATGAGACGCTGCAGCTGTCCTCATTGTATGTTAAGCAATGGTTAATTAGCAGGCATTGAGCACAAGGCAGTTAATGTACACATGATAGAGAGAGGCCAATGGGTGCTAGTGAGAGGCCGAGTTTATTAATCATGCTTCTCAATTGTTCGCCATCGATCACCTTGAGCATACACTGCAGTCTGGATATCTCTGTGGACGACGTAGGCTGTTGAAGTGTCGATCACATGATAAGAGGTGCTAAATGATGAGTGTTCATTGACATTGAGCAGGAAATGTAAGGCTTTCTCTGCTGGCCTGAACTTGGCTGCGCTGTTAAGAATGTTAAATATTTTGTGCAATTAGATTTCAGCCTGTGTCCTGCCATGTGAACTATGTTTCAAATCGGTCCTCACGTGACATCATTTCTGTGCTCTGATTGGTTGGTCAGAGCAAAACTTGTAATGGTCTATTTTGACTAGCAAAATATGAATGTAATATTAGAACATCAAACCTTTGCGTGACCCCAAAAATATATTTACTCTTTCTTCCTCAGAATTCAGAATTTTGCAATTATAAATGTAAAATGTTGAGGTTTCACTATAAATAAATAAACAGCCTGTAAAAACTAGGGGTGTGCCCAAAAAAAGAAATTCTCATAAGAATCATAATTCTCATTTAGTACGATTTAGAATCTATTTTAAATGTCCCAAAATCGATTTTTTTTAAATTGTTTTATACTGTCTTGCCTTTGTCTGTGTGTGCCTTTATTTGGAGCGCTGTTCATGTTGTACCTGGTTTGGCCACTGAGGGGCAGTGTGGTTCCACGCGGTCTAATACACTGTTAAGTTGTAGCCACATTAGAGAGTAGAAGGAAAAAGTCACGATCAAGTTATTCCAATAAAAGTTTTTTTTTCAGCGTGGAGCTGTTCTTTTGAGTGCTAAAAGTGCCGCGAGTAGCGCGCTAATTAGTGTTAGCGAGTTAGACTGGAGTAAATCATTACAATTCCTTGCACATCTACAGATTGAAGCAAAACTCATTGTCAATCAAATCAATTTGAATCAAAAATCGTTCCTAATCGAAAATCGATTCTGAATCGAATCGCAGGCCCAAAAATCGGAATTGAATCGAATTGTGAGACATTAAAAGATTCCCATCCCTAGTAAAAACTGATGTGACTTTATTCTCAGCCAAGCTCTGGTGAGGTGAGCCTCGCTAGACCAAATGAGGCGTGTGGGGGTTAAAGCTGGCTTCCAATGTTTAAATACAGCCATAGATGGGAATTGTGAATGACTGCATGGAAAAGGTGAAGAGTGCAGTTATATTAATGTAATATAAAACAGAGCAGACAAACCGCTCTGATCATAACTTGTTTGCACATTCTTCAGACATTTCTGCCAACTCGGAGGAATGCTGTTTACTGCATGCTCAGCTCAACATGGTGGCTGCATCACAGAAAGTCACAGTATTGTGCATAAAAAAACACATAGATTTGTCTCTTAATCATTTACACATCTACAAGCTAAGAGAGCTATCAAAACTATTTTATAAAAATAATGCTTCGATTGGATTTGTGCTGGCAATGATGTCATAATTATATGAACAATATATTGTATATGTTGTTGGAGTTAATCTTACATTGATGTAGAATTGCCTTGAATTATACTGAGAGCTATTTTTTAATATTTTGCATAGTGTAGCAATCTACAATCACAATAATAAACACAAGTTCATGATTAAATGGATACCTCACTGACAAGTAACAATCACAAAGTAGAATGAAGCTCATGTATTGGATATCAATTGATGATGAACGTTTGATTAAAGTGTCTGCAAGGTGTCTTGACTATTGCTGCTTTCTGTAACATCACATCAAAAGACGCTAGCCAAACCCAAACATCCTGCTGCTTCTAAGACGCCATGTTAGCTAACGTTGGTAGCCGGCCGGCTTGACAGCAAACAGCAAACAGCAGCGTGATGGAAGATTCCAGTAGAGGTTTGACAGGCAGGCGAGGCTGAAGAGAGCAAGGTGGTATCCTTCTCAAGATGATGCAGAGAAAGTTCCAAATCACCATTGGCAGTGGTGGAAGTTAGCAGCTTTTGAGCTGCTTATAGCTAGCTGCTCATACAGTAAAATGCTCAGCTTACGGCTAACAGTCGATAGACAGTTTAAAAATAGTAATATTATTATTATTTTAAAATATGAGTCTCCGTGTATCACTGAGTTAAAAACATAAAGTGGCTCACCAGAAATAAAAAAAAATTAAATATTTTTTTAAAGCTCATAAAAATCATCAAAATCATTGTTTTTAAGGGTAACGTAAAACAAGTTAGAAATGATATTTAAGTGTTTTCGAATGATAGCTTTTGGTATATTTAGTGTATAAACTATTAATATTGTTATTTATAAACACATTTTTAAGGGTAGCATTCATCGCTCACAAATATTCGCTGGCATTAGGGACCAAGCCCTGATGCAAATACAGAAGCTAGAGTTCACGTTAAAGATTGTCATGTTATTTCAGGAACGTTCAGAGTCCTATTTAACGTTTGATGGATACCATCTGTTAATTTCTGGGTCTGCTTATTCTTGACAGGCGGCCAATCGCCTTGCTTGGCCATGTGCATTCACTGTGTAAGTCAAATAAAACATTATGCCGTGTAAACATGAGCATTATACGTTACAAAGGCTGCAAAAATACTTTTCAATTTAAGCAATACTCTTTACAGTAATCCTTTGATTATTGCTCAGTATTTATTTATTTATTTATGTCCCTGGCTATTTTGTTACACTTGTAGCAATAGTTGGCATTTTTTGTTGCTGTCTGCAATCTTCATTGTTATACTGTTATTTACCAGGGTTGCGTGTCTACGTGCAGCTCCTCAACTCACTTCAACAAAGTTTCCTGCCACAAGGTTGGCAAAAGATGACTGCAAAGCACTACATGAAGGTCTTATCCTTGCTTTAACATAGTTTCTTAAGACAACGTCAAAGCATATTAGACATGGCTTTGGCCTGAGAACAAAAACATTGACTAGTTGAGTTTGTCAGCAAAAAAAGGGGATAGGTTGTTATGCCTGTTTTGGGTTGGTTCATGGGGTCAATGTGTTACGGATGTATGATGCTTACACAGTTATTATGTCCTTTATGATGAATAATTATGCTTATGCAGGTCAGGTGGTCATTATGTCAGGTCCGCAGAGACTATTGATGTTTTTAAAAAGAGGCTCAAGACACCTTTTTAGTTTGGCATTTATATGATATTTTGACCCCTTTTTATTTTATTTTAATTATTTTAATTATTTTAATTATTTTAATTATTTTAATTATTTTAATTATTGTTTTAAATTTTAAAATTTGTAATTCTTTTATGTTTATTTTTTAATTTATTTTTATTTTTATTTATAATCATGTTGTCTTTTAGCTTTGTTTTTGCCTTTTATTCTGTTTTCTTTTAGCGTTTAACTGTTTTTATTTGGTTAGGTTTTTAGCTCTAGTGTTTCCTCCAGGGGGAGCCTCCGCACTCGGAGGGATGGCTGGTCTTCTCCTGAGGGTGGGCGGTCGACATTGGGGCCCCTTGGGCCCGGGGGACTGTGGCGCGCTCCACTCTGTGTGGGGTGCGCCGCGGTCAATCTGGGCCAGGGGTTTCTGGGATGACACCGCTCTCAGTGTTGATGAGCTCCTCCTATGGGTGCCTTTCCTCACAGGGTTTTTCTGTGCCCCACCATGTTGTGGTTTGTGTGTGTGTGTGTGTTTGTGGCTATGATCATGGGGATGTTGGGGGCAGGGGCTTTTCTTTTTATTGTACTATGGACAGGTCTGGGCTGGCACAAAAAATCAGCCCTGGCATTTTGATTTAGGCCCACCGGCCCAGCCCGATTCCTGACCATCCTTGGCTAACACGTAGTTCTACCACTGATTTTTATTGTTTCAATTTGCTCTCTATATTGTAAATTGATTAATTTCTTCTCCCTCTAAAGTGTGGGCCGGTCTCTTGATTTTATTGAATAGCACCACATCAGCCCCAAAAGTCACCAGCCCACTGGGCATCTGCCCTGTAAGCCAGATGGCCAGTCCAGCCCTGACTATGGATGTTTTAATTGTTCAGCACCTTGCGTTGCATTTTAATGTATGAAAGGTGCTATATAAATAAAGTTGTATTTGATTTGATACAGAATTGTATATTGTCCTAGCAAGTTTTACTGAAGGACTTTTTAGCCAGTACAGTACGTCGAAGTTTCTTAGCTGAGGTTCCTCTCAACACTTCTTCTGTTTGTTTTGCATCCAGGCCTGCTTGCTGTTGTGACTTTGTATTTTTGGATATAAAGACCCCGTTTCTCAACTTCCATGTCTTGTCTGTATTTGAATCCTAATTCCACATTTTAAAAAAAAATTACAAACTCAACAATTTTGTGTTTGCTCCCATTTTTTTTGTGAGCTGGACTCAAGTATCGAAAACGTTTTTAAAGGCCATTTTCCTCAATTATTGTTCAGAAATCTGTGTGAGCATTTCTCTTTTGTCGAGATAATCCATCCCACCTCACAGGTGTGGCATATCAAGATGCTGATTAGACATCATGATTATTGCACAGGTGTGCCTTGGGCTGGCCACAGTAAAAGGATACTCTGAAATGTGCAGTTTTCTTAATTGTTGGGGTCAGAAACAAAGTGCAACACATCTCATTTGCATAGAGTGTTTCGTTAATATTTTTGTTCATTGTAGGCTCCCTGAAAAGCCTACATACAGGGTGAATCTGCAAGCATTGGAGCTAACGCTATACTTCAACAATTTCAACAGAGGAGATGATGTTGTCTCAAGCTTTAGTGTATGACTTTTTGAGTCACTTCTCGGATGCACATGCATTTTCCAATGACATCATCATGCCACCACCGCCTAGTAAAAGTTGAAACATAGTTGACAGTTCAACTACATTTCAACTTTTACGTTTCAGAGGGGCTGTGTGATCAGATACAATATAAATCAAAGTGTTCTGGGGCTTATGTTATTGCTTTTAGGTTTCATTCAAGCGTGTCATTGTATTTGTAGAAAGAGATCACAGCTGTAGGAATGTGGCTAGCGGCGTTGAGGGGATGCAGGGGTGGTGCGGGTTCTTGGAGATGTCTGAGGTCAGAATGTGTTGACAGCTTCCTGAGGCAGATGGGAGCGCAAAAGATGCTATGCCTCGCAACATTGTATTTGTCTATAAATAACACTTTCCAAGGGTTTGTTTGCAGGAAAGAGGTGTTGGATGGACGATAGCGAATGTGTGTTCATGTGGCACCCATCTGTATTGAAAAATAATTACAATTTGCAAATATATGCAAACAGAGCAGGCCGTATTTGAACTCATTCACTGCCATTGAGGCCTATAAACGTCAAAAATTCATTTGAACTATTTCTATTAGATTTTCCACTTTTGTTAACAAGACTATGAAAACCTAGACACTTTTTTAATTAATCTTTTTTTTTAAAGAAAAAAAAATCAAAAATGATATTTTTTAAATTGTAATTAATCGCATGACTTCAATAGTTAACTCACGATTAATCACAAATTTTATATCTGTTCTAAATGTACAATAATTTTTTTCTAGGTTTTTATACTCTTGTTAACAAAAGTGGGAAAAAATGTTAAACTAATAGAAATAGTTCAAATGATTTTTGGACGTCTATAGCCGTCAATGGCAGTGAATGAGTTAAAGTGGAAGACAACCTTAAACATTTATTGATAATAATATGTTATATGTGACCCCCTTAGTCTAAACATGACGTTCTGATTAATATTAAATTTGTGGAATATGAGTTATGAAGCAAAATCCAGCCGTTTTTATCCATCTTAGGGGCGGCCATTTTGCCACTTGCTGTCAACTGAAGATGACATCAATGTTGCTCAGGGCAGAGGCAACGACCAATTACAGCTCACCTGTTTTCTGAAGCTGCGATGTGATTGGTTGTTACCTCAGACCTGAGTAACTGTGATGTCATCTTCAGTAGACAGCAAGTGGCAAAATGGCCGCCCCCTGAGATGGATAAAAACAGATGGATTTTGCCACTTAACTCATATTCCACTAACACAACCAGAATACCATATTTAGACTACTGGGGCTGCATAGAACGTATTATTGTCGAAAGAAAACCTCAAACAGCATTGAGAGTTATGATTCTTTTAAGTGTACACGTCCCGTGATAAAAGACATTTAATTCAAGCTCTCACCTCCCAGGTTTGAGAGGCAATAATTTTATCGCTCCATTGGGTGCTCTAACCGCCATCAGCATCACTCGGCCTCATCCTTTATAGCCTGCAGGTGCAAAGGTCAAAGGAGCTGTATTACAGACAGCTATCCCATGATGTAGGTGCCTCCCTCTTCACTTGGCAGGCTCCATATTGATTTGATTAGTTGCTAATTAGAACTTGGCAGACTAGGTTGGGTGAAAAGGAGATCGCTCAATTAGCAGGGTGTCAGAGAATCTAATCTCCCCCCCGTCTTTCTCCCCCTTCTCTCTGCCTTCCTGCTCTATCACACATCTCCACGCTGTTTAATGAGTATAAAAGATGAAAGAAGAGGGAGGGGGTGCTAACTCCGCGCAAAGACATAGCACATTCTCCAGGAGCTAAAAGCATCCAGCCCTGTAATCCTTAAACTAATCTTTGCTTAAAGATGTGGTTTGTGCGCTGTAAAGAAAAACACCGGCTTCCAGTGGACGTTTGTTTGGGCACATTGCCTCCAGCGCGCCTTGATGCTCGCACCATTCTCCTCTTCTGGCAGAACAACTGAATAACACACGGGCTGTTGCAGCTTTAGAGGTGTGCCTCTGGCAACCGGAGTTATGAGCTTTAACATCCTCGCTTTGTCTCTGTCAAGAAATCGCTTTTAATATTGTTTTCTTTTCTAAGTAGAGGGGAACCGTGGTTTCTTATGAAGACAATTTTGTCCCGTTTCCACTGAGAAGGCCAGCAGAGTAGATTTCAGTTTCATAATTTGTGTTGCTATTGCCAAAGGTTGTGTAGAGCAAAGCTTCTCAACTGTCGCTACCCTAAAACCCATCCCCCCCCCCCCCCCACTTTTGCAAAGTCAGTTCAGAACAAGAAAAATGTTTTGTTTAAAAATAGCCTCTGAAAAGACATGTATAGGGTATTATATCTTTAAATGCTGTTTCAAATGAATTTCACATACAGTGTTCCCTCGTCTTCCGCTGGGGTTAGGTTACAAAAGATACTTTACGTTTTACATTTATTATAAATGTTGAAAGGCTCTAAAACCCCTCACCACACAGTTTATACACTTCGAGGCATTTACATTTTCTCACATTT
The DNA here is from genome assembly GCF_054856555.1 of Leptonotus elevatus. Taxonomy (NCBI): domain Eukaryota; kingdom Metazoa; phylum Chordata; class Actinopteri; order Syngnathiformes; family Syngnathidae; genus Leptonotus; species Leptonotus elevatus. The sequence continues at coordinate 18,157,253 of NC_141246.1, forward strand.
CTATCTTGTTCAAACCTTCTCATTGTTCAAACCTTCATAAATCTTATTTAAAAAAAAAAAGGTACATTACTGTAGAAAAAAAAATGCATGCAAAATTGCACCAAAGAAAAATCGGAGTTACAGCGAGGCCGCAAAAGGTGAACCGCGTTATAGCGAGAGAACACTGTACCACCAAAACCATATTTTAAACCTAGAAAACTAGTGACCATATTTCGATTTCTAAAACAAGAGGACACTTATTCAAAGATGAAATGCATATAACTATTTTAGCATATGCTTCCTCTGTATAGGTAGAAAATAATACATAACTCTCTTTCAAGTCTTACTTGACAAATGATCAAATGACATAATGATGTATGGTTCCAAACCCAACCTTCTTTGCTTCTGCGATAGACCTTTTTTGATTTTTTAATTTGGTGGTGGGGCCTCAAACTTATGCCACCATTTCTGCTGTCTGGGAGTGCAGAGCGTTACCAGTAAGCTACAATTCTGGGCCGCCAACACAGCTCAGGACCTTGTTTGAACACTTAGTTAAGTGAGGTACGTAAAAAGCTGACCTCTCTTTTTCTAAAAAAATAAAATAAAAAAATAACATAATAACAGTGCTTTAAAATGACTAATTACGTTCCTGTGTACTTCATTTATGCAGTTTCACGCTCCCTCTTGTATTTATTCTCAGTAATTCCCTTTTTTTGATTCTGCTTAGTAGCTTAGCAAATGTGTGCTATGAGCAGGAAAATATTGTCGATTTAAGTATGTTCCTGCATCTGCTAGACAGCTACAACATATATTTTAATTGTCAAGTTTTAATATAGACAACAACAGAATTGGAATATAAAGTAACATATTGGGCAGTAAGAGAGATTACTGTAATAGGAGCTTCAAAATCGGTTTGTTATTTACAAAAACAACCTGCACCATTTTAAACTATAGTCCTTGCAATTGTGATTTAGCAGCAGGAAGTTTTACTTCTGTTTTCTTTGCCATCCATCCATTTTCTGACCCGCTTTTTCCTCACGGGGCTGCTGGAGCCGCACACAGCTGGCTTCGGGCGGTGGGCGGGGTACACCCTGAACTGCTTGCCAGCCAATCGCAGAAAGTTTTTTTTTAAATTTTTTATTATTATTATTATTATTTTTATTTTTTATTTTTTGCAGTATTGCACTGTTGGTTCACAAATAAACCCCATCTGTCCAATCAGCTCACCACCATCTAAACAGGGAAGTCATTGTCAAAACAGATCAGCAACTGTATGTGACTATAATCAATGTTGACATACACAAACACTTAGGGCGAAACCTTGTCTTTTATAAGAAGACTTTACAGATTGATAGAATTCAGAGTCCACTATATCTGGTTGTATACAACCAGATATAGTGGATATAGGAAGAATTTGAACACTTACGCCTACATTTACAAAAATACATAACAGCTCTGAGAAACGTCTTCGGAGTCAAGACTGGCTGGCGCAACCCCGGTAACCTTCTTCTTTTGCTAAACCACACAGGCCCAGCATTCATTAGTTAACTTCACACTCTTATATAATATTTACACGTAGTAGTTAATGGGACTGCAGAGGCTGAAGATTGGACCGGGTCCTGGCAGTGGGGGAGCTTCCAAAGCTCAAACCTAATCGACCGTAGCTTTCACGCAGTCCATTTTGTCGTAGAGCAGCTCGTCGAAAATGTCAGCAACCTGACAGCTGTTGGTGCCAGTGGAAGTTGCTAAGGGGCCTGAGGCAATTCCCTTTAAATAAGCCTGGAAAACAACCTGTCTCAGGTGCAAATACTCGCCCGTTGTGTGTACACTAGAAAGACTTTCTAGGGATAACGTTTCCAGATGTATCCTATCATTCATACAGAAAGACTTTTCAATTATTCTAGTGCCGGTTTTGGGGTGATGTTGTGGGGCAGATTCTACCAAATATATCCGACGACTGTTACACGGCAACTTTTAAAAGGTTGACAATGGGAGAGGGGAGGCTCTTTTCACATTTGAACGGGTTAAGTTTGTATTCTCTGTACCTGGGAATCGATACCAGTACTTTGTAAATGTATTTTCAATGTGTTTACTCACACATGTACTTATTCCGTTTGAAATCTAGGCCTGTTTAGTTGAACACAATGCTGTTACTGTATTCTCTTGTATAAGTGGCAAAAGATGGATACACGCCGGTTAAAATGTACCTTCTGCCATCTAGTGGAAGAGCTTTTAATTGTTCTGCCTGTTGCCATTTATTGCTGACATAGAGTGGTTAGGAATTACTCTTAAACAGTAGTGTAGGACAAATGCCACTAATGTAAAATGATTTAATATGGAGTGCAGACTAAATTCTGATAGGATTCCCATTTATCATCAATGTCTTAAACAGAGCAATTCATTCCTGCATGTGCTTACCATTTTCTGCCTTTCTTTCCTTACAGCATAGAGTGGGTACATTTAGTTTCTTGCACCTCTTGCTGTCTTCTTCCATTTTATTAGTCATCATTAAAACAGGAATGTCGTGTGTGTGCATGTTAAATACAGCCATCAAGTAAATTCCCCAAAAAGATCAATCAACTATGTGAGGATTTTAAGCCGTGTTGGAGAATCAGAGAACCCACGCAGGCTGCGATGTGAAGGACGTGTGTGTTTAAATGTGCGCCTGTGTATGTGTGTGAACATCAAGTGACTGAAGAAGAATGGGGACATGGGCAGGTCCTGGTAATGAAGGACTGATAAGTCCTTATTTCCTGGGCTTGGGTTAATTGCGCCCACAGATAAAGGGTAATAAATTGTCACGGGGTAATGGCAGGAGCCTTGACTGGGCCCTGTTCCACATTCATCATGACTGGCGACGCCAGTGAGGCAGAGAGCAGCCAGGTCTGAAAGGCGAGGAGAGCCTGGCGGGAGGGTGGGAAAAATGAGAGAAAAGAGACACGGACATGATCAGGCATTTTGGTCTTCGTTTTTTTAAGAAATGAAAGAATTCCACATATTGAGTCCAGTACCTCTAATCCATTGGCCCGTACCACTCCAAGTAGCCCTGGATGAAGAGTGCGGTTCGAGGCGTGCCTCACGTCGGGTGGACTTAAATGTTTGACTCCGCCAACACGGATTTTTCAAAATTTGCAGATTTAATGATGCGCCGTCTTATGAAGTAAAATTATTATTATTTTTTTTTAAACACATTATGGAGCATCAAAAATTACACTCATGCCTCAGTCAGCCAGGGCGTGGCTAACTAAACGGTTTGAGGAAGAGGCGGAAGTGCAGTACTACATTTTCCCAGCAGATAGCGCATCCCTGGACAGTTGAGATTAGTATTAGTTAGTATAATTTTCGTGTTTAAAACATACTGTAATCGTTATGTGGCAGGGTTATGGTTATGGTTAGGTTTAACAACAAAGAAAGAAAGAAGGCGCTTTGAGGTCGAAAATTCGTGTGGGTGGAGTCAAACGTTTAGGTCCACCCGACGTTGAGGCACGCCTCGAACTGCATCCAGGGCGTAATACTCTACCTCTCACCAATTTTTTGGGGTATTTTTACTAGTGGTGTCAAATTTAGTGTGTTAATTTCACTGCTATACTGTAAATTCATTTGAAAAAAAAGGGGAAAAAAAGAAAAGATTATTAAAAATTAGGGTCGTCAGGCAATTAATATTAGTAATCGTAATTAATCGCATGACTTCACTAGTTAACTCACGATTGATCACAAATCTTATATCTGTTCGAAGTGTACACATTTTTTTCTAGGTTTTCATACTCTTGTTAACCCAAAAAATATTGTGTCTCCTTTCACCATGTCAAGGACTGTGTGACTTTCGTGCGTCAATCTTAAAGAGAATGAGAGTTGCTGCTTTGATTGGCTGCGAATGTGATTGTGTTCACTCCTCACTAATATTAATATAGCGGCTTCACAAATATGCAAAGAGTGATGCGTGATAAATGTGGCTGTGAGATATAGTTCACCACATAAAGAAAACAATTTACTGTGCATGTTTAGTGCGGCTCAAGGTGCCGCCTCGCCTGCGTGACAGCTCGCTTCCTCACACTGAGAGATTGTGCATGTTGGAAGGCGGTGCAGTGGCTGAGGAATGATGCATCCCGGCCATTAAACAGCAGGGCTGTCCCAAGTGAGGAAGTTGACGTTGCCTCAATGCAATGATGGCACGCAGCGCGACGTGACATACGATAAGTGTACAAACGGTAAGCACATAGGAGATGGTTGTTGTTCCTTTTGATTGTTTGGTGCGGGTCACGGGCGGGGTATAGCATGGCGTGCTGGAGGAGAAGGGACATTCTTCATGCAAGCCATAGAGGAAGGGAAAAGTGCACCCTTGAGTTATCAGTTCTTGTCACGCAGAAAATCACTGCACAGAGTTATGGGGTACGCTAAGTTCCCACGACGTTGACCTAACAGAGATGGTGAACTTCTCTTTAAAACTCTTTTAGCGAACCAGGAATGTTTGGGAGCCGTTGGATGCGGAGGAGCATCCATCCATCCATCCATCCGTCCATCCATCCATCCATCCATCCATCCATCCATCAAGCCATCCATTCATCCATTCGTCCATCCGTCCATCCGTCCATCCCAGCCGTCCGTCTGTCCATCCATCCGTCTGTCTGTTTGTCCATCTGTCATCTATCCATCTGTCTGTCTGTCCATCCGTCCCGTCCGTCCGTCCTTCATCCATCCATTTATCCATCCGTCCCCGGCTGTCCATTCCTCCATCCATCCATTCCTCCATTCAACCATCCATCCATCCATTCATCCATTCGTCCGTCCGTCCATCATCCATTCATTTATCATTCGTCTATCCGTCCATCCATCAATCCATCCATCTAACATCCGTCCATCCCAGCTTTACGTCTGTCCATCCGTCTGTCCATCCATCCGTCTGTCCGTTTGTCCATCCGTCATCCATCTATTCGTCTCTCTGTCCATCCGTCCTGTCCGTCCATCATCCATTCATTTATCCATCCGTCTGTCCATCCATCCGTCCCGGATGTCCATTCATCCATCCATCCAACCATTCATCCGTCCGTCCATCCGTCCGTCCCAGCTGTCCGTCCGTCCATCATCCATTCATTTATCCATTCATCCGTCCAATCAATCCATCCAGCCATCTATCCATCCATCCGTTACCGCTGTCCATACGTCCATCCATCCGTTGGCCCCAGCCGTCGCGGCTGTCCGTCTGTCCATCATCCATTCATTTATCCATCCATCTGTCCAGTCGTTCATCTGTCCGTCCCGGCCATCCATTGATCCATCCATCCATCCATCCATCCATCCATCCATCCATCCATCCATCCATCCATCCATCCATATGTGCTGCAACCTGTCAATGTATTTTTTCCCCTAATCCAAATTTTGGAAGATACAGCCATGTAATGGATTTAAGATGATTATTTTCCAGTTATATGATAAAGTACTTTATTCTTTCTTTCTTTCTTTCTTTCTTTCTTTCTTTCTTTCTTTCTTTCTTTCTTTCTTTCTTTCTTTCTTTCTTTCTTTCTTTCTTTCTTTCTTTCTTTCTTTCTTTCTTTTCTTTTCTTTTCTATTTTGCTACTAGACATAGACAATTCCCTTTCGAATTGCGACTGCCACCTGTCGACGAAAAATGACACTATATACACTTAAAAAAAATGCATACACCCTTCTTCACATACTTAATGCTCACATCGTCACATCCACACACAGAGGGTGGGAAATTCAAACCCAAATCCAAACTGAGAACTATTAGCCAGAGGCTTGAAGGAGTTCCCAATCTGAGGTGTTAACGTACAAATTAGAAGACGTTTCAGTCATAAATGGTCAAATAAAAAGGCTATTGTAAAGATATTTTTATTTACAGAGAGCAGCTTTAAAAACCCCCCTTCACTTGGAAAATATATTAGCTTATGAATACGAAAGTGTTTGTCATTCCACTAGTTTCATTGCTGGACTCAAATCTATCTTGTTACTCAGTTTGTGCCCAAAAGGCTTCTAGGTTGTTTATCTGTTTCAAACTATTTGTGGGGTAGCACGTCCTCTCTGAAAACATGATTTTAACTGTGCATTGGGGAATTTACACTTGCATCGTGATTGTGAAAATAGACAGCTGGTGTCAAACTGCACTAATTCAACACTAAAATAATCACCTGGAGCAAAGAAGAAAAACACATGTCGACAGGTGGGGATGAAGAAAAACATTCTCATCCATTGGCTGTGAACCACATGGTGAACTCGTGACGGAGGGGGAGTCAAAGATGTTTGCCGTGGAATTGTAATTTACCCTCCTTTGATGGAATATGAATTGCATTATAAGAGTTACGACTTTCCGTGTCAGATGACAGTCAGCAGGGGATTTTCACCATATTTTTGTTGCATATCAAATCTTTTGAAAACTTGTCTCATAGACACATTTCATTCCTCTGTGCCATTTTTTTGCCACTGAAAACTGAAAATGAGGAATTCAGAGTCACAACCTGAAATACTGAAATACCTTTTGGTAGAATTTTTGCTTGTGTTTTGTTTTGCAGTGGTGTTTAGGTGATAAAAAAATGTTGGTCCGAAATCAAGTTTTTGGTGCATCCCTGAGTATAATATACCTTTTTAATCATTACAATAACCAATGTCAAGCAGACAAAAACGCAATTTTTGCTATATTAAATTCAACGACATCACCACCGCAGGGTTAAACTTGAGTTGAGAGAGAGATTCAGATTCAGCAAACTTTGTTTATCCCACAAGGGTAATTCGTTTGTAGCTTCATGTTATTTTGTCCAGACATGCTAACTTTGTTTTTGTAATAAAAAAATACATTGTCTCAATCATATAACCTTGGAGATTGAGAGAGAGAGAGAGAGAGAGAGAGAGAGAGAGAGAGAGAGAGAGAGAGAGAGAGAGAGAGAGAGAGAGAGAGAGAGAGAGAGAGAGAGAGAGAGAGAGAGAGAGAGAGAGGCATGATGTACAGTACTTGTTTTCTGTAGTAGTATTGTATTGTATATTAATTAAGTATAGCCTGGCAGCAAGCCTTTATGTAAAATTATATGATAAAATGACCCCTTCCACGGCGCCTCATTAAACACAAAATAGCTAAAAACACTGCAGTGTTAACTACATTTCACATAAGTTATCACACTTGACAGACCTTTTGAATATGTTAAACAAAGAGCAAACCACAAATAAATTAAAGCTTACCCGACTGTCTGAGTTCCCCCTGGGATAGTAAAGGTAAAATGCACTAGACTTTTTTTTTTCGCTTTAATTGGAGGTACGGTAGGATGCAACCATTTTCTTCGTGAAAGGAAGGGGTTGGAGCAGGAGCGAATTATAAACTGGTGATTAAAACGTCTATGGAGAAACTATCAGGAACATTTGTATTTGAATTTTTAATTTAGTGTTGATAGATTCATTTGACAGCTGCCACCCTTTGCCACCCTGTAAAACCACCAAAGTATGCTTTTTTTTTTTAACGACTTACTTTTTTTTTTTACCTGACCCACCAGCTAAGAATCACTAACCTGTTGTAGTTGGTTTGGTATTGATTAGAAAAAATCATATTGAAAATATTCTGACCATATATTAAAATGAGTTATTCTGTGATTCCCGTCCCATTTGAAAACAGAAACAAAAGTTGTGAAACTAGCTCTAATTACCTGTAATAGTATATTAAAACGGAGCAATATGAGGCCGTATAATTTGTATTTATTTATTTATAACATTTTGAATGAACGCAAGACAGTGAAAGAGATGAATAGGAAAAAAGGCGTGCTGAATGCAAGTATTATTGGAATTAAATGCCCATGCACTCCTTTTACCTGGATGTATGTGCCGCCATCTTGACACAGCAGCAGCCAGTGTTCAAGACTCAAGAATGACATTTTGACTGCACACGGCAAAATGTCAGCAAGAAAGGCAGAAGATGTTGATGGGAAAAGAGGGATTATGGAGGCAGTAATGCCACCACACTTAAACGCAGCCAGCATTACTTTTCATGTCATCTATCGCTCCATCCATCTGGACGCAGCAGATGAGGCACACAAGACCTCCTGACTCAGGGAATTTCAGTCATTTAATTTAATAAAAAAATCAACACCAATAATGTGGAGGTTTCCTCAGAAGTAAATGAAAGTTTTGGACACTTTGTCGACCACTACTGAGCGCCGGTGACCTCCACAATCTCCCCAAGTTTCATGAAGCGAAGGTGATAAAGCACAGGGGTGATTCAAAAGCGACATTCTTAATCACAAATTAAAGCGTAAAGACCCTTCAATTCTTTCATCCTCATTCCTTTCACTTCTCTCTTTTGCACAGGCAGTGAATTGATTTTTAAATGAATCATTGTCAAGGTCTAGTTAACTGCCTTTTATACATCTCCCCAGCCACTTCTTAGATCAACTCCTGTCTGCTCGTTCTCTATCATTTCCCTTCCTTTCCTGCTTTCTTTTTATTTTATTTTAATTGTACTTTTTTTTTTTTTATAAAAAAACCACAAAAAAACACACTTAACTATTTACAATATGTAGCGTGCGTTTCAGTAGGTCAACACTTCCTTGGCTCATTATTCCAACATGGATGCTTTATGTTGCTTCATAGTCTGTTTTAGTTTATGCTCATGTTTGGCAAGAAAGAAGTAGGCAAAACCGGCATGTGTAACATGTTGCATTTGTTTTATTGTTCGACTGTGGATCTGTTACTTTCTTTACCTTCCTTTTTTCAAGCACGCTTGTTCAGGAGAGAATGGACTGCTCGCTTGACTGACCAGCCGGCCTGAGCGTATCATCCGTCAACAAGACGTGTTGTTGTGTTGGACTTCTGCTGGGAGCTGTCTCCTTGTCTCTGTCTCTTTCTCAGTGTCTCGTGCACACGCACGCACGCACGCACGCACGCACGCACGCACGCACGCACGCACGCACGCATGCACGCAAGCGCACATACGGAATATCCTTCTGTCCACTTATTTCCATCGTACATTTTAACTCAGCCACTTCATCTCATATTAAATAATGCTAATATGTTAATGTAGCACGGAGGTCTTGACATATCTGCTTTATCTTCAGATACACTGTAAAAGCTGTTGTTACATTATAAAGTAATATACTGTATAACTTATTACAAATTCAAGTGCTTTATTTTATTTTAGTTTTGTTTACCTAAAAAGTTGCTTTTTCAGCAGATGTATAGGTGACAAGGTATTTACTTGAATTTTTCAGGATATTTGGGTGGCCAATAATCCTGGACCTCACTTGCAGCAGCAGCTGCACACAGGGAAACATCAATCAATCAATCAATCAATCAATCAATCAATCAATCAATCAATCAATCAATCAATCAATCAATCAATCAATCAATCAATCAATCAATCAATCAATCAATCAATCAATCAAACAATCAATCAATCAATCAATCAATCAATCAATCAATCAATCAATCAATCAATCAATCAATCAATTAATCAATCAATCAATCAATCAATCAATCAATATTGATCGATCGATCACCCAATTGTTGTAATGCATCAGAGAAGAATAATGTATCATGGCTGCCACAACACGGCTCTCAAAAGTACATAAACAAAAGTTAGTTTTTTCATAGCTCGTTGGAAGTGTGTGCGGAGTTCATTTCTGTCCTCCAAAAAATGGATATGTTCAATGTTTAAAGTTGCATAAGGGCTTATTTTTTTTCAACCTGCAATATATATATATATATATATATATATATATATATATATATATATAAGGAAGGATATATATATATATATGGGCTTATATTTATTTGAAGACCTCTTCCTAGTTTTCTAATTGTGTCATAAATGTGACATTGAGCTTAGCATTTCACTGTGTGCTATCCTCAAACTTTTACTTTACAGTTTTGGTCTTGCTTTTTTCATGTCCCTTGCATGATGCCTCGTTTGCTATATCGACTTTGAGGTTTGCCACCCACTCAAGTAACTCAGCTTCAATTGTGTCCACCAACTTGGTATACGCCTGAAGTTTTTCCTCTTTCAGCTGCTCGGCCTACTACGGGGGTCAAACTTGAAACAAAATACTGAAATAGCAGAGTAAGATTTGGATTATCATGGGATCCAAAATTATTTTCTTGTTAAAAAAAAATAAGGATGGAAGTTCTTAATACAGTCAAAATGCGTGTATATAATATTTATGAGTCCAAAAGCTTACAAAAAATCATTAAAAAAAAAGATGGAGAAAGAAGACATGATATATCAAAATGGGCATTCATCAGCTTCTCTGGCCGATGGCTCACTTCTAGCTCTTAACGTTCTGCTGCTGTTATCTGTCCAACTGCTGATGTTTTTGGATGTTTCCTGGTCTAACACCCACACCAACCTGTCACCTCTCACTGCAGCTCCCACAGTGTATTGCACGGAGCCCACTTCCTTCTCTCCATTGCTCTTTCCTCACTCTCTGTCAGCTGTTATTGAAATATTTAGCAACTACTCAGGCTCACAAGAGCGTCCTGCCTTTATTCTGCCTGACTGGGAATACATTCACTGGACACTTCATTAGGTACACTTGATCTGCAGAGAGGTGTTTTGAATATTTTGCATTTTCAACATAGCTCATTAAGGTAGCCAAAATATTAGTTCTCTGCAAACTACAAACAACCACAGTAATATACATTGAAATATTATTAACCTTCAGTTAACAGGGGCAATCAACTGTGAATAATGTTCTATGGAAAAGCAGTCCGGTCCAGACCAGTGTAGTCCATCCCAGCCGAAAAATATTCTAGCAGCACTCCGGTTTCTGTCGAGTCCAAGAGTTAAAAAGTTTTCCGCACAGTCCGTATAGAGTTAAACACAAAGCTAGATGTTGTCCACTTTCATCTGCTGTCAGTCAATCCAACCTTGTGTTTTATCTTTATAGAGATAAAATCATTATGCAACTTCTGATGGAGAGTATCTGTCATCTTGATAATATTAGTGTCTGAAATCAGAGAGGTTGTCTCCATGATAAATTACTTTTCAAACAAGGACAACGTGCCCATCTGTGTACTGTATTGGCATGACAACTGCTGCCAGTGGCCAGATGGACATTTTTTTTTAAATCATCTGAAACTAGATTTATTAGAAAGCTTTATAGAAACATGGCGGCAAACTTAACTGATAATGTCACGATTGGATGTTCTGTAGAGTGTGACATCTACATTGCTTATCATCAATAAAGGAGTAATGCAAAATCTTTCCATTTTCAAGTTTAGGGTTCCTCTCACACTCCAAAAAACATGCGTGTTAGTACAGTGAAGACTCTAAAAGGGTGAATGTGAGTGTGAATGGTCTATTGCATGAATGAATGTGACCTGCGATTGACTGGTAACCAGTACAGGGTGTACACAGCCTCACGCCTAAAGCCAGCTAGGATAAGCTCCAGCTCATCCGTGACACTGATTGGACAAACAGTAATAAAAAAAAGATTAAAAAAAAAAAGATAAATTAAAAAAATGGATGGATGGATGAGAATAAATGGGGAAAAATGCTGTTTGCTTGACAATTGCCAAAAATAAAATTGGAAAAGAAAAAAAAACCCTTACTTTAAACTCGAGCTAAGCTCTGACACTAAATGGTCAAACAGTAAAAAAATAATAATAAATAAATAAAATAAATACATTTTAAAAAATGGATTGATGGATGAGAATAAACAGCAACATTAAACATTCTGTTTTCTTCTGAATTCATCTTGTCTTGGCTTTATCCATTGTTTGGTTAGTGGGATCGAATAGCTAAATAAATCCTGCCATCATCACTAAAAACGTATTTCATTGTCATTACCATAATTTTTTCAAGAGCACCATAACCATCACATTTAAAGTTACGTATGAATAACAAACTAACTAATTTAAAAGGAAATGAAACACTCATTCATTTTCCAAAGACACAAAGAGCCACAACAGAGGGATGAAGGAGCCCCACGCAGCAGTGGAGCCGCAGGTTTCAAACCGCCCTAGAACATGCAGCTAAAAATACCCAACAATGACTAGCAGAAGATTGTGAAGTGGCATTCAATGCGCCCTGATCTAAATCTGATTAAACATCTGTGGAAGGATCTGAAACACGCAGTCAGGAGATGGCACGCTTCAAGCCTGAGATAGCTGGAGCGGGTTTCTCACCTGTCAACAATTCTCATTCAATTAAAAAAGAGATACAGAGTTAGTCTTTGGCCAGAGTCATTCGAGACCTACATTAAAAAAACAAAAAAACAATGCTTGATTTTCAAACAAAATTCCTCTTATTCAGTATTATCTTTGCTTTAAGCAAGGGCACCAAATTATTGTCGTTTGTAATGAATAATTACGTCATATAATGACTAATTATATTCTTCTTCTACATTGATTGCCGTGTAACCGACTTACAAGATCCGCTTCTTCACTTCCAGAATGCGCGAGTGCTGAAAATGATCATCAGTGTGTTTGTCTGTCATTAATCCGAGTCACTTGCTCCCAGCGTCAGCAGGACAGCTTTTAGTGGCTCACACCACAGTCGGGCAAACAAACACCAAATTGGGCGGCAGCGAGGTCTTTGAAATGCGCCTTCATTGGCTCACATGCATGTCAACCTGCACGCTATGTTTTGACTCACTACCTGGCCTACTCAGGAGACACGCACGCAACCCACAGGACTAATTACCTCATGCCTTTTGGGACAGACGATGAGATGTGTTGACACTGTACCGGCGCTTTGATCAAGATGCGGCAAACATTCGTAAGTGTGAGGGACCCTGTGGGGAACTCACACTAGTGAGAGTAAAGTGCTCTATCTCGGTCTCAGCTTTGTTTTCACTTTCAGTGCAAACCACAATCAAATGTGAGTAATTGTTATCTTCTGTTTGTTGGAAGTTTTCTTTGAAGTGGAGGCACATTACTGAGCTGTTACTGTGTGTGGGTGTTGCGGTGAGAAGCTCAGTGGGAGGACATTTGTGGGCGATGATTTGATGAGGGGGGGGGGGGGGGGGGAAACAAGTAATGTGGTACAGTTCATGGAACAGTAAACCTCAGTTTTGTCTTGCGGTTCACCAATTTACCTCATCGATGATATAAATACAGTAGTGCAATAATGTTGCCAACTTAAATTTTGGGTTGAGTTGTGACAAGACTGTCAATCAATGCCTGCATAGAGCCACATAAAATTGTTGTACAATTGACAATAATTTTTTTTATACCATATACATACAGCGCAGTTCAGCTTTTGAGCAGTAGCCTACTGGATACTTCTGAGATTTGTTTTTCCAATCTCACTTCAGGCCATCTGGAGTTTGCATGTTTCTCCCCTTGCTTGCTCGGACTTTTTTCTATTTCTTATTAATGAGGAGGAACAGCATAAAAAGTGGATGAATGGATGGAATATATTTGTACAAATTGCTTTTGACATTGACCTGTATTTGATGAATACAGTTGTGCTCATAGCTTTACATACCCTAAAGGTGGGTATGTGAACTTATGAGCACAAGGCTTAATGCCCATAAAATCAAAATACTGTGGCAATTGTTTTGTTATTTTCAGAGATTGTAGTGGATATGAGTAGAGATGTGCATGTTAAGTTCGGTGCCAATTCATAGCATTTTTGTGTCATTAAGCAACATTTAGCTTTTGTACATGCATAGGTGTGCATATACAGTAAATGTACATACCCTAGGGCAGGGTTGTCCAAACTTTTTCCTCTGCTAGCCACGTCCAGAAAAATCAAAGGATGCAAGGACGCTTTCTTTTTTCTCTCCCAATTTTTCAACTTTAATTTAATGAATGCGGCAAAATCAGTCAATCAAGCAATTGTTTATATATTTTTATATATTACAGTTAGTTTGAAAAAATATTGTATTGTAAAATTATATGAGGCAAATAGTTTAGGACCCCCCCCCCCCAAATATTACGATGGCCCGGCCTTTTATCCCATTAGATTAGAGTCACTCTTGTACTAAACAGCAGCTTAATGCCATCTTTATATTCAGAACCAAAACAAGAGCAATCTGTAGTAATATGACAATTTTTAAAGTAGGTAATTAATTAATTAATTAATTAATTTTAATGTAATAGGTTCACAATTAGGAGAAACTATTTTTTTTTATTCTAAAAATGTATTACCAATTATTCACCACAATGTTAGGAAGACAAATGTTCCTATTTTAATCGTAAATACTTAAATGGCACCTTTTCATATTGAGAGAAGCTCTACAGAATATAACATTAATTAAATACTAGTACCTTCTCTATCAAATGTGTATATATATATATATATATATATATATATATATATATATATATATATATATATAATATATATGCCATGGGCCGCTGAAAAATGGTTGGCGGGCTGCAAATGTACCCTGGGCCAAAGATTTTTTTCCCGTCATTAAAAATAAAATCAATCCGTCCCACCAGTCTTTAGTTTTGATCAGAATCGGAATGAGCAGACCTTCTTATCAAAGTGCACTGCAATTGTCCTCTCACCCAGTGTCTGCTTGGGTGAACTCTAGCTGCACTGCAAACCTGATGAGGACAAGCACAGTATATAGAAAATGGAAGGGTGGATATACTGCTTTTGGTGAAAACTCAGCTTATGATGTACTTAAAGTTATCATGTAAGTCTTGAATAATGAAAGCCCAAAATGACCATTTAAAATAAATTTATTCGCTCAACTTTTTATCTTCTAAATCATACATAGATGTGCATCGACAAACCCAAATTCCAATGAAGTTAGAACATTGTAAACAATTTTTTTTAATTTGCAAATCATTTTAAATTCAATTGAATACACTACAAAGAAAATATATTTAAAGTTCAAAGAGGTAAATTATTGTTTCCTTTTCCTCAGATTTTCACTTATTTTGAATTTCATGCCTTTAAGACGTTTCAAAAAAGTTTTGACAGGATATGTTCTCATCAAATTTCCTTTCAATAACACACACTTCTATCATATTTAGCACACAGAGACAGCGTAAGCAGTTTGTCCATTAAATTTTATTTAAAAAAAGCAGTCAAGAGAAAGTAAGACAAGCCAGTCACGGTCAACAAAACAAATCTCCCCGCAGGAAGACAAATAAAAGCAGATAAAGACAGAAGGCCTGATGATATATACAACAACAGCAGACATCTTTTTATTTTTTTATTTTGGCGTTGCAGTACCAGTCTTGATATTCACCATCACATCAGGTAAAAAATTATTTTGAATGGGACAGAGAAGGTTCTAAAAGTCAGCTAAGGCACACAGAGCCTCCCCAGAAAAAATAACACAAATATGATGGGCGGGGAGTTCAGAGAAATTTGTGCAACAGTTGCTCGACAATACATTCAAGCAAGAACAACAACAATCCGCCGTTAGATTTTCTCTGAGAGGCAAACAGGCCCCAACATTGGAGCAGGTTATGTACTTTGATCAACAAACACCAACGAAGCACTCTCTTCGCCCTCATCAAAAACTCCTTATTGATCAATGTCATTTCACCATAAATGTATTTACACATACAGCGTCTTTTACACAATACTTCAGTACAAAATACTTTTATACATTTGTTTCATTGTTGATCATTTGTGTTACAAAATAGGACTCTTACAGTGAGTTACACCTATTATACTGTAATGATCCTTTCACCAAAACTGCCATTAAATTTACATACATAAGCGTGGCCAATGCAATGCATTGAGTATTGGCTGTGAATAGGAATAGAAATAGGAGCCAACCAATGGACAGCAACAAATTGTACTTTATAAATCAACCCCTCCAGTGTTGCCGTGCGAGGGGGGGGGGTGGGGGTGGGGGCGGAATGTGTGCTTTATGGTAAGGGGAAGGTGAACTTGACATTAATGAACAGTAATATCTCTAAATCAACCTTTGGGGGAGGGGGGGGGGTGATTTTGGGGGGGGGGGGGGGTTCCACACTTGCCTGTTAGTAACTAAACATTGTTGACAGACAGATTGAAACCAAATTGGCTCCAGTTGCTCAGTGTGTTGAGGTCATGACCTTATCAGGGATTGTCTTGATGACAGCTAAAATAGTTTTAATGTAGATACAGTTTGTAAATGAGCATTTTTGCAATGAGGACACAATATGATCACGATAATTGTCACAGCATGAAGAGCACAACCACTCACGGGAAGCAGTAGACACTGAAGAGCTTCTCCTCGTCCAAATGTTTGAGGTCACTAGGAAGCTGACCTTTAACCCCTTGGGTTAAGAGTTGCTTTCTCTTGGCAAACCAAGACAAGAAGATCTATTCTGACACGACAACATTTACTGACACGTGTGGGCCGTAAAAAGGTACAGTATATGTTGGGGTTGTTGGCCTTTGTAAATAAAGGCAGCATTTACAAAAAAAACTAACAAAAGAAAAAACAAACAAACTATTTATCATGCTGCCAAGGCAGCGTCGCGATTATTTAGTCATTGACTAAAAATATTAGTATTAATATAAACTTAAAATAAATAGCGACTCATGGACCTTCATTTACACAATTTTGAGACTTCTTTTGTGAAATTCTGTACAACATAAAGTGTCACGGAAATGATCTGGAAAAAAAAAAGATGGCAACATTTAAGGTCAGCTTGGAATTATTGTGTTTCAAGTTTGAGGCAGGCTGGTAAGAAAAGCGAATTGGACATAACAGCAAATTATTTGTCCTATTAGCAAAAACATCTGCCTTTTGTTAAAGAAAAATCCTAAAATGCTACCACATATTTAACAAACGCTAAACCCAAAACTGTCTGAGTTAAATTTTGTTCTCACAGTTTAAATTGAGCTGAGAACGCCTTTGTTTTGCCTTCCTCTACGTATTTGTGACTGATCAGGCACTCAATTCAAACAAGTCAAAATCACTACTTGACTCTACTGATTACATTTGACAGTAATTTACTTCTTCAGGAGATAACGTGTTCCTAACTCTCTCAAAGGCAGTGAATATTGGTTCTTGTTGGAGTCGTATCAAAATAAACCTTTCGCTACCTCGGATATTTATGCTGACATAAACCTTGGGAGGCACATAAGCTCATCTGGTAGCTCACCAATCTCAGAATTCATTGAGCAGCAAAATAAATGCTTGAATTTGATCACAGTAAAACTCACATGAGAAGACAAATAAATACATTGTGAAAGTGAAACAGCAAAGACGGCATAGTCCCATAAAAGCAGGGTGGACGTCGCTAACATTGATCACCTTCGTATGCTCCCTTCGTCTCCCGAGACAGAAGGAGAGCATTTCCCCCCTCCCTCCAGCAACTGCAACCAAGCCCATAAATAAATGTAAAAAAAAAAATCAACAGTGAATCTTGCGGCCTCCTGTCCAGCTGGAGGCCTCGCTGCTACCTGATGCGCCCATCAGCATGCGGCGATCTCATTTGGGATTTGGGGTCGGGGCTGAGGGAGCTCCAAGCGTTCTTGGGGCAGGCCTGCATGACGGGGCAGGCGGTCGGGCCCACGGCGCAGATGTCCGCCGCCTCCCACAGCTCGCCCACAAGGCTGTCGACCCAGTGCTCCAGCTCCGGGCCGGTCAGGGCGGCGTTCCTCTTGGCCTGTTCCACGTAGCCCAGGCTGATGGGGATGTTGAGCACCGGGTTGAGGCCGTGGAAGCTCTGCTCCATGTAGCTGTTCTTGGGTGGCCCGTTGTGCAGCTTCAGAGTGTCCTCTGGAGAAACACAGCGGAGAACAAAGAGAAGTGTGATCAGTCTTTTATCTTTAAAGCAGGGCTTAAATATTTTTTGTTGCACTCCGCCCCAACAGGAAGAAGGCATTATTTCGCGCCCTCCCCCCAACTCTCTGTTGTGACTGTATTATAATTCAGCGGTCTGCAACCTGTGGCTCCCTGTGGATCTCTAAAAAATTTGTAGAAATTATTTTTTGTACATATTTATTTAAAGAAACACTATGGAACTTTCAGTTTACGTTGATTATGGCGGCGCCATATGGACAAAAGCGGTAATGTTATGCCTGAAGGAAGACCTCATTTCCCATGAGGACAAGTTCCTAAGTGCTAATTCAATTTTTTAAATAAAATATTTTTTAAATTAATTAATGATTTAGATGGGAAAAAAATAATATTTCCCAAAAATGTATAAGTCCAAATTTGTAAGTTAGCAAAAATGAGAGACAAAAGGTAAAAGCAAAAGTTTTTAAAAATACATAAAAATGTCAAAAAAGTGACCATAAAATGTCCTAGAAGGAAGATGCGATCAGAAAATTACCATATAATGTACACAAACTTGAAAAAAAATGTCTGAAAATTTATTTTAAAAAATGCAGGAAAGAAAATGTTCAAAATGTCACCATAAAATGTCCAAAAACTAAAGAAGAAAGGCAGAAGTTTACCATAAAATATCTTTGGAATTGCTAAAAAGGTCAGAACATTCATTAAAAAAAAAGAGGCAGAAAAGAAAATGTTCAAAAATGATCCATAAAATGTCTAATAACAAAGAAATCCCCCCAAAAATTATGTACACAAAATGTACAAAAATTTATAGCAAAAAAGTCAAAAAATAGCCATAAAAAAAATCCCAAAACAGAAGACTAAAGGTAGACGAAAATTTATCTCAAAGTATTGGATGCTGCATATTTTCAGTTATGCTAGCTCTTGTACAGTTTAGGTATAATTTGTCTTTAGCAGGGGTGTCAAACTCATACTAGCTCAAGGGCCACATGGAGGAAAATACATTACTAAGCGGGCTGGATCGTTAAAATCATGGTATATAACTCAAAAACAATTGACGTCAATTATAAGCAAACTTTCGCTATTTGTGGGTTAGCCCTACATTAAGGAGCTCAACTGTAAATATATTGTTCCCAAAAAAATCACACAAATGCAAATGATCCACAGCAAAATTTTGCCTGCTTGAGTTACGGATTTGTTGCAGCTACCCGTTTTGCATATATATTGTTCTTAGAATGCATTGTGTGGCACAGTTAATGAAGTTATAAGGACGTTAATCCTTGTCATATGTGTTTATGTTACCAGCAATTTAATTTGTGTCTTATTTAACACGTTTATGTCAGTCTATGTTTAAAAAATATATAATTTAAACAAACTTTTAACTATAGGTGGTATGTAAAATAATGACATCCAGGGCAATTCATTCCTTTATTTAACCAGTTAAAAAAACTCATTGAGATTGAAAATCTCTTTTCCAAGAGTGACCTGGCCTCAGGGGCAACAAAAACACACAATCGTTACAACAATTTAAGACAAACAACAATATATATGTATATACAAAATCCTTATCATACTATCAATGAATTCACGTTGCTCAATTCCATGTACAAATTGCATTGCTCATCTGAGGATTGCTTGTGAAATTATGAATTTATATGTTTTGATTGTGGCCAGCTGATTAATTGGTCCGACTACTATTTTTTATTTTTTTAACTTATGTTTGACACCCCTGGTCTATAGAATTGTTGTAAGTCCAACTCAACTAATACTCCTTGTGTATTCTGTGACAATGAAAGTGCCACAGCCAGCTACTGCAGTGGATGTGCAATTAACATTTTATTCTAGTACAGCAAAAAATAAATAAATAAATAAAAACCTTCCCTGGAGTCGCACTTAACCCCCAACTCCCTCAAAAAGAAAATGTTGCAATAATGAAATAAATATGAATACATTTTGTTGCCCTGGCTCTAAATCGTCGTTTTAAATGTTGGTTACTACGATAGTTTCAATGTGTTGATACCCACGACAGCGGCTGATAATGGCCGTTTTATGAACTCAAAATTAAACATTAGAATACAACATTTCCATGTAATATGCTATACATTGTTGCCTCATGTATTGCTGAGGTTACGTTCCAAAAAATACTGAATAGGTGAATTACGCTAAGTATTAAGTAGCATTTTTTACATTTATTCAATATGTTTTAAGGCTGTAAAGCCCCTAACCACACACTTAATACACTTTTCTTAGACAGGCATTAACATTTTGTCACATTTCTCTCTTGTTTAAACACAATTAGCAAACCTTCTTAGGTTTTAAAAATAGGTACACTATTGTAAAGGAAAGAAAGAAGCAAAATCGCACAAAATATGAACCACATTATAGCAAGGGAACACTGTATTGTGATAAATAGGCCTTATTTTAAAATTATCTGTCATCTTCTTTTTTTGTGTGGAAATTTTATATATCAAAAGTCATAGTCAAAAGTGGCATCAGTACGTGAGTACTCACAATAGGGATGTACTAATATACAAATGTCACAATAGGATATTATCCCGATATGAACCTCACGTTACGATAATGATCACAATATTGTGGTGGTGTTGGGAATATTAAAAAAGCTCATAATACTTTATATCGACGCCTTCTTAAAATAATTGCCTAAGTAATTTTCTCAGATTTTTCAGGAAACACAATTTTTTTTTACCATTTGTATCATGAGGAGATGATTTAGGCCCAAAAAGAATTTTTGCAAAAAAAAAAAAAAGACTAAGGCAATTATTTTAAGAGGGTGACGATATATCGACCTTTGAGTTTTCTGCTATATCCATGCCACTATGCCAGTATAGTCGCCGCCCTCCGCCATCTTGAATTACTTTGTAAACAATGCACCGCATTATGTTACAATTGGCTCAGCAGCGTAAAGTATCATAGTCTATGTAGTTCATAATGCTGTGCTTAGCTGAAGCAGGTGAAAAGTAACTTTTTTTTTTTTTATGGAGATGAGCTTTAAATATCGTAGCATGATGACGTCAATATTGTGGCAATTTTAATATCGCGATTATTGTTACATCCCTACGTTGGAAAAAAAAAGGTATCAAACATCCCTATTTGTTACATCAAATCAACACTGTGTTGTCTTATTTAAGACAGACAAGGTGGCTCGTTAGTCATTGTTCTCATGACAGTCGAGTCCTTCAAATGTCAAAAACATAATTGCTCCTTAAATCACCTTTTCCACCCTGAGCTCCAAGTCAAGCTGTAAATTCCTCACTGGTTCTCTAACTGGGGTGCAAGCCATCCCTTTCAAGCTTGCTTGCGGAACACAAACTCTGTAACACCCGCATGTGAGCAGACATCAGCGCTTTTCATGAGTTGGTGACACCAAAAAAGAAAAAAAGAAAAAAGCAGTCAGACATGGAGGTGCTCCATCTGATGAGATGCCCAACGCCATGACAGGAGCAGAGTTTGTGCACTAGTGACTTCATGTAGTTGTGTGTGTACTCAAGCATTGACGTGGCGGGGCCCAAAGTAAGTTTTTTTTTTTTTTCACAGGTGCCTAAATCACTAAGCCAGCAGGTAGAGGGTCACGTTGTTAACTTTTACTGGCACAGCATGTAAGAGGTTGCCAGACATGGCAGTAAATAACCAGCGTGCGGAAGGAGGCGCTTAGAAGCACAAACAGTAAAGCTTCTTCAAAACACACAGCGCTCCAAACTACAAAATCAAAAAACATGTCTGCAACGTTACAACCTGCCATTTTTCAAAGGAAGCGTATGCAAATGCAGATAAATATTTGCAGTCTCTATATGTAAAGTGCATGTAAATATCATAAATTCATATTTAAGTCATTTTTGATGAGATGCGTGTCTGTCTTAACAAAATGATTCAATGAACATTGAATTACTTTTAAGAAAATAGCAATAGGAATGCTTATTTTGTGATTTTTGGGCTCCCCTACTTTTGCTCTTTATAATTTGCTTTTAAGCCACCTCAAATGCAAATCAACAGTGCTCATCGGTTAAGTCAAATACGGTTAAGTAAAAAAGACTAAAACTACCAAAACAAATTAGCGTTTTAACCTCACGTCTTCATATAAACATTTTTTATTTAAAAAAAATTAACAATCCATTGATGGCTTTGCTCAGACATAAACAGAAGCTCTATTTATTATTGTTCTCTATCCTTAGCTCAGTGTGATTATTTAAAACAAAACGACATAAAGCATATTTCAGAACTCTCGCGACTTCAAGAACACTGGCCGTTAAACGAGCCCAGCAGCGATGCTCTTTCTTTTATCCATGTTTGCTCATTGACTTAAGTGTGTCATGGGTTTCGAAGGCTTAAATGTGCTGTTGTTCAACACCCGTGTTTATTATATATGAGTGTCTCGTTTGGGTTATCAAGAGTGAATCTAGGACAAACAACTGCAGTCTGCAGGAGCTTCATTGTGTAAAAGTAACTCAAGGCTCACTTGTGTTGATGTGTTGGGAATAATAATTAATCCGTTCTTTTTTCACAAATGGAGTAATTAACCAATTATTTTCCCCATATTTAAAACGCGGTTATTATTATTGTACGTTAAATGCGTTGTGTTACAATTGATTTATTAGTTTCGAGGCTTGAAAAAAGCTTACAGTAGGTTGCGCAGTCGTGTGCGAGTCTATTAAAAAAAAAAATCATTAATAGCGCCAACAATTGTATTTCTCTTAACGGTCTGTACTAGAACTGTCCACAAATTATGTAGGCTATAGGCGACATATATGCCACAAATCACCATAGGCCTACATCCTGTATCTTTTATTTTTTATTATTATTCTGATTGCTGTAGTAATTGGCAGTGGTAGAACATATATGATATCTGTCGTTTTGGAGTGAGACATAATATTCACATAAATATTCACAAAAATCAATGTAAACCTAGCCTTGACATAATTTGAAATCTTTGTATAAAAAAAAACTACTAATATAAATATAATATAATGTAATAATATACAATATATATATATACAATATATATATATGAAGTAGTGAAAATGCCTGGTAACGAGTTACTTTTATTTATAAATTAATTCTAATTCAGTTATATTTTTGAGCAAGTAATGAGTAACTATAACTAATTACTTTTATAAAGTAACGTTCCAACACATTTGATGAGACATAATATTCACATAAATATTCACAAAAATCAATGTAAACCTCGCCTGGACATAATTTGAAATCTTTGTATAAAAAAAATAAAAATATAATAATATAATATAATATATATATATATATATATATATATAAAGAGAGAGAGAGAGAGAGAGAGAGAGAGAGAGAGAGAGAGAGAGAGAGAGAGAGAGAGAGAGAGAGAGATTTTAAGTAGTGAAAATAGCTACTATGCCTGGTAACAAGTTACTTTTATTATAAAGTAATTCAATTACTAATTCAGTTAAATTTTTTGAGCAAGTAATAAGTAACTATAACAAATTACTTTTATAAAGTAACGTTCCAAAACTGTTTATGAATTGCTAAGTATTTTGGAACACTTAAAAAGTGAAGTGGCCTCTTCATTACAAAACAAATACATTTTGTAAGGACAGACCGATTATTGGCTGGACATATTATCAGCACTGGCATCGGCCTTTTTAAAAACATCACAGCACTGATAGTAGTAAATGTTATAAAAGGCTCTCTCACCTTGTCGTATAGGCAGGTGCTTGTTATAGGCCAAAGGGGCGATAAGGAAGCGCATCTCCGCCACAGGGCTCCAGTGGTGCAGGATGCGGACACTCCAAACACCAGGACGCAAAGGCTGGTTGAGCGGCGGTCGGTAGTGGGTGAACTCAGCGGTCGCATCGATAAGAATGTCGTAGGTGGCCGCGATGACGTTGGTTGGGTCAATCCATACGACCGTTACTGTAACGTTAGGTCCTTTTGCCCACTTCTGCATTCCCACCGTCTCATCCATGGGGCCCATCAGGCCGCCAAAATTTCGGAAAATTCGTTCTTTGGCGTCCCACTCTGTCCCGATCTGACCAAAAAAAAATGGAAAGAGGAAAGAGGAGAGACAACTGTAAGAGACGGGGATGTATGAATTCCCTCAAGTGAACAGAAGGCAGCAACAGACTGCATCACCATTTCACCATACTATTAAGATAAGCAACACCCGGGCTGAATTATCACGGGAAATAATCTTCAGCATGCATTTTTCATCAAACAGCCCAAGCCTGCACACAGCTAGTTATACAGACTGTGGTATACAGACGCCGACAAGTCGATTTTTATTTTTTACATTTATTTTTACTTATACTGGAGTCTGTTTGTCCACAGTTGCTGGGAGGAATGCATATAAATTTACCAGAGCTCCACACCATGTCTTTGACTGCATATGGTGAGACAGGATGGAAAGCAGTGATAGTTTTTTAAAATTATTTTTTATTTATATATATTTTCACTCACACAAACATGCAAACAGACAAACGTGGACTCCCAGGCGGGGAAGCAAACCCACGCCAACCTGCATCGAAGGCAAAATGAAAATATGGGAGTCTTTTGTCTTTTGCACCGCCTGGGATTCTCTGGGTTTAATAAATGCAGCAGTAATTGATGAGTGAGGAAAATACAGATCCTCTGTTCGGAGATAGCTGGTTGCATTTATCACACTGGAACGTGCGCTGGATTGCAACACCTTTCTGTACGCAAAATGAGATTCGGAAAATCAATATTGATAGCGGGGCGTAAAAAGATGGAGGTAGCACCCACAAATATGCGCACACACTGTGAGGTGCTGGCAGAAATGTGAGACGGATGACACATTTAAAGAGTGCACATCCTTACAATAGCAACTGATTAGCACATCCTCACCCTGCTGGACGATCAATGTCTGACTGGAATGGACTCTGTATTACATCCTTTGAGAGTTAAGAATAGGATGTAGATGATAAATATAGATCGCTAAAATGAATGAGAGCGAATCATGTGTGTTGTGCGCAAGACAGCTCACTTTCATCTCAATTATTTGACTGACCTTTGCCATTCCTGCCCCTTGGACCTTGGTTCTGTGCTCTTTAAATTGCTAATCAACCCATGTCTGGCACCTCTGTAGCTCATTAGTTTATCCAAGGCTGACTCCTTGGCACTCTACATCCTCAATTGATTGGCAGAGAGAACATGGGAGACGAGAAGGCAACATTGCCAGAAGATATTCACGGCAATCTCCTACCAAATTGGGAGCTTTTTAGGTAAAGTACACATTTTATGCAATTTCCACAAAAAGTAATAACATATTTGACCTATACTATGTAACTCTTTAACACACTTTGGCATACCTCTGCACGTTGGTGGAACTGCAGAGAATTGTCACATTTGTGTTTCAATTGAATATATGAATAAAATGGCAAGATAATGGAAGGCACCATGGAAAAATACATTTACATACTGTGTCGCTTGTTTGGAGATAATGTCAGCATGCAGCAGTGCTCTGTATAATGTTTTTTATTCTTTGTTTAATTCATTGGCAAGTACACACTGTTTCACAGCTATGAGTCACACTATATTGATGACACAGCTATTGCCATTCTGCCTGCATACCCCACGCTGGTAACACAGAACAACCTTAACTGTACTGATTTGTTTACAGATTCCAACAGTATCATGGCAAATGCAAATTAACTCATTCACTGCCATTGACGGCTATAGACGTCAAAAATTCATTTTGACTATTTCTATTAGTTTAACATTTTCCCACTTTTGTTAACGACAGTATGAAAACCTAGATTTTTATTTATTTATTGTATTAGAACAGATATAAAATCTGGGATTAATTGTGAGTTAACTAGTAAAGTCATGCAATTAATTACGATAAAAAATTGTAATCGCCTGACGCCCCTAATTTTTTATAATATTTTCCTTATATATATAAAAAAGATTATTACAAATTAAAACAAATATTAAAAAAAGAAAAAGATTATTAAAAATTAGGGGCATCAGGCAATTAAAATTTGTAATCGTAATTAATCGCATGACTTTACTAGTTAACTCATGATTAATCACAAATTTTATATCTGTTCTAAATGTACAAAAAAAATCTAGCTTTTCATACTCTTAACAAAAATGGAGAAGAAATAAGAAAGAGTCAAAATGTCTATAGCTGTCAATGGCAGTGAATGAGTTAAATAGAACAGTGGTCCCCCAACCTTTTTTCCGCCAAGGACCAGTTCATACAAGTCCACAATTTTTGTGGGCCGGCAACCCTGGAGTTTTGCTTATTGATTAAGTAAAATGCTACAACAACAAATGCAAATCCACTGCAGATTTTTATGTACCTGTACTAGCAGCAAAAACACCACAAAAAGGGTAACAACAATGCTTTAATATGGTCACTATGGTAACACTTATCAACTTTGAAGATATAACAATAAACGTGAAGCCACATTTTTATGTAACTATATTAGCAGCATTCTCCTTAACATAGCAGGGCACCATAGAACAAATATAAAGTTTTTGAATAACTCACTCACCATAAGGCTAAATCAAGAGCCGCTCGCCGTACAGCAGGCCTCATGCGTGGGAATAATCTGTCGCCGTAAATCAATGCACCTTTCTTTTTCTTCTTGGTTACAGGCTCTTGTGTTGTCTCATCACGGTGCCTTTTCCCCGTTACAAAGGAACTTTCCAAATACGTCTGTTTGGTACTCATTTTGATAATTTTTCAATTTAGCATCAATGCTACATGACAGAGATAATTAGCATCTTGACATTCGCTAAGAGTCGCAACAGAGAGCATCTGGTCACCTCTCAAAATCAAATATTTTTAAGCCTTGGAAGTAAAGTACGTTTTTATTCTTTTAATCGTGCGGCTCAATCCAAATTGGCCAACGGACCGGTATGCGGTCCACAGACCGGGGGTTGGACACCACTGAAGGCTTGGTGGAAACATTATTACAGTTATATGAGGGAAACTGTTTTCTGTTGAGGTTCGTTTAATTCCCTTGTCATTTCTGCACTCACTCAGACACAAGAATGGATGGAAACAAACAAACAAACAAACAAACAATAAGGATCACAAACATGTTTCAGTACAGTTCACATTCTGGTCAAGTTAATTTTGGGACACACTTGAACATGTTTATGAACTTTCCCTTAGAACAGTTTCACCTTAGTTTGTCTCTCTTTCCTTTTTCTTTCACACTCATGGAGGTACAAGCAGTACAGGAATCCACTACAACCAAGAAATGTTTTCTTCAGACAGAAAATGGGTCAAACGCAGATTAACTTCTGGCCCATTTCAGTTTACATTGACCTCCACATACAACCTGTCCCTGGGTGCCAATAACCCAATAAGCTTGGGCTTAGAACCAGCACTCATTTGCTCACCAAGTCAGAAGCTTACGACCTTGTTGAACTTACAGCTATACTTAGAAGAAGATGCCTCTGCTCCACTAATTCTGATCCGGTAACCTTATCTTAAACTGTGGTCCATTTTTTTTAATTTTCTCCCTTTCACTAACATCAGCATAGCTCGAGACTGCTGTGGCGTTAGTACAGGCGATCCTATTCAACTGGACAGTCTTGCATCATTCATATCTAGAAATCACAACCTTGACACTCAATCCATGAACTCATTGAAAACCATAAGACTATGAAAAAAAATGGTGTTCTGTTCTCAGTTTTTTTCCCTCTATGACCCTGCAAACCATTCCTCTTTGTCATTGGCTTGCTGGCGCCCACAGTATGACACCTCCATTAATTAAGCTAGGTCAATTTGATCAGGCAGCATCTTGGACAGCCACAGTCGGCATCTGGCACTGTTTAAAACCTCAGGGCACGCATTCCCCCAGGGCCCCATTTGGACCCTTATTAGTGGCCCTGCTTTGTGGATGTAATCAAACACAGGTGTTCTCCGTGGCGTCAGATGGATTCCCCTGAGGTGCAGGTTACACTACTGAAGCATATGGATGCTGGTGTGGATGGATGCTGGCTACCAATGTTGCAATGTGGAGTAATAGATGAGGAAGACATGCCGAAGAGCAGAGACGAGAATTAATTGATAGAGGGAAAATATTAGCGTTGTCCTGATTTGATCATGTAATTCGGAAATCATGGCTGAGAAAAATAAAGCTCACAAAACAACAAACTAAGTCGTTTTCCAGTATATAACAAAGTCAGCCAAAGTACTCTCTGTACCGGCCGGCGCATCCCAAAAAGTGTCACTTCTCACAGCGTGTGTTTGGAATTTGGTGTGACAAAACAAATGTCCACAAGCTATTGTGCTCGTCTGCAGCTCATTAAGAAAGTCACATTTTGCTTACACAGTCGACAATTAGAGTTGAAAGATACTATAAACTAAGGCTATGTTCATACATACTGCATGTCAGTTCAACTCCCCCCCACCCCCCCACCCCATGAAACAGCATTTTTTTCCCCATGTCAGTGTGAACAGTTCAATTCTGCTTGATGATCCTTGTAGGCCACCGATTCAGAAATGTAAGATCCACAGAATTGTAGCCAACCTGCCTGGACGTGGCAGCAGGAGGAACATTGTTGACAAATCGACCCGAAGGTTACAACTAAATAAGGTCAAACGCATTGATCATTCCTCAGGGTTGCACAGTGCATTGATGCGAAAACTCACTGCTTGGTACGACATTTATCCAAACACTTTGTGTACTGCTTGTCCTCATTAGGTTTGCAGGTGAGATGAAGTCTATCTCAATTGATTTTTGGTATGAGGTGGGGTACACCTTAACTGGCCGCCGACCAATTGCAGGGCATTTATGCGACAACCGACCATTAACATCAATGGGCAATTTAGGCTTATTTTTTGGAAGTTTTGAGTCGTCGTTTTTTGGGTATGAAAGGAAGCAAGCGTACAATACAATGCACACTAACCAGACACTTCTTAACCCCCATAAATCTGCCTTTCTAAAAGTAATAAATGCTAGGGTATTCATTTATTATCATGGTCATTGTCTGTCGTGCATCGTATGATACAGTGAGCTACTTTGAACACCTTCGTTAGATTTTCTGGTGTCTAATATTTTGCTCCTCTTACGTGGCTCAATGAAGAAGCCAAAAGACTAGAAATATTCCAACATGGCGCAACAAACATTAAATCAATATCTGTTTGACAGTATAAATTATCTTCATAAAAGTGTAGCCTTTGGTGTAGCTCTTGTATTGTGTCTTTGCGAAGGTAGCGAATGTTGATTGCTTGCCAAGGTTTGTTCAAGGTCACAACGTTTGCTCAACATTTTGAACATCTTCAAAATTTCCTTCCAACCAAAAAATAATAATACATTAAAACTGTTGGTGAATGTTACCTTCCTTCATGGACGTCTTCATTAGTCCAATAATTGGACTGATTTATCCAGCGCAAGGTAATAATTCCGAATGTCATATAAACGTCAAGTCATGTAAAACTTTAGTCGGTACACTCATTTCAAGTGCGCAGACTTAGAACTGCTGCACTCCATCATGCTGTAAAATGGAATATAAAAGTTATACAGAGTTAAAAGACAAGACTTATCTGTCTTGCTTTACTGTAAAGTGAATGGAATCAGGGAACACGTTAAGCTAAGCGCATAGTTTATCTCGTCTATAGCTTTTGTATTAGGGGTCATATCTCCCTCGTACCACAATGCCACGCTGCCTTATTTAAGGTCTTTCAGTTCTCGTTTTGTACGACAGACTGACAAGCAGACTGACTGACAGCCACTGCACACTGCTAGACACTGAACGCTCCGTGAGGCTGAGCATCCAGATAAAAGCCACTGCTCACATCACTTGGACGTCACTCACGGTTTCATACGCTCGACACACAAACGGGGGCTTAAGAGAGCGGGAGCTGCATGGCGACCGGGTGTCTGAACTTCCTTTTTTGCTCCCTTTGAGATGTTTGCATAAAAGGTCAAACAGAGTCTGGGAGTGTCCAGGTAGACACAAGCGAGGCCTGCAGTCAGCAACAGACCAAACCAATCCATTCATACATTTGATGACATTTCGAATGCGACCCCTGCTGCAAGCTAAGTGACAAACCCGGGCAAAATGTCACTTTACATTCACTCAGCTAATTTTGTGTATGCTGCAAATACACTCTGTGGCTGTCACCTCAGCCCTAGCTGCTGGGTCCGTCACTGAAAAAGTAAATCAAGGCAAGCATTCCACTGTGAAGGTGAGAGGACATTCAGGATCAACAAATAAACACGATGTGATACGAGTGTGAATGGATTCAATAAATGTACATTTTACAAGGCCATTACATGCGCCACTTTAATGGCATGGTAATCAACTTTAAGGATTTTCTTGGCAAGGTCATAACTGTGTAAGGTCAACATTACACTTCACAAAGTGTGTAGTCGTGTGTCGTGCTTGGCGTTTTACGGCAACATTTTTCCTGATTGATTTTGTGACTCAAATCCACTCTAACAAATGACACAGAAAAGATTTGCTGTAAGACACATGAGACAATTTGCAGACTCACCTCTGCAAACTGCAACCTGCTGAATGTGCTTTTTGCAGGAGTGGTTAACTTGAAGATCTTCTTCGGTGCTACCCAGGTCTCCATTGTCTCCAGCTTGCTTGTTGCTAGATTGGTGGCGTGGTGCCTGACAAGGTAGCCCTGGAATTGGTCAGAGCGGAAGTAGAAATGCACGGACACTGGGTGGCCCATTGGGAAATACCTGGAAGAGAATTTAGAGTTCTTAGCAAAATGATGTTTTCATGTGGTAAGCAAGCAAAAATAAAAAATATATTTTTTTAATGCGGATGTACGTGTATGCCAACCGCTGGACAGTCAATGAGCTCTCTGACTGTGTGACATGGCTCACATTAATGCTGTGACCTTTAATGAAGAGCTACTGATCAAACATTTGTCTCCCATGATAATAGTCACCCTATTCTTCTGCATATGTATGAGATATAAAGATATGTGATGGATTACAGCAGTCTGACAAGGTGTATCTACGACAGCTGCATTCAACAATACTAATGCGTGTATTTAAAAAATATATATATTAGTAGTAATTAGAGACGTAACAAATGCCACAATATATCGTATTGTCGTCATGTCACGATATTAAAAGCAGTACATCTGTTAAAAGAGTTGATTTCCATTTGTGCAGTTCTGGCACCCTCTAGTGGCTAGTTTTTTTAGTGCCGTTTAATTTTCACAAGGCATGTTTTGACCCTCTATGTTTAAAATCCACGCTAAGATGAAGGGGAATGTAATATGCTTGTGAAGCGAGTCAATATGTGGAGGAACTCAATGTGTGCTTGCAATTGTTTGGGATGTGATTTAAATGGAGGATGACCAGTGTTTTAAATTTCAGAAGGTTCCACATATAAGTAAAATAATAGCGGAGAAGCACTTCTGTGATCTTCTAAGTAATAAATAAACTTTTATATGAATCATTATTCTACGCTGGTGACTTGGCTCAGAAAATATGTGACAGCTGAGACCACAGAGATACAGAGCATTACAGAATAGTCATTCACATTAGTCATTGAAGAGGGCCCACACACACACACACACACACACACCCACACACATTTCAACTGGGTCATTCAGTCAGCTGAAGCTAAAAGGAGGCCTTGCCCTCCTGATTAGTCTCTTTGTTAGTGTGCCTCGTCGTAGACGTGGCCAGCCCTCAGGGCGGTGCGAGTGACTTCTGTAAAAACAAAAAAAGAGCCACGAAGGCCACTGCTGCGCAACAATCTGCAGCTGCTCTCAACACACGTCCTGACTCCGAGTTCTCATCCCTCATCTCTTCTGCTCCTTTAAATTCATCTTTATTTGCAAACTTTTCCATGAGCGAGTGTGGAGGCCCACAGTAAGAGTCTCGCATTGGCCACCGCTGCTCCTCTGTGCCCGAGGCCTCATCAGTATTCTGCAGAAGGAGCAGGAGTCAACCCATCGCGGTAAATGCTACGCTGACAAGCAGAACAGCAAATATTTGCACCCACAAGTACAACAGAGTGCATTCTTTTTTCGACCATCCTCCCCGCTGCTGTACTCTATTTGAACGTCTGCTTTTCATTCTTGCCGCTCTCTGTTCTCCCGCCATCGTCCTTTTCTTCATCTCATCCCTCAGCTTTCATTTCCCCTCCTGCCCAGTCCTTCCCAGAAGAAAGGGGGAACTGGCCAGAATGTAGTCTGCACAGAAGCTCCATTCAGGCCTTTAAACCCCTCACAGTCACAGTGGGCTGCTAAAAGAGCCAAATCCCTCTCCTTGACATGCGCCTACTTTTACACTGACGCATCTGCTGGTTGCATGTCTCGATTCAACATGTGCGCTCAGAGTCAGATGTGATATTCTGGCATTACGCCATTTCACCCATGAGTTTACATGTATCATTTATCTTTTCTTTTCTTTTACTAAATACAACAAATATGAAGATCAATGGAAAATCGCAGATTTTATTTGGTGTTGGGGAAGTCTCATCAGCATTTTATGGTGATACTGACTGCTTAAGTCACTTTCTTCGGGCTTCTGATTAGATTAAATGCCCTTGTGGTTAGAGCCATTGTTGTTTAAGCATGTGTTTAGCATTGGGTTTGGGACATTTACAATACATTGCTACATGAACATGACACCTGGTGTGATAAAACTGAACCTCGATTTAACAGACTAATAGGGTTAAGGAGTCATCCGTTACAGTATAGCCGATTGTCCAGTAAATTGTAGTACTTTTTTTCATGGCCAAAAAATGCCCAGTACAGTACAAAATTATTGTTAATAAATATAGAATAGCTAATTTATAAGACACGATGTTAGCACGCTTCATTTTTTTCATCTCCGTTACGATTTTTATGCTATGGATAAGTGTTTGAGAAACATCTGTATATTGTCATAAAAAAAAAAAAAAAAAAAAAAAGCAGGAACCCTAGATATGAAAAGGCAGATTTGACAGTCTTTTTGAGCTGCGTGCCAAAGGCAATGCTAAGCTATAGCCTTTTCTGGTAGAGTTGCACTTTACAAAATGGCCGCCACATACTGTATGTCCATGCATTGTCTTTGATGGGAAAGTTGCTCCTGCCAACATGTCCACCACATAGGCACGGAGTAAAAGACTTTGGCAACTTTTGAACAAATGGGAATTTTGAGTGGATTGCACTTTTTTCTTCCTTGTCCATTAAAACCGGAGTCCCTTGCCTCCGGTCTGTTAAATCCAGATTCCACTGTGTAACTGAGTCAATTCAAAAGAAAAGCCAAACTACATAAGAACAATGTCATACTTTGTCGGTGAAAGCGGAATAGTAGTCAATTTCTTTACTTCACTGTCTACTTGTACACCGATGTGCATCTCATGGCTAATTATTGGATAAAAGGTCAAGTGTTACCACTAGTGAGTAGTGACACGTCCCAATACATCAAAACATCCTTTTTATTTTTTTCTGGGCATGTTTATCATTAGTTATTTTCAAATCAGAAAAATTTGCATCAATTCTTAGCTTTAAATCTTCTCCCCACGCAAGGTTGTTGGAAGCCAGAGCAAAAATAGCTGACATGAGATACGAAGTGTGGTAAACTGTCCTGACACACTAAAACATGAACCAGCATCAACACCCACACTAATACTTATTGGCTATGTAACATCAACTTTATGTTTCATTTCAGCTGGAAAAAACCTAAAGCATTTGAAGAAACCCACACAGGCACAGAGATAATATGCAAATGTTTGGACTGTTTCCATCATATCTTAGTCACAGTTCTTTAACAAGTGCGTTTTCAGGATCCTTCGGAGAAAAAAAACTCGAAAGGATGTTTTTGAGTTTCTGGTGGTTTGTTTATGTCTTTATATAAGCATTCAATCATATTTCGAGCTTTTTTGTTTTGTTTTTGCAAATGGCTATTGTTAAGTTTATTTCTTAACCTTGTATTACGAATGGTTACATTAGCTATGGCCAAAGTTTGTGTGAATGATTTTCCATCTTCAAATTGCTTGTATTTTCCCACGTAGAGAACTCAATGGTTTTGAAATTGGTTACAGCTCTTACTAGTATACTTACTAGTTTTCAGAGAAATATTTGTTGTTTGTTTGAAATTTGGGTCGCTTGTTATACTTGCCGAAAGCAATGCCTTATCCTATTGCACGAATAATTGTACCTTCGACCATCTTGTGGAAGGATATATATATATTTTTTTTAAGAGCTCAGTATTATTCATTTGGTAATTTTACCGATTTGACATGCTCTCTTTTTTAATTTTTTTTAAAATTTTGTATGTGGGTGAGTATATGCATGTGTGCATGCGTGAGTGTGTACTCATTAGTTCACCTAAAACCGATTAAAAATCCCATACCGTTCACCTAAACCGAATACTTCAGAATCCAGCGAGAGTCGTGAGGTTGTCAGGAGACCCGAGGAAGGATCAAAGAAAATAAAGAAAAGTGAAATCCAGCACCGACCAGACATGACCTACTACCCACCGGGTTACCAACCAGAGTCTTTCACCAACCCCAGAAACATCTAAATTCCAACAAATTAGGGAGACCTCAAGAGACCAAAGGAGAGACTGTGGAAGGATATGTAATTGGTCTGTCCACTGTACGTCACAGGCACAGAGAGCTAGATAGATGGCCAAAGAAAAACTGAACCGCATCAAACTGATCACCCTGATGTAATCTCGACAACCATTTTACCTGAGGCGGCACATGACCACAGGCACAACGTGGACATTATACACGATTGCCATCTGCAGAGATGTTTCCTGTCTGTTGTGGGCTTCACCCACAGGACCTTACAAAATGCCCACAATGCAACAGTGGGGAGAGAGAGAGCAAGCGGGCAATGACACTGGACGTGCTGTCATTCTGAGTCTCGCCCTCTGGGAGCAAACCATTGCAGTTGACAGACTTTTGACTTGACAACAGCAAGTGATGCGGCACTCAAAGAAAGTAAAAGACAAAAAAAAGAAAAGAGTAAATGTTGCTGAGTCAAATGTGTACTGACAGTTTAAATAACTCTAAACTGCAGATCAGATAGCGTGCCTGTTTATATTTTTCAAACAAATGCTCCGTCCCAATTAAGTTTCTTTGAGTGTACCACACTGAGGCGAGAAGTCATTACCATTTGCATATAAGATGTCATGTTGTTGTTGCAATGCTACGCAGGTGTTGCTTTCTCTTCTCCGTTGTTTTGACAAGGCGCTTTTCTCTGTCACGCACATACGAATCGCCATTTCACACCTCCGCCTTCTGTTTTTAATTTGTTACTGTTTAATCACTTTGCATGTGGGTTTCATCACCTCAGTGTAAACAAACTAAAGGAAAGTTAATCTGAAAATTCTCTTACAGCAGATGTTAGTGAGCGCTTAGGCTGATAAAATGCTTCACAAAGTACATGGATTCAAAATGGTCCAATTACAATTTCCCTTTTGAACAGAACATATGGACCAGATTTTTGGGAATACAACATTTCCACCAAAAATGTTTTGGCTGATTAAGGGAGCTTTCATGGCTCTGACACAATTGAAGCCCTGCTACAACGTGGGTCATCGTTGCCCCTCCTTTCCCAACCAAATTGCAATTTTGTATTTATTTAGGGATTTTAACCTTTAATTTTTAACTCATTCACTCCCAGCCATTTTCACTGAAGCAATCCCTGTTTTACTGGATTTTGCCCACAGAATATTGTGTTCTATTGCTATAAAAACATAGAACCTACCAAAAGAAAGATTAGAGTCTCTTCTTTCATCAGGACAAAAAAGTATATTTGTTTCCGTTGTGCAACAATTATCATTAGAATCTGAGTTTCATCAATATTCACAAATCTATTTAGAAATGTGAGTAAAAGAGCTTTTTCTCAACATGGCCCTGGTTGATATCTTTTGCTCTGCTGCCACCTGCTGGCAGTTTGTGTAATAACTACCATTTCTTCAACCGTTCTTTGCAGTTGAGAGGCAGA
The DNA here is from genome assembly GCF_054856555.1 of Leptonotus elevatus. Taxonomy (NCBI): domain Eukaryota; kingdom Metazoa; phylum Chordata; class Actinopteri; order Syngnathiformes; family Syngnathidae; genus Leptonotus; species Leptonotus elevatus. Next base: position 18,192,761 of record NC_141246.1, read on the forward strand.
GCATTAAAAAAACATAAAAAATGTATAAACATGTATTTGTGATACTTAAATAGAACGTATTTATACGTGTTTGGGAGCAAATTAGTTAATTATTTTCTGTTACGCCCTCACCCCAGGAAGAATAAAACATTTCGCACCACCCAACTCTATGCCGTGACTATCATTTGGGTATAACATTTTTAGATGTACACACCTGCATAACAATATAACCTTAATAACATTCAAGAAAATAAAAAAGAAAGAAAGAAATGATCAATTTAAATCGTATTGTAATAATTGGACTGGTAGTCCTACACCCGGCAGAGAATATATGAATGTGTGTAATGTTGAATGCCCTGTTTGCATGTGTTGCTGCCCCGTGTATGTTAAAGTAGCCGTTAAGGCAAATTTCTGTGAGCCTGTCAATGGCGATTTGCTGGTGTCAGCATTAACCCATTAAGGCCAGGAGCGCAATTCTACCGTTAAAGCCGGGAGCTCTCCAGCGCTCCTCTCCCTTAAAAGCCGGGAGAGCGGATACATCCTTTTGTTTTGTTTTGACCAATTCTTGATCTCTTAGCCGATGAAATGCATCAGAATAAACACCAGAGCGTGACGCTGGCCTCGTAACATGTCCTGGAATTTTATTCTGGCGTTTATGGCTAACGCAGATTTGCGTGAGTTATGAAATAAATGGCGCCATTGACGACGGCGCGGGAGGACTTCGAATCAGTGTAACGAGTTACAGTGACATACTGTTACAAAATATGTTTGTAGACAATGAGGATGTTGACATTTTCAACAGCTTTGTAGTTTTTAGAGACATGTTTTGTCAGGCGCTTTAGGCCTTAATGGGTTATGGTAGTACAAAATTGCATAGTTTGTGTCTGTTTTACAATGAACTTTAACACTTTTCCTCTTATTTGGAAAACTGCATGCACAAAAGAGAGTATGAAAAGTATATTGTAAAATGTGTTTTAAAACTGTAAGTTCACATGTGTGTAGGTTGAGTTATAAGTTTAAGAGTGTGAGGGAGGGGTAAAACAAAAAACAATACAAATATATGGTCTCTCTATGTCACATATTTCCCCCTATTGCAGGTGGATGCCAAACATATCCCAGGCGTGAGTTCACCATACTGAAAGTTTAGGAAACAGGTCATATCAGGTCAGCATGGTCTTTAAGTTGACATTGTTTGAGAGTTTAAATGTACACCTGCACTATGCTAATTTGAGTAGAACAGGTAGATCCCTAATTTAGCTTCTTCAAAGATAATAGGCTGTCCTTGCAGGCTACTTTATGGTTCATTCATTCATTACGTCACTGTAAGACGCTACAGATGGACACATAAGGCTGGGGTGGACGGTTCCAACAGGCTGACTCAGATTACAAAATTGAATTTATCTTTATTTGATTGATTTATTATTCATTTCACAGTAATACTGATTATGCTCCCTCAAGGGAATTTCATATGTACAAAATAAATACAAGCCAAACATTTAAGCCTCGTTTCCACCGACGGTATCTACTCTACTCTACTCTACTCTGCTCTACTTGGCTCTACACCAAAAAACAGTGCATCTCCACTGCCACGGCCACCACCCGGGAGCCCCTCTTCACCTCGCCAGCGATGTCATGCTAGCAGCTAGCGTGCACTGTACACACGGGCAAAAACAATGGAGGGCGCAAACAATGGTTTGTGCCCATTTATTTCAGCCCGAAGACATCGAATGAATATTGCAGCAACCAGAAGACTGCATTCAATAATGTTAAAAAGGTTTGCACCTCCCTAAAAGTCCAATCATTAATCTGCTTGGAAGCCATTGTTGTCCTCTCTTCATCGTTAATGGCAGCTGTTTTCCCGGGTTGGTGGTTTGCGCAGCTGCACGTTGATGACGACATGTCTCAAATCAATTATTGGCCTCCAAAATAATTACGTCATGTTTTGGAACTAGGCTACTTTTTTTTGGGAACCGCAAAGGAGCAGGTACCAGAAAAAGTGAGTAGAGTAGAGCCGGGTAGATTTGTTGGTGGAGTCGGGGCTTTTGCAGAGTAGAGTAGAGTAGAGTAGATACCGGTTTTGTTTTGTACTTCATTTTAGGGTTAGATTTATTTTACTTGGGTTTTGTATATCTGCTCTCTCATTTAAAAACTGATTTGTATCGTCCAAAAAGCGGCAAACACAATAATAATAATAATAATAATAATAATAGCAACCAAAATGCTCAACTGATTTAATGATCGAAACTGATTCAAATGAATGGAAACTTCTATGTTTGATCATATGCATGCGTTCAGAAAAATCTAACCTGCAGCTGTGATCCCTCGGGTTTCCTTGCAGCGATGCGGCAGCGCGGGCCAAGCCCAATCTTGAGAAGGAATGGTAGTAGGTGAGCTGCGTGTCCGACAGACTGGCCACACCATCTGGCTCTTCATACACATTTTCCCAGTACGAGTTGAGGCCCGGCATCCCCGGTGGAAACGGCCCAAACAGGTAGGCATCCAGATGGTTCACTATCTCCTGGTTCACGCTGGCTTCAAACTTCCTGGCAAAGAAGGTGGGTCGCACCGTTTGCTGCGGAGAGACAGTGCGAGAGATGAGATAAAGAGAGCAAAAAAAGACAGAGATTAAAAAATGGTTTTGTGCCAGGATGACAATAGAACAGATGTGATGTGTATGGAGGTAATGTATGCAGAGACGGAAAACATAATGCAGAGGGGGAAAAAAGAGTCTTCAACACACAAGGACGGGAAACCTTTTAGTCTCACTTCATTGTGAACTTATCACTTTATTCTATACAATGGTTCATATCTGTCCATTCACAAGTGATAATGGATTGCATGTGCAAGGTACATAATTTAAAGTGTTAGCTAAACGTTTTGCAATGTGTACAGTGCTTCATACTGGTGTGCCATGACAGATCATCAGGGGTGCCGCAGGTGAATTAACAATGTATCCGCCGTTAATCCATTGTATGCCAGCAACATATAATGAGAGGCAGAACAATCAAACATTCTTCCATTAGATGGCAGAAGATACAAGTACAATAACCCGGAGTATGTCAACTTGTAAGTAAACTGAGATGATATCATCATTCTTTCAGGATTCATACATTTTGTGACTTTTGATCAATATGAATGTATGTTTGTTCATATGACTGCTTTTAGTTTGACACACAGGGGTCACAACTAATCATGCGGCGCAGTTAGACGATTGTGATACGGTATGAAAACATCACACTAATACAATAGTGGCCTCTGGGGAAAAAAAAGAAAGAAAGCACCGATTAGTGTCCAGTGATGAGCTAGAGGTGGCAGCTGTGGACACTGTTATGATGTCATAACATTGAAATTGCAAGCTTGTAAACAGTGGCAGCCCTCAATAAGATTATTGTGGATGATGCTATAGCGTTGCTAGTTAGATAAACCCAGTTATGGGGCATCCCATATCTATAGTAACTAAATGCATTTCCTCATGAACTGTGCACCTGGTCTATTTTGCCTTTGCAAGACAAAGTGACCTATAGTTTAGGCCACTTTGTCCTGCATTTGAAATATGTTACAATTGTCTGAAGAAATTGATCAATTGTTTATTTTTGATCGCTGCCTGAAATAAATGAACAATGAATTAAAATGAACAAATGAATTATCTGAGAGGTTACCGGCTACGTAACTGTTTTTATATGTTCCCCCTGTATAGTGAATATTTATAATCAAATATATTCAATATTAATGTTTATCATCAACTAAAAAGGAGGAATTTGAGCAATGATTTCCTGCAATAATCATAAACTGACAACAAAACATTGTACTGCATTTGTTAAAAAAAGATACATGATCAGAAGAGTTTAAAAATATTTAAATTACCACAACTCACAAATCGACGCCTTCTTAAAATAATTGCTTTGTCATTTTTTTCCAAATTTTTCAGGAAACACAAAAAAATTGACCATTTGCAAATGAGATGATTTGGGGGAAAAAAATAATGTTTGGGCCAAAAAAATGACATAGCCAATTTTTTGAAGGGGGTGACAAAATGTTAATTTCATTAAAACAATTTATTAGTTCAGTCTGAATAAACATTAAGTGGTATATTTATTAAGGCAATGAAAGAGACTATTTTTATTTTTAATACCGGTAAATATATTTATAAGCTTTTATTTGAAGAATAACAGTCCCGATCATGCTGGTTGAGACATGACAGACCCGATCAGTTGATTTTATTGGTCGATAATCAATGTCAAACAAAAAATCACCTTCCCTTCCTTAAAAGCAGCCTTTTTTTTTTTTTTGCACAGATTGAGTGACGTTTGGCTATTGCAAATCCCAAAATGTTTTTTTTCACAGTTTGAAATAGAAGTATGCCACAGAAGGACTATGACTAAAATATTTCTGGAATATGAGAGTAGAAGTCGAGCCAAAAACCACACAGGGATCCAATTCCAATTTGGTGATTAACTTGAGCCATGCTATATCATGTCTTACGCCTTCGTGCATACTGGGGGCTTAGTCAGATTTAGCGATTCTAATCACAGATGTAATGCCAAGTGGGTAATAGCGTATAGAGGATTTGACAAGGAGGGAAGAAAACAAAACGTTTATATGCAACTTTTGATGTTCAGTCTTTGCTGTAATGTGACATTTACTGTAAAGTGAGGAAATGTCAAGCAGCAACTATTTCATATGAATTGTCCAAGTACTTAGGGTTGAACATTTCTAGTAACTTTCCATGGTGGGTTGCTGAGAAACTTCGGAGACAGACAACATTTATATTTCCACATACTTCTGTTAATTCCCATTAAAAGCAGTCCATGCAGTCAGTAGCGTAATATTCTTCTGTCCAACTGTTCTCGCACAGATTTTATTTTTTGCTTTGCCTTGTTTGCTCTTTCCACCCGTGCCAATCTCACCCTCTCTGTCCTTGCTACTGTTGCTTGTTTGGCTGGAGGTGTATCATGAAATCTGCCGCCTCCGCAGCTTGGCGTTTACACAAAGACTTTTCCTGTCAGCCACAGACACAAAACTATTAACCAATAGTTAGCTAGCACCAAGCACCTTGGTGCAACCTACTGAAAAAGAAGATCAAATGAACTTTCGGCACATTTTGTGGATCTCAGCTCTTTCTCATGTTGCAACTGTCAACTGCCAGCTTGATGTTACATGGCACCAGATGATTGTGCGTGGTTCCAGTAATTAAATGGAACGTGTAGGTGGGAAATTTTGGTGCTTGAATGTTCCCAGAACTAGTGGGTTTTGACATGCCCCTCGGTGCTGTCATAGCTAGTCTTTTCCACATGCTTCCCAAAACATTACTACACAATGATGACCCATTTAAAAAGGCACACCACCACTTTCTCCAAAGGCGATGGCAATTGAAAATAATTATGCAGCAAAATGGACAGTTGTAACATGAACTATCATCTTAATGTTAGACGATTTCCAGAGTTGGTACAAAATAAGTGACATAAATGTGCTCCTTTAAGTTTTAATAGTGGCACCTTTTCCTTTGGTGGTGATAATAATGGGAACCGTTATTATTAGCGTCCGCTCACACAGATTTTATTTGATTGATTTTAATCTGTGGGTGTTTCATCGATGAAAAGTAAAGTAAGCTTAGCATTTATCCGAATGCTGTTGCTGTGGCAGAAAAATGAAGCTGATTTTGATAGTCATCACATTAGTGAAAAATGTTGAAATTTTGCACGCTCGTCACACCAAGCACAACAATATTTTATAAGTTTATTGTGCGGTTTCAAAAATGGCACAGTAGCACCCTCAAGAAAGTTTGAACGAAGCAGCCGCAGTTGCATATTTCATCAAGATCTACGAGACGTTTTGAGGCATATGTAACAGAAATGTCTCTGCGAGACATCTGCTAAATCTAACACTAAATCCACTATTTTGAATTCTCTTTCCAATTTGGCCCACAGAGATTTTATCCTGAAACTGTGGGTGTTTAATCTAAAGATGTTCAAGATGAAAAGTAGAAGCCAAGCTGTATATGTCTTTAACTCATACATCACAAAAACGTATGAATATATTTTAAATGTTTGAAGTGTCCCAAAGACGTTATGATTTTTTTAAATGTTTTTTTTTATGCTAAAGCCTACAGAAAGCTTTGATGAAGCCTCTCAACTGCAAAGAACGGTTGAAGAAATGGTACTTATTACACAAATGGCCAGCAGGTGGTAGCAGAGCAAAAGAGATCAACCAGGACCATGTTGAAAAAAAGATAATTTACTCACAATTCTAAATGGATTTGTGAATAATGATGAAACTTAACTATATTCTAATGCTAATTGCTGCAAAACAGAAACAGATAAAAATATATTCCTGATGAAAGAAGACATTTTTCTTTTGGTAGGTTCCATGTGTTTGTAGCAATAGAACACAATATTCTGTGGGCCTTACAAAATCAGTCAAAATCCAGTAAAACAGCCGGGAGTGAAGGGGATTGCTTTAGTGAAAATGGCTGGGAGTGAACGAGTTAATTATCCGAATTGTTGCCGTGGCGACGCACTGCTTGTCAATGAAGCTGATTTTGATAGTCTTCACATTAGTGAAAACATATGAAACTCTGCATGCTCATCACATTTGGCAAAATAATATTTTATAAGTTTATTTTGTGGTTCAAAAAAGAATGGCACAGTAACACCCTCAAGAAAAGTTTAACGAAGCCGCCGCAGTTGCATATTTCATCAAGCTCTAAGAGAAGTTTTAAGGCATATGTAAAAGACACCTGCTAAATCTAACAGTGAGTCCACTATTTAGTATTTTCTTTTTAATTTTTGCCCTGAAACTGTAAGGCGTTTCATTTAAAGATGTTCAAGATGAAAAGTAAAAGCAAAGCTGTATATAGCTTTAAACACTGTTGCCCTTGCGACACACTGTTCGCCATGAAGAATTATGCGATTGTGTTGTTCCGATACCGATTTTTAACCCCCAACACCGATTCGGATACCCAGCTTTGCAGTATTGGCTGATGCTGATACCATACCGATACTTTTTTTTTTTTCTCAACATGAAAAAGCTGTCCAGCCATTGGTTCAGAGCATTCAAGGGCCAATAGGATATCTTAGCTCGGCATGCAGTGAGCATGTCACACATCAGTGAATGTCGTGCATGAGCAAGACACAAGATGCTGCATCCAAAGTCCTATATTAGTGTCAGAATTAATGGTATCTGCATGTTAATTGTTAATACTCACCGATACCGATACCACTGTTTTAATGCAGTATCGGGGCCCCTGCCGATACCAGTATCGGTATCGGAACAACACAAATTTTCATGGTCAAAACAAGTGAGAACACGTGAAATTTTGCCCACACTTAAAGTAGCACTAAGGAACTTTTCAGCCTTAAAAAATATTTTCATAACTCTTGTGATGAAACTAGTTGAATGGTACCTTTGCTCATGGCCTGAGGGGATCTGTATCATTTTTACTGGCACTAAGCAACTTTGAGGAGCGTGGTAGGAACACTACCACACAAAAAAATACAAATGTGCTGACTACTTTATGACATTCATCACTTCCACCTTTACCCATTCGTTACAAAGACGGTAGTCAATTTGAAAGACGACGCACAATTACTGCTTTTCCTGGCAGAAGCTTTTGTCTGATGAGACAAAAAAGAGAAAAGGAAACGGGATCAACATTGGCCCGGATTTCACGCGCTGTCTTGAGCTAAAAAACAAACAAAAAAAAACGACGCAATGCGCTTGTCCTCATAGGAAATGTGGTCTTCCTTCAGACACAACAATACCGCTTTTGTCCATATGGTGCCGCCATAATCAACATAAACTGAAAGTTCCTTAGTGCTGGTTTAAGGCCTGGTAAAAAAACAAAACAGAAAATAAATTTATATATATATATATATATATATATATATATATATATATATATATATATATATATATATATATATATATATATATATATATATATATATATATATATATATATATATATATATATATAATCAAATTCCAATATGCCACTACCACAAAGTGGCCCTGGCTACACAGCTCTAGTTGCATTTGTATTTAGAATTAACATGGTGAATATGATTTGGGCAAAAAATACATTTAAACATTCCAAGACAACAACATGAACGTCATTATTTTTTTTTTAGACTGTCACAGCAAATAGTCAACTGCAAAACAGCCACTCCTTACTATTATGTGACATCTATGTTGATGAGAATTGCTTTTTAAAAACCCGACTCGCTAAATTCCAGTCAAGACTTCTTCATCAAGTGTCATCTCTATTGTTGCATGGCTTTTTCAAGCCAAAGGCCAAATTCCCATCTTTTATACAGTCTATGGTAATGTTCTGGTCTCTATCTCCCGTAACGTTAAGATTCAAAGGGAAATTCAGATTTTGTGCTCCGTGGGATATCAAGTCCTATTTATAGTGGGGCCTGGCACGCTCCTGCAAAGCCTGCTTTTGTTCCCTACTTTATGCCAGGGGATGGCCTTCACTGATACCATGGTGCCAATCGAAGTCAGCAGCACTGCCAGGGAGCTGTGGTAATGTGTTGGCACTCCAGCGCCAGTGAGCGGGGCGAGACAGGCGGCAGACCAATCTGGCAAAGGACTCAAGTGCTGCGGCTTTGACAGCTACGTGAAGGACAGGAGTCACGGTCGAAGAAGTATACGACTTCAAGAAGTATTTAACTGTGGCGGAACATTTTCATTTTGCGCCACAGATGTGACTTTTTAGGAGCTTATTAAAAGTCCAACTGGGAGTCGGATTCTTTGACAGGCTCCTGGGGTCACTGCCAATCACTTACTTCCATTTTAAAAAGCTAACTATCCTATTCCTCCTGTTAATACCCAGGGCAAGGAGGGTCTAATTACTTTTCAGATGTTCACTTTCGGGGTCATCGAAACTAATATATCATTTTCTACTTATTGATTATGAGAGCTACGGGAACATTCTGATGTAGAGGACACAGCCTGGAGGCAGAAAATTAACTAATAAGGTGTGCGCTTGTCACTTGTGGGTAATGTTATTGGTAAGATCTTTTCATCCAACTGCTAGAGGGGAAAATCAATGAACTGTCGCCAATTTTACACTTAAATGTAACTAATTGGAAGAAAATTTCCTTTTTTTTTAAACACTAAAATATGATGAATATGATCTCTCAAGGAGAAATAAAATGTATTATTTACTTTATATATTTTTGTCGGTCACCATGCAAAATGATTATGTAGTCATAATAACGGAGCGCACTGTGGGTGTCTGCGGACCCAAGGTGACTTTCGTAGGGTTCTGTGCCTTGCTCGAGGGCACCTCAACAGTAGTCAGAATGCACGATAGCAAATCTTTATAAGGGAAGTCAAGTCAAAAGTTATCTTTACAATAATGTGTTATATGCACACCCGCTAGTCTACACACGGTATTTTGATAAATATTACATTTGTGGAATATGAGTTAAGCAGCAAAATCCACCTGTTTTTATCCATCTCAGGGGGCGGCCATTTTGCCAATTGCTGTCAACTGAAAATGACATCACAGTCCAATCACGCTGAAACTGAAAATTTAAACCTAATATTGAGTGCTTTTGGTGTTATTAGCCCAAATAATAAATGAAATACATGTATTATTGTTTTTGTAGTTAGAACTGCACTTGAGCCGTTTCTAATACAATCAATGCTAATAATGCATGCTGCATGAGCTAAGAGGCTATTGCACTACAGCTTTTCGTATAATGCAGTGCAGTTCTACACCACTGCAACCTACAATTACAATTTTAAACATATTAAATTAATAACTGCCACAGTATCAATTAAAAGCAATAAGTAGTATCATAAAAAACTAACAAAAAACTTTGACTACAGCTCTTTGACCTGTGACTTTTTTTTCTTCTTTAAATCTCATTGAATCAAGGGTGGGCCATTACATTTTCAAAGGGGTCACATAAAATTAAAGGGTTGTAGAGGGTCGCACAACATGCCAACCACAACTGTGTTCCATATTTATGCAATGTATTTATATAAAGGATTAATATGTGTTGTTTTATTTCATAAGGTGGTACTTGTGTAAATAAAGTATCTAATGAAAAATATACACAGTCATTAAAATGACATACACTGTATACACTTATTAACATTACATCATCTTACAGTATCCCCATTTGATGGTATCCCTTATTATCATCTGGTCGGATCTGTGCAAGTGCATGTTTTTAATGCTCCCATAAAACAGTCTCACTATACACTATACAATATGGTGGTTGAAAATTGGCCACTCTAAAAAATAGTTTTTAGTTTTTTTTAGTTTTAGCCTCTCGGTAGTTTAAAGTTGCCTTCTTTTTCAGAAAAAAACACAACCTTTTAAATATAAAATATATCCCCCAATTATTTAAACGCAAATAAATTACATTTCATTTTGACGGTCAGAGTGGTGAATACAACTACTGTATTTACATCATTCGTCAAAAGTTACAGTCTCAACATGACGATACAAGAAACGGGTTCAATCTGTCTAGTGTGACTGGCCGTTTCTCAGGCAAGTTCATCAATCATTGCAACGCAAAAAGAGAAATTAATGGAGGGTGTTATTGTTACCTGGAAGCGGTGGAAATCTACAGGCTTGAAGTCATTAGGCGAACATCCGCACCAGTCAACGATGTGCTTGTACTGGCATTTACAGCCCAATTTACGATTCCAGTTGGTGATGCGCAGGTTGTTATCCACCATGCTCTCACAGTAGGCACTGTTCTCCAGCACAGTGTGGAAGAATGACTGGAAAACAAACACATAGACATGTGACAGAAGGAAAAAGGGAGACAGCAGACAGTGAGAACAAATTAACATTTTATTTGTCATGCCTTTCAATTCTCACTGGCAAAAGAGTAGCAGCAAAACGTGTACAATCACAGAAATGATTAAAACGCAATTTTGAGTCGAATATAGTCACAAAGCGATTTCAACGGCAACGACAAGTAACCTGCAGTGCTTTTGTCTAAGACCAATGCTTTCTGAGCATAAAGTTTTGCTTACCTGTCAGTCAGAGTTAGGAAAAATGAAAATGAAGGTTACCTCGGCAGGCAGCAGAGTGTAGGCGTAGAAGCGCTTCATGTTGGTGACCAGATCGTCCTTGGAGTTGATGACATATTCCACAAACATGCGGTTCAGAAGGAACCAGTCGGATCCTCCATCCACAGAGATGCCCTCTGGGATTTTACGGTCTCCCAGCCTCCACATGTGGGTGTCACACTCGTAGAAGAGACGATCCAGGCCTTGTTTGCGGATAAACCTGGCGAAAACAAAAGATGACTAAATGGCTGACTCATGTAGTCAAAAGCGTGCATGTGCTGAACATCATATTTTAATGACTCAGACAAGACAAATGCAAATCAATTGGAGGTCATCTTTTGGCAAATTAATAATGGCGTTTTCTAATATATTTATCTACTGATGTTTGCGTAGCTGTTATGTAATTAATAGTTGCCTAAACATCTACACAAATGTGAATGTGTAAAATAAATAATTCAGTTAAAAAATAATAATAATAAAAAAAAAATGCTAAAAAGTAAATTGTTCATGTACTTTTACTTTTGCATTCACTTGAAAAAAACAAAAAAAAATTTTTGGGGGGGAGCTTTGGTTTATTTTAGTTTTTTTTTTAATTTTCAGTTTTTCAGATTTTTTTTCTTCCGTTTTACTGAATTTTTTTTCTGTCAAAAAATATTCTGAAAAACAGCCTGAAAAAAATTATTCAGAGAAACAGGAGGAACAATTACTTAGGAAAATAAGGGACAGGGGGGGATTATTCAGAAAAACAGGGAAAAAATTATAAAAAAACCCCAGAAAAAAAATATTCAAAAAACAGAAAAAAATTGCCGAAAAACAGTTTTTTTACCTCTGAACTCCAAGTGACAAGCAGACTCACTAATAGCGGAAGCGGACACTTTCCCGCATACCTCCATATGCAATAAGATGGTCATTTTTACTTAGTGGCTCTCACTAAAGGAATGAATGTGTAAACTGTATTGTGGTTTGTTCTCTAATCTCTGAGAGAAAACACCTTTAAAAAAAATCAGAAAAACTGAAAAATAATTATTTTATAAAACAGGGAAAAATTACTCAGAAAAAAAGAAAAAAAATATTCAGAAAAACAAGGAACAAATATTCAATAAAACAGAAAAAAATACTCAAAAAAACCCAAAGCTCCCCAAAAAATTTGTCAGAAAATCAAGACTTTTTATTTTAAGTGAATGCAACACGCTTCCGTATTCATGTTATATGAGTTACATCATATTTTACAACAGCAGATACATCTTTTTACTCACTTCTACAATATGTAATTTCAATCATATTGACTGTGCCATCAAGTTTTGTAGGATGTCATTCAAATGGAACATGAGATTCTGCAAGGAGAGTCTTGACACATGCCACATGCGAGTTGTACTCCAAAAAGTAAAGTTTTGTTTTCCTATTAGGTTGCCAACATTTGTCCAATAGCCCTAACTTCCTCCCTGTCAGGTTGTTTACTTTTGTCAATCTATAATAGCCCTTTTAATTATTATTATTTTTTTTAATGTTAAGTAAGTTTTACTTTAAAACTGTAGGGGAAGCCTTGTCACTAAATAGATAAATAAAATCCTTATTGTTTCTATAAGTGATAGGCTATGTTGTTGATTTGTCACATTACGCTTTCATCAGTTACACATACATAATTGATGGTTTTACTATTGAACATATCAAGTGTTAGCAATGGGGAGTCAAATTCAGGTCAACCAGCTCGGCCTCTTAAGAATTAGTTGGTTTCCTGGGGAGTGGAAGATGCGTATATCAGCTATCCAAATATACTGTACAATATATAGAGTATACTAGGAATTACACGATTAGGATTTTTGGTGGGCGGTCGCCGATCAGCAAATAAAAAAAAAATAAAAAAAGAAGATCACATCACTGATGTGAGCACAAGATGGAGCAATATGCATGGTAGAATGAAGCGAAGTGAGATGGCTAATGATGTGGTATAGTAGCCCTATACTGACATGGGAGTTTTGCATATTTTTGCATAGTTTTGCATAGTTTTGCAGGGAGAGCGTCATGAGGAACTCCCATTAAGTGACAGTTGCACATGATTGTATATCTTTATTTGTTTTCACTAAGATAATGACAACACTTTAAAATAAGTGTAAGGGAGGAAAACAAAATCACTAACTAGACCGATTCTCAAACTTATATGATTAAACTTCAGTCATTTGAGGTACTCTATTTTCAGGTTTGTACCAGAAAGTTAAGCTGTATCGCACACAGGTATCGCAAAAGAAGCAGAGTGGCATCTCCATGAAGCAAAAGGAAGTTCATACTATTCAGCAGTTGCATATTATAGGTAGCATCAAAATCTATAAGTGGTAGTCAAAATTCATTTGTGGTGGCCACGGGTAAATTTATACGTTTGAAACACTGCAATGACGTCGTTGATCAGATTGGCAAATTAAGACATTACAGCACAAAAAGTGCATAAAATATAAAAAAGGCCGATCCGATATAGCCGATCATATCGGTGAAAAACGTAACGGTATATACACACTTTAATTTAGTATCAAGATTAATGTTGCTTTTATTGCATTTCTTTTATGAACACAGCAATGCTGAGAGAAAAATCAAACGATGCAATGTGGCTCCAAATGCACAGCGCTCGTGTTGAGTCAAGCTGAGTCATGCCCGCATATGTTTTGGGGTATTTTTGAGTGCAGTGTGACGCCAGTACAGAGAGCAGCGGGTGGCGGCAACAAAGACCGAGACCTCACTGGATCACCACAATAACAATGCTAATCCGTAATTCACCGAGTAGCAATGGAAGATGAATGGGAAGCGGCAACCAGTGCTTCAGAATTGACCTCGGGCGAGTCAGACTCACCTGGCGTTGTCTCTGCCATGAGACTTGATGAAGTTCATGTCTCTGTATTTGGACAAGAAGGCCACCAGCTGGTTGTTTGTCCTAAAAACAGAAGAAAGAGGCTCATTGAATCAATGCCATCAATACCGACACTGTAAGAAAACAATGAGTACTGGTAATATTTACTTGAAACAATCTAGTAAAAAAATGTCACTCAGAAATTCCGAGTACATTTTACAAGGAGAGTTTTGAGTACATTTGACCAGTTTATATATATATATAAACTTAAGCGTTGAGGAACAAACTCATGACCTTCAGCTTCAACCATACTGCATTGCTGGTGTGTCCAAAATCAGACCAAAAACGTCTTAGCGGTACAAGGATTCCGCCTGACACCGTCAATATACTAACACACAGCAGGAGCGGCATGGCTCAGGTGGTAGAGTGGCTGTCTCCCAACCTGAAGTTTAGGGTTCATTCCTCAAACCTTGAGTAGCATTTTTTTTTTAATAAACTGGTAAAATGTACTCAAAACTGTCTTTTTAAAATGTACTTTTTAAAACTAGATTTTTCCAAGTAAGTGTTACTCTTTTTTTTTTTTTACAGTGTTGGCAATGTAAAGCAAACGTTTACAGTGTTACAAATGCTAAAATGGATGAAAATGTGTCCTTCACTGTGAGCAGGTTCTGCTTTGAGTATCATTCAATTGGAAAAGTGCAAAACAGCAATCAAAATGTGAAGGTCTACTTAAATGGCCCTGTGAATCAAAATAAGTGAGACATTTCAATTACTACTGAAGGCTGTTTTCAAACTATTGACTGATTGTTGCTGTAATGCCCCATTTTCTTTTGACCTGAAAATGTAAGAATTAACTTTGCAACATGCCTGATGCATGTAATATTTGAATGTCAGACTGACAGGCCCGACATAGTTTTGCACATTCAACACATCTTTTATGAAGAAAAAGACCAAACGCAACAGTGGAAGGCAGATTTAATGACCTGAGCTGCTCTGGTTGTTTTGCTCGGCGGACTACTTGGGATCATAGCAAAGATTGTGTCGCCGTTATTTTGATGAAAGACTCCATGCTGGTTTTACATTGTAAGGCAGCCCACTCTCATACACAGGCCAGACAGGCTAAAAGCTTTGCTCTGCAGGCTGCATGCCCCAGCCACTTGGTCTGCTTCGGAGCCTTTCATGGCGCTTTGCCTGGCCTTTCGGAAAGAGCAGCAAGGCTGTGGTTAAAAGCGCAAGGATCAGTGGGGGGAGGGACAAGCGCATATTAATGTCATTTTCTCTTGAAGGAGCAATTTCACAGCCTGGGGGGCTTATCTTAAGAGGTCCTGTGCCATAAAGTCGAACTGATGATATGCTGTGCAGACGCGCACAGTCTTCTGTCGCCACGCTGTCCTCCCACCCACCCACACATGCATGCTGTGTGACGGCTAGTTTGCACATTGCCAATACAGTATACATGCACACAGGCACGATGATGCTCCGAGGCGCACTCGCGCGTACGCGCGCACACGCAGCAAGTGTCACACTCCAACTTTGCCACCTGAGCGGTCACCCCGGGACCATTGGGTCGGGTTTGCTTACTGTCAGCTCCGTGGTTGCGCTCAGTATTCACACGCACACGATAATACGCACACACACACACACACACACACACACACACACAATACTCTGCTTTCACATCCCAGCAGGCACGCTGACATTTTTCCCCAATGTCATAGTCAATTAAACTTCATCACGATGCCACTGATTCACTTCCGTGGTCTTGTTAAAATCATAATGTGCCCTTTTTATACGTAGGACTTTTGTTATATGATCCCAGGGTGGAATAGTGCAATGTCACAGTTGAGGGGTTATTGCTAGACACTCAAACGTATTTGAAAAGGATTACATTTATCATCTCTGTCAGAAGAAATTGATGAAAAATCAATGATAAAGATGCATTGTGCAGTTTGAAAAGGTACCATTAAAGCTTTTTCTACATCAAAGAATGCTCCACCAATGCCCAGATGAGTACGAAGAGCCCTGTTTTACTCTGACTGCACCTATCATCTTTTATCTTCCCTTTATAGTAGAGTGTGCGGACCCTCACACTCCACAGTTTCTTTGGGGAGGGGCGGAGTTTTTCTTACCTCGTTTGAAGTCATGTCTTTGTTTGTCAATTGCGGGTGTCGCTTTAAGATCGTGCAAGTACTCGCACGCGCACCATGAACGAGCCTGGCACAGATGCTGCAGTTACGCTTTGGGCCAGAGGTGGCAGTCGCAAGTAAAAAAAGTGACAAACTGCACAAAGATCCTTTAACTTGCACAATGTTATTACTTTCGTTTCATATTTATAAAATAAATCATTTGTTTTTACAGCTGAAGATGACACCTTCATATCCAAACAAACTACTAGCAATAATATTTGGATGCAAGACACAAACAAAAAGGCGAGTTTTGTGTGCGCATGGTAAAAGAAAAAAGTAGGTAGGAATTTTAGCTCACTGGTAGTGCTCTGTGCTCGCAAACCAGAAACCTGGTCGTAGCATGGGTTTGATTCCACCCCGCAATTAAAAATGTTCATCACAGGAGCAAAAGAGGTTGGGCTTAGAAAATCATCATTATTCATTTGTCAAGACTAATAAGAGAGTTATGTTTTTTATTTTTTATTTTGTAGGGATGCATTAAAATACTTTCAGTTGACATGGCACCTTTGCGTAAACTTTAAGTGTCTTTCACAAGGCGGTGCTGAGTGCTAATCAAAATATGCTCACTGTAGACAAAATTAAAGACAAGGGTCCTGCAGTTAATTGTCTCACGGAGCTCAATCATTTTAAACACTGCTTTAAAGTCAATGAAAGGGGCTTAAAAGGGGGGGGGGGAGTAAGCACAAGGAGACTTGTGTAGATAAAAGGTGGGAAAGAGGGCCATACACTTTGGCAAAGCATGCGTCTAACTCATCCTTTGGCCTCCTCTGGACACGCACACACACACACATTCACACACGGCCCCACTATTGGTGTGAGTGGCTCTGCGTTTGCCTTTGAGAGGCAGCCATGCGGCAGACAGACAGACATTATCAGGGAATTAGAGGGGAAATAATGCTTGTCTCCCGTCTCCCCGATAACAACAGCAGTAGTTAGGACAGGGCAGTGCAAGAGAGACCACCCTCATCCCCTCCACCCGTTTGGATGTTTGCCAATATGGTATGGTCACAATGGAAAGACTGGCAACCAGTGTTCCCAAACTAAAAGTTCAACGGAAACAGGACTTTGGCATGTGGGATGCAAGTTGAATACAAATTTAAGTTTTTAGTGTTTGAGATCAAAAACTGTTTATTTAATGTAAATCACTAAGACTATTTCCTAAAAATGAACAAAAATAGCATATGCTTAATAAAAACATTTAACAAATTCAGACGAGAGTGCATCTTTTAAACAGCCTTGTCATTTATTTTAGTCTGGTCACTTCTTTTCCAGATGCATGTGAAAATTCAGCAATTTGTGTGTGGCCATTTGAATACATGCACACATTGTCAGCCTGTTTATTTACTTTCATATATTCACGACAAACCTCACAGCCCACTACACGCACACACACACTGAGCTACCGATGCATAATATTCATCACCTTATAAAACCTCCCCAGACCAAAAAGACCACATTTGCCAGTCGACATGGTCAAATCCAGGCTGCTACAAAAACACTTGCTCTGCAATGATACAAGACTAAAATTGGCATATTTCAGAATTGCGCGGATCCAAAACATCCATTTCCTCATACTTGATCTGGCCCCTCTCCCTTCTCGCTGTCATTTCTGTATCTCAATTCCCTCTTCTGCTCCATCAATCATTTCATTTCCCAACAGATGCGTCTTAAAATCTCCACTGTCAGCTATTTTTCCAACTCCATCAGCCTCATGTAAATGAGGATGCAAAATATCAGCAAAACAGTGCCTTGGCACACTCACGACTGCATTTAATCATGGAGTGACAGGATAAATCCACAAGCATGCAGCGAGATGCGAGACATGAACTGAGACACGGTGCGGAAACATATTGACAGCTTGTCCGCAGCATTCATCAATACGATGGGAGAGACGAGATTAAACGTGTCTGAACAAATTCAATTTCTTGGCTGCAGTTTGGAAGACGTCAGATCCTACGTCCTTTTGTCCATTATAACAACTTGTCTAAATCCAACTGGTGGACATCTGGCTGTGCAGCAGAGATAACTCTCCCCTTATAGAAGCATTTTAATTAGCTGCTGCATGGCTTCTTCAGAAATGCAGCAGAGCCTGAACTCCCAGAAGAACAATAAACTCACATAAAGGAAGTTTGCGCAAAAAAAGTCTCCCCAAGTTTACTTGGATGACATTGTGTCCAGTTCACTTGAGCTTTGTGGCCTTTAATTACCTCCTACGGCCTCTTTAAAGTAACATGTTCAAACGTGAGATAGGGTTTTTGGACCATGCAGTACACAGCAGGCAGAGAAAGTCAATATGTATTGACCCTGGGCAATTAAGCTGTAATCAGGTCACCATGCAACCACTTGAATGGAGGACAAGCAAGGAAACAAAGACTTGGGAAAGAAGGTGTGAGGGGAGAGTGTTGGAGAAGCAGACGTTTTACTTCATTGATCTGTTTGGTTTGGAGTGAGAGACTCTTTATTCAAAACTCCCGGCTAACCACAGGAGCCCAGACCCGAGCATATCGGCTTTCCCGTCGCGTATTGTCAAGCATTCCTTTATCGCATGCACATATAATTTCGTCGTCTCCTTTCTTGACCTAATTGCCCCACCCCAAGTTTACAGATGATATTGTGGTCTCCTCTTTTACCTGATGGGGTAGTCAGCAGCACTGAGGTTGATGAAGAAATCCCAGCTCCAGTCCCTCATGGACAACAGGTCGGCCATACTTCGAAGATACATGGTCAGGAGGCTGGCACCTCCCCAGATGGTGGCCATGCGCCACGGTGTCACCCTCACGTTGGGGTATTGAGCAGCCAAGGCCTCCGCCTGCCGATGGAGGTAGTTGGAGCGCTGCAACAAAGGAGAAATAGTTCAATAAGCAGTCTTAGCAGCCACTCAGTAAAAAGTTGATGGACTATGAACATGTTTGCATACATGTGGATAATTTGTTAAATAACAATCTTCATAGTTTTTGCACGTTCTTAGCAAATACATTCAAATGGTACAAACATGATCGACGCTGACAAAATTATTGATGACCAACTTTTTTTTGGGTGGGGGCGGGTTTAAATTTATGATCGGTTTTCAGTGTTTTTTTTTTGTCTAAAATTATTCCTGGTTTTCAGCCATCCACTTGTTTTTCAAACAAAAACAAAGTGCCTAACTCAAAATCTGAATCAATGTGCATTCAGCCCCAAAACAATTATAAATCGTGTATAAAGTTTTCAAAACGGCAAGGCGTAATCCATAATTCAGGCCTTTATTAACACAATATTTATAGCAATGACTCTCCAGGGCTACTCTGCAACATCTGCGTAATACATCCTTTCAAATGTCAGACTTTATAAAGCATACATTATAATAACAAAGTTTTCCCACATTTTCTTGGACTACATGGTGGATTATTTTGCAGTTGCACTCATTAAACAAGTACAGAATAGTGTGCGTTTGACTCCTAAGGGTCAAAATACAGTGCAGTGAAACTGTTACTAGACTGGTGTGCTTTTATTTTGAAGACCAAACTTTTTTCCAGAATGTTATGTCAATGTTGCCCCAACCTGTTCTAATTGTTGCCGAGCCTACCGAGAGGCTTGTTATCGCCTTGAGTTCGAATGTGTCTTGCCGTATGTTGAATCCTTCTTACACACTATGACACAATATTCTGTGTTCCAGCAATTTGATAAAGAATACAAGACACATGACAGAATTCAAGAAAGAAAATGTCTCCCTTCTCTCTCTTCGGTGCTTCATACGCCATAAAGAGCCTTCAGTAAAGGTAAAAGTAAAGCTAAATGTTTATTTATCCACTTCATTAGTCATTTATAAAACAAATCATTATTCCTTTAAAATATTGGCCAAAGTCATCTTTTCTATATTGTTTATATTTTAATATTTTTGGGACCTGGATGCTGGCCACTTCTGCTAAAAACATCCTTCAGATCAGAACAGTCCTTTCTACCGCTGACATTAAATAATAAATATAATATAATCAGTATTTGTTACAGGTTTGCTGTTTTCTGAGAAAAAGGAAAACATGTGACAACTTGCCCTACGTTACCCTACATTGTTTTTCTTTTGTTTTTGTATTGCTTTGGTAACAGTAATTTGACAATGACTTGGGCAATTATGCTATCAGGCTAATAATGATATGACAGAATGCAGTAAAGGTTGACCAGAAGCTAATGGCATATCACATAATTACATCATCAGTGCATAGCCCTTGCAGCATCTACAGCTGAAGATAATTACACCCAAAAAAATAAATAATAATAATTGAGTGGAAGACAGCAGTGAAACCTTTACTTTAATTGCTCTTATGTTATCCCGAACTCACCTGATCCACGTGTATGTAATAGTAGTGAGACGGATGGTAGATGGTTTTGAGGAGACGCTGAAACTGACGAGAGGCGCGCCCATGCACCACCAGGACAAATGCGATCCGCACTGGATTGGATTGGAAGCTCTCTGCCGAGTCCTCATCCCACTGGACATTAGCGTTGGCTTTCCCTATACCAGCAAGAAAGACAAGTGTTTATATTCATAGACCTTGCAAAATATAATATATGCCTTTGGACCAAAGAAGTTAGGTTTCCAGCTATGTGTTCTACTATTATAGTAATAAGGAATACTTTGGATGGATGCAGTAATTTCTTCATGAAATCAAATCTGCCAACCAATAGAAATTTACTTTCATAACAACTTGTTTGAATTTCCAAGTTATTACATTTTGTCAAAGAACATTACCACAGGACATTTATTGCACTATATTATTTAATAGGATAAAAATAATTATGCATATTGTACAGCAGTAGCAGTCGCACAGAATAATAATTACTAACCACAATCGTTAATAAATTATGGTTTCAATCTTTGTTATTGTAATGTATTTATTGCATCAACCTTGTAATGACACAGTTGCAGCCTGAATAAAAGTAGGCCTATATGAGATTTCAGCATGCCATCGTCAAATACATCTTCATCTATGGATGACTGAGCCTTTACTCATTCTGTTTTCAACTGTAGTAAATTAGCGCAAAGCATTTCTTGTAAAAGATTTCTATTTCCTGCATCCACTATTGCTGGTGAAATTATGGCAATGTCCACTTTGTGGGACGAATAAAGGTTGTCTTATCTTCTGTCATGTTATAAATATTTATTCTATTAATATTATTTTAACCTCATGGGATCATCCTCTACCCATGTGTTGAAATACTAATTAATTTTCTGTCCTCTGGAGCTGTGTAGCATTATTATTTTTTAAATAATTTTCTCTCCAGAGGCTTACTAATTTGCCTGTTATTTTGGAGTTCAAAGTTGGTTGCTCTAGTCTCCACTATAACACATTTTCAGCCAGACCTATGTGACAAGTATACCGAATCGTATCACCAAAACACTGTTTCATGTCTACATGTCTGTCATGTTAGCTTAGCAATTAGCATGGCTTCTCCGTCTTTCTCGAAATCCTTGTACGCTACTAGTCAGAAATGTAGCTTATTCGCTGCCACGGAGGCAACGATTAGGGACTTGCGCTGTGTTGACACCGGACGTAAAGTGAACTTGCGGCGCCGCATCTCGTTTAGCCACGTCAGCTAGCCGGCCATAGCTCACAAAGAGCTGGGGCAATGACAACTCGCATGCATGAAAGCAGGGAGGATGGAGACAATGTGGACATGGAGTTTTTTGTTTGTTTTTTCTTATGGAAAATCTGTATTCGATCCATTTGGCAGCTCTGTGAAATAAACAGAAATACTAGCCAAAAAGGTAACTACGGCTCACTTTATGTGGCGGTGTATGTGTTTACAATACCTGTTAATTCACGGTGTGACTGTCACTTGCTGTTACACATCAAGTGAGCCTAAAATAAGAATGTACACAGTGCATTTTGTCCTTATCAGTGTATCAGAAAGAATCTGTTTGCGAGGCCAAATGCAGAAACAATAAACAAAGTGTAAACAAGCTCCAAGTGATTCCTTTTGGCTTATAATAGGGCTGCGTCACAATTTGTGCCATAGTTTTCCTCAGGCACGACTTGGAAGCTAACATTTATTTCACACAAATGACAAAATAATGGAAGCAAATCTTAGCTCAGCCACGGCTTGTCAAGTAACTATCAAAAGCATCTGTAGTCTTATTGGAAACCTCACATTACTTCATGCTGTGAGATTTTATACCTCCCCTCGCAAACTTGTTGAGGATGTGAGCTGACAATCTTGAAAGTGTGTAATGGACGAGGTTTGACTGGTCTGCTATTAAAACAAATACACACAACCAGCTTATATGACACGTTTGTTTACAATGTCATGTCTTAAGGAGATTAATGACTATAATTTAGGACTTTGGTTCCCTAGAGCCCGTCAATAATGAAGAAGGAATACAGAAGCTGTTTATCCCCTCGAGGTCATATTTCCCAAAATGTCCAACCCGACTCCGCACAGTGTGTGTGGCCTTTAGGCCTTGTAATTACTCAGATTTAATAGCCAAGTATCAGAATGGTATAAGAAGCTTTCACTGCCACTATTTAACAGACATTATCTACATTTAAGGAGAGGTGTCCAGCAGCTCGTTGTCCAAAGATGGCTTGGGTTAACAACCTGAGTGATTACAACTATCATTATTTCCTGACACTCCCTGCTACTTGTTTCTTGCACTTCACTCTACTTCACAGATCCCAGGAGGGAAATATTTGTAGTTTGTCTTAGATTGAATGTTAATTACTGGCCATCTAAGAAGGTTCACTGGTTTGCTTTACACATGGATAATTGGGCCAGTTGCTTCACAAAGGATCTTGAATGTGTGCCATCTGAGATAGCTGAACTAATGAGCACTGCTTAGTGCATGAACTTCATTTGTGCTGTCACTTTTGTTAAGCATTTATGATTTCGCCATTGAGTCGATTTGACCTACAACAAAATACAGCAGGAAAATAAAAAAAATAATAAATCAATCTTGAGCTGGAGAGTCTTCATCATTTTTCCTGTCGGCATAAATCCTTTAAAGTACAGCTCCCTTATCTGCTTTCACCTTTCCTTTGTCCTCATTTATCTTGCATAACATCATTTTAAAATGTCCATGTGAGGTAAGAATAAAGTGGGAATAAATCACCAAATCTATGATCTATGTACAGTATGTTCGACAGTTTATGAGATCACGTCTACACGGGCATTGTGTTTTCATTTGAATTTCTGTTCAATCAGAATGTTTGCTTCAAATGATTGACACACAGACTGACCAATGACTGCATGAACAGTGATGGAGATGCCAGCCAATGACAGCATAAAGATCTTACAGTCAGAGATGCTCTAAGACCACCTAAGAACCTGTGCCCACTAGGGCAATGAAACCCTCCACAATTTTACAATCTTGGCCAGATGATATTTGGTCTGCTCACAGGAGAAATATTCATTGACTTGGAAAAAGGTCCCACTAATGCTACTGTACAAAGACCCTGCCAAGCCCTGGAGCATCACAACCCAAACATATCGTCATTAGCCAAGTTAGCATATGGTAGACAGACACAGAGATTGACCATGTTCCTCCAGCATTCAATGATGCAAATATCAGATCTAACACAATTACTAATCCAGCCAATGCCTCAAGGACGCTACACTGATCAAATCAAATTGGACAATTTTGTGCTAACAAGGTTAGGACTTGAATTGGGATGGGAATAGAGGAGGGAAGAGGGAGCGATAACACATTGGCAGGCAGCAGGCAGGCAGAAGGACAGTAAGACAGACAAGTGATTTAATTTAGCTGTGGCGTTGTTATTAGGCCAGCCACCAGGGGAAAGGCTTTTTCAATTTCTTGGTGTCTTTGATCACACCGTCAGTTTGAACGGGCTGGTGAGTTGCTAGAGCTTGGCACAGACAAATGACACCCCTGCTCTTGGGAAGGGCAGTGTACGAAAGTTGCAATGTCACTGTGCCTTCTTTTGTTATAGAAGGAGGGCAAAGGCCTGCTGACATGGTGTGTTCATTCCAAGCCCATCTGAGTAAATACAACAGCTCACTTAAGAATGGCTACTCATACAACAAAGTTGGGCTGATTGAAACTGACTAGAATTGATACACTTGTGTGTGATCTGCCTTCCATGGAAATGGTGCTTTTTTTTTTTTTTTTTAAAGCCTACTGGAAACCATTGAAGACACGATACTACAGTGTTGTTTGCTTCTGCCACATGAAACCATTATTTAGCTGGAGGGACAACACGAATGGCAAGAGACAGAGCAAGATGAAGGACAAGAGTCTGCAGATGCAGGTAGTGTGTTTCAATTCAATGAACATCATACTGTATCAGTATTTAACTAACATTCAAAAAAACATGTCTACAGCGTGCATCAATTTTCCTACAATTTGAAGTGTGCTAAATCCAATTAGCCATTCCTAGTCGGGACTCCCAAATGATTATCAGGGTTAATCTCCTGGTCCTCTTCCCTGCACCGTGCCGGAATGTTGCCAACACGATGACCACGTTTGGCGTTAGTAGTTGCTGGATGAGTTGGGGAAAAAAGAAAAATCGCTACATATCGCAACATTGTCCTTAATTCGGCAACACTGAAGACACAAGTTACTCAGTGGTATTGCCCACAGACACGCACGTCAAAATAAAATTACTACTTTCAAAATACAACCATCCCATATTTTACGATTTGTTTTGACTTTGTAAACACTGCGACGTGGCTCACGGGCTGTTCTATGCCCAGGTTTGGTCCAGAAGGAGCATGTTAGTGGCTTTGGATTGAAGACAGTGCAGCCCATCATCGAAAGACCAGAAATTATTATTTTTTGGAGCGAATGGTGTTCATGCCTCCAGCAGACTTAGAGAGACTAACAGAATCTATGCCAAGGTCCAGTGAAGCTGTTCTGACAGGCTGCTACTCTGGAAAACATTACAAAATGCTATTTATGTTTTTCTCTGTTTGTCACCAGTTTGTTGTAATCCTCCGATTTTGTTGGCAGACTCCACAGCTGGAGTGAAAGTGAGAAAAATATGAGTGTTGAATGTTTGTCTGTTTTCAGGTTTGGAAAAGAATAGAAACACTTTGATAGATGGCCAGTTTGAAATAACAAACAAACGACATTTGGAAGCCAATTTGGAGAGAATACAAATAACATTCACATTTTCTGCAATACCAATTACACACGTTTAAAAATAAATAAATACAATTATTGGCTTTTCTAGGGTTGGAAAAATAGCAAAAATGCATTATTTTTTTGGTCAGAATCAAAGTTATTATAAAAGTTTTATTCTATGTGAAATATCTAAAACTAAAATGGAAAAACATTTTAGGGAAGTCAACCCCAAACTTTTCTTTACAATATGGTTTATGCTCACCCACTAGTCTAAACACGGCATTATGATTAATATTGTGTTTGTGGAATATGAATTATACAGCAAAATCCACCCGTTTCTATCCATTTCGGTGGGCGGCCATTTTGCCACTTGCTTTTGATTGAAAATGACATCACAGTTGCTCAGGCCTCAGGTAATGACCAATCATGGCTCACCTGTTTGAGTTTTGGCCATGTGACATTCACAAACTGAGTCGTGATTGGTCGTTACCTAAGCCCTGAGCAACTGTGATGTCTAATAATTCGAGCAAACTAGTATTAAAACTATTACAAGCTAAAATAGAACAAAGTATTTTCAAAATGAAAAATAAACAACAACAATAAACTTGCTCTAAAAAAATAAATAAAAATAATTGGTGATGAAAAATTCAAAACCTGGTCAAAATACAGTATCTCATTGTGTGCATAATTTAAATTAAAATATCAAGAAATTGAATATTTATGAACAGCACCAAAATATAACTATCTTTCATGAATTTACCTTCCAAGGGGCAGTAGCGAGTGACCTTTTCAGGCATTAACTGGCCCTCCTTGTGTCTGCAGTACACTTCTGCGATCTGCTGCCTGCAGTCTTTGCTTTTGGCCCTGGACAGAGCGGAGATGGCTTCCTTCCCACTGATTTCACACTTGGGTGGTTGGTCGTAGGTCACCTCCAGGGGCGCTGCTGTGGCCTGCCTTCTGTGTGGGTGCTGATGCCTGTGCTGGGCCTGGTGCGAGGCACGATGCAGCCGCCCTCCTGCAGCCACACCTTGACCGCCGGGGCGTGAGTTGTTGGCGACCGCCAGTGGCTGGTGGCTTAAAGGGAGCACTTCATTGGAGCCGCGAACCAGGTTGGGCGAGTTGTCACGCCAGACGTGCTGCTGGCCATGAGCCTTCTCCTGCAGATGCTCTCGCTGCTGCCTCCTGCTGGTGGCACCGACCGTTTGCCGATGCGGCTGCGAGCGTGCGCCAAAGTTACTATTGTCTATGTTATCAAAGTCTTTTGGTACAGAGTTCTCATTGTTGCTGTCCACTCTGCTTTTCTCCTTCGGTCGATGGGAGTAGTATCCATCCTGCAAAGAATAGACGAGAAAGAGACGAACGTTCGTTAAGCGATGAGGGATGCTGAAAACGGGTTAAGAAAAACACAAAGCGAGTGAGCGTGGTGCATATCATATTTTGCTTTAACAATCAATGTGGCATGTTTGAGTGGGCAAAAACGCACTGAACTGTGTGGCATGAAATTAAGTATTGAGGTATTGAGTGGGAGGACTACAAGGTGCAACTTGACTGGAGGTGACGCAAGGGTTGTGAGGGCTCTGTCGCTCCGTGCCATCATCAGATTAGCCCGGTTTCAATTAAATTCTCCCTCAAATGGCCCCAGCTCACCGTAAACAGATTACCCAAAGGGGATAAAGGGCCCGAGTATGACTGTGAGTTGGTGTGGCTGTTAATACTTGAGCGTGTGTGCGCATGCATGTGTACCATTATTTTCACTTGGAGTCACAGAATAAGAACAAACTGGAGTGTGGCATGTGACAAGGAAGGCTGTGTGTCATATGAGATTGCGTGCGTGTGCGTGTGTGTGACTGAACCAACAGTTTATCTTTGAAGCAGAACAAGCTGCAGTGGAGAGTGCACAAAGAGCAAAAAAGCGTAATGAGCAAAAATGGCCAAGGAGCGCTGACACGAGGGTTGAGTTGCGCTCTCAGGAAGCGCTGGCCTGTTGCGGGAAAATGTGCCGCCGTGCATCAGCCGGGAAAAATGCCGCGCCATTCCTGTATACCTTGCTAGACACATGATGAAAAGGTGTGGGGGGGGGGTATGGACTATGGGAGGTGGAACAGCAAACAGCAGCTGGGGAAAGATAGAGCTCACAACAACAAGGCTCCCTGATGTGCTTCAGCATTTACAAGACACAGAAAAGAGGCGCCAAAAGAGGTGGGGGAGAAGAGAGCGATGTACGACACAAGCAGGAGAGGGGAAACACAAGGGAAGTGAATTAGCTGCTATTTAAGCTAGCAGCTCAGTGTGAAAAAGGCCTTTCTAAAATGTCTTTCTCTGGCTTCTACCCTGAAGCCAGACGGATTGTCATCAACCTTTCCTCTATGGAAGCACCTTCTATGAGCACAATTACACAGCTGACACACTTTCCCTCTCACATTGTGAAACAATGAGAACAGTACAAACAAAAGGGCTAAGAATCCTAAAATTGAATAGCACAAAATTGTACACCTACATAAGTGTGTTACTATTAGTGTATTTGTTGTTTAAAAAATGCAATAAAATAACAAATCATGGATAAGCTCCTCCCCTCCCCAAACAGGGTTGGAAAAATAACCTTTGTAGACGTAATAATGAATAAAACGAAGCTCCCTTTAAGCTGCTTTTCCTGCAGACATTTCACAATCCGATACACCTTTGAGCTGCTACCTGTCTCCCTCCTTTCTTTTCTTCTTCACTCGCTCCAGTCCTTTTTTCACACATTTCTTCACACAATCAGGATCCATCCCCTCCTGCTCCTCTCCTTTACATCTCTTCCCTCTGCTCAGTGTATTTTTCTTCATCCCTTTTTCACATCACACCTCTTTTTCTCTTTCTAGTATTATTTCAGCTCTGTCTCTCTTCTTCCTGTCACAGCCACTATCCCCCCCCCCCCCCCCCCCCCATGAATGCTTTTACTTTCTTCACTATTCCAGTTCAAAAGATCATGTTGTCTGAAAGAAGCTGATAATCCCCAATGTAACAGCTGCTTATGCTACTGATCACCTTGTAGAGAGAATCCAGACCTGAGAAGAAAGTATGTTAGGGGGCTGATCCAAGTCAGTAACTCAATGTTTGCAGCGGTATATCAAATGAGGTGCATGCATCTTTCCCGGATGCCTCTACTTGGACTGACATTGCGATGATGTTGTCAGTTGCTATGCAGTTGCTAGCGTCCTGTATTTGTTACACCTAGGTCCTGCATTTAGGTGCTGTATTTGTCACACTTCTTTTGTCATATAGGCCTTTAGTCTGTCATACAGAATTGAGCATAGTCCTAGCTGGAGTTACTGAGTGACTCTTTTGTCAGTATGTCAAGGTTTCTCTGCATCCAGCCCGCTCAAGGTTCTTATTCAAGTTTTCTCCGCCAAGTGTTTGTTTCGAGGCCATCTGAATCCAGCCCTGCTCTGTTATTACTTTGCATTTTTGTCTATAAAGACTCTTTGCTGTGTCTTGTCGGCTTTTAGATCCAAATTGCACACCTCACGTGACAGTTGAATGGGAATAATAACAGATGAAATTGTGTTTATTGTTAAAAATTACATTAATTGTGTGAAATGCATTGTTGTTTAAGCAAAACTTTTACTTGGAAGTAGAAACTACTGGTTTTGTAATAACTGACATTACAGGTATTGTAATAAGCTGCCAGTATGGAGCATGTGGTTAGCACTTCTGCCCTTAGAAAGCAGCTGCTTTCATTTCTGCATAATCTTCCTTCTATGCCGCTGGAAATTGCGAACCAGGTGTGAAAGTGAGTGTGAATGCTTGATTGTCTGCATGCCATGTGATTAACTGGCGACCAGTCCGGGACCAGCTGGGCTTCAGCTCACCCGTGACCCAGAACATAAGCAGTTGAAAATATGTTGATCCACAGCGATTAACATTTTTTTTTTTTCATCATGGGATCATGACTTGTTGTAATTGAATTGACATGGATCAGATGAGAGCAGCGTCAAGTATGGTAGAATGGGGGAAAAAAAGGGACAATTCTCAGGATAAACAATCTCCTCACAATGCTCCTTCTACCCTTCCTCCTCCTTTTCTTCATCTTCAGGACTTAGTTGGCAATGTTGCTTTTTAATCTTGTGCTGTAAGCGGGAAGCTGTGGGGCAAAGAATTATTAGTGGGACTGGAGATGGTCTGTGGGCGTGGGGCATGGATGGATTGCCACAGGGAAATTTATTTATTTATTTTCTTACTTTAGGAATGTATTGGAAGGCCAACCAAGAATTGCCTGGCACACTTTCCAGTTTTCACACAAACAATACAGAGGAGTGACGAAAAAAAGCAAAGGGGGTAAACATTAATATTGTCCATCACTGGTGGGCACATTCAGAGAAAGGGAGAGCGTTCCAGCTTCCCCTCTGGGAATAGTTTGGTCCATTCTTCACATACAGGGCTGGCTGGTAGTTCTGACTTTTCCTCATTTCCTCTGCCACAGGGGAAAATATTTCACCTGTCTCTTTTCTTTCTTTCCCTTTCCGTTTTTCTTTTTAGTTCACCCAATCTCCTGTGTGGCTGAGGGAAAAGAACTTATCTTTCTCCCCACACCTGTCTTTCTCCTCCCCTGGCCCTCGCGTCA
Source organism: Leptonotus elevatus (assembly GCF_054856555.1). Lineage (NCBI taxonomy): Eukaryota > Metazoa > Chordata > Actinopteri > Syngnathiformes > Syngnathidae > Leptonotus > Leptonotus elevatus. The sequence goes on from NC_141246.1 coordinate 18,222,460, forward strand.
TCCCTTGCTCTAAGGAAGGAAAGACTCCGCACTGCCTTTTCCCCCCTCCTCCCGAATGCCGTCTTTTACTTCTCAGAGACAGCAAGGTAGCGACACATTAGTTCAACCACACCTTCCCAGCAAGCTTCCTTTCAGACACATTGCACCGGTGGGACAAAGCCCATCACGTGTGCCAGCATGTCGACACAAGCAGCCGTGCAGATGACCACACCAGCCATAAACATATTGCGAAGTTCATTAAGAAATGCATTTGGCCATCACATGCATATTAGCGAGTACACAGGAGTTGGATCACCTCAGCTGCGTCTTGGCCTGAATGCGCTTGCCATATGGCTAACGAGCTCAGATTAATTACCTGGAGTTAATCTCTGAGCAAGATGCGGAGTCTTGTATGACACTGGAGTCTGATACACAAACACCCTTAGTTCACAGCTGTTCTTCCACCGCAAGGCAGCACAGAGAGAATTGACCAAAAAAAAAAGACTACTTGTTATCGGCTCTGGGGGATGAGAACCCATTATGTTGTGTTTTTACATTAGCTTTAAAACGGACTGAGTACAAAGATGAGTCATGGAGACATTCTATGATGAAAGAAAACTGTGGTTTATGCTGCCGCCGGGCTTCAAGTAGTGAATATTTACAGTGTTTATGCTACTTTTGTTTTTCCAATCAAAGTTGTATACCAGAATGCTGGTTACGTGTAAGTATGTGCAAATGTATGATTAGCGGCAGCTCTGAATCAACAGTCTGCATTAGCTATGCGCAGAAGCCTCTTATGTGCTCGAGAACAAGAAGTCAAAGAGGACCTTTTGTGTTTGTGAAAATGCATAAAACAGCAAGAAGGAGAATATATTATTGCCATATGAATTCCACTTGATAACAACGTAATTGTGTTGTTCACTAATGTGCAATAGCCACACTTCTGGATATGTTTTTTAAATTATACAAACGTTCCTGCTGTGTGCATTCACAGACCTGGGGGCAAAGGTGAATTTGCAAACTACTGTTGAATTTCCTGTGGTCTAGGCAATGCATAGATTTGAACAAAGTATCTTAGTAAATGTTAGTAAACAAATATATTATGCTGTTCATTCCCTTTCCACGCATTTTTATTCTGCACTCACAGCCTTGACCATTACTTTTCTTACTACTGATTGCTGCAAGCACTGCATATCTTGCTAATTTATCTATTGCAATTAATACACGTTGCTCTGAATGAGAGCAGCAGATAATGCTTGAAATGTAAGTGAAGCATATAATGGACCTAATTTAATTTAAATTCTGCTCACTTGTAGAAAGGAACTTGGATAAATAAATTAATGTTTCGATGTGAATGTTGTGCTGGGAAAATAATTTGTAAATGAGTTGATGTCAAGATGATCCTTTTAAAAGTTATTTTACCCTAAGCTTGATTGAGGTGAAATCGAGTTAAAGGATGACCTTAAATGACCTCAAAGGTTTACAGGGAGAGTATGTACCAATGACCACACTCAACAAAAGAGCTAAAATCCCCAAAGCATGTGGCAAAAGTGAAGCCAGCCTGCCTAAGCCTCACGAGGTTTGGTTTGCTTCCCCTCCATAAAAAAGAAATGTTCCTCTACACCTCAGCGGCTTACGCAGATGGATTACTAAACCACACATTTACAGTCACACTTTTCTTCTCTTTCTATTGAACAAACCAACCTGTTTGCACACTCACATACTGCTTACCAATGGGACTCATTTATCCTGCAGTCTGTGTGTAAGTGTACGCTCAGAGAGAGAGAGAGAGAGAGAGTGAGAGAGTGAGAGAGAGCACGAGAGAAATGTTCATTGACGTAGATGGCGACCAGGTTTGGTGTGAGTCTAGCGTGACACAATATCTCCCAGTATGGATGTTATTATCTGACTAAATGGCTGTTATCAGTTGTCAATGGTTCTGAGATAGTACATACTTGCCTTGCTAATATGCTCAATATTACTTCAGAGGGACAGTAATTCATGAGAAAATCAAAGAAGGGAGTCTAACAAAGTCAGCACTGGACAGCATTTGTGGTAGATGGATGACAGACTATATCAAACAACAGAATTTTGCTACAGGTCACTGCGGTAGCTAGTGCTTCTTGGGGTGAACGCTGTCTTAATAAAGCCCGCCCCTCCATCCATCATCCATCAATTTTCTATACTGCATATGCTTATTAGGCTCACTAGTGGTCGCCAGCTAACAACAGGCCACATATATAACAAGCCATTCACACTCACCCACACCTGTAAACAATTAATTGCCTTTCAAGTTAATGAAGCAAACATGCATGTTTTTAGAATGTGAGAGGAAGCAAGACTACAGGAAAAACAACAACACAATAAGCAACACAGCATGGAACAGGCAATGCTTTGCCAACTTGTCCCACTGTAATGTACTTTTTTTCCCCTCTTGTTTTTTTGTCCAGCAAAGTGACAACATTCCAAAATGCACATTGGAAAAGAAATACAGTCGTCCCGTGCTAGATCACGGTTACATTTTTGTGACTAGCTCTACATCGCAGATTTGTAATTTTTTTAAATGTTTTTTTATTGTGCTTATACCACGGATGATTTGCTATATTGCCAGATTGTTTTTAAACACCGATTCAATGCAGAACAATAGGTATGAAAAAGTACATACATGTCTCAATGTCCCGCAGCAACTAAAATGATTTGCACCAGCATTGACTTCAAGCCTTCAGAATTTGCTGAGCATTTTAACCACATTGATATTTAACAATACCACACACAACAATATGTTAAATATAATTGACCCCGTATAATGCATTTTACGTCTCTTCAGCTAGTCATATAGCCAAGGACAAAAGTTCCAGATCTACACAGTATCCAGATATAGGCTATTCAACGACTTTGTTAACTTTACGTTGTCCAACTAGGGGAAATCTTTAAAAGCTTACAAATGTCTGGAGTGGTACAAATGGCCAACATCTGGATTTCTATTGAAGCTTTAGCTTTGGTGTCTACCTGCTAAAGATAGCATCAACATCACTGGCAGGGTATAATTTCCTTATTGTAACGCTAGATAAGATTAGCATTTAGCAACAGGCAGTGTAACAAGGATAATCCACTAATGCTACTATGCTAGTTTACTAATTCTCCTTCAATATGTATTTGCTGTTGGCTATGTTTAATGTGATGATTGCATGCATCAGTCCTGCACGAATAAAGTTATACGTGTAATCCAAAATATGTACGTTAGGCTAATAAATCCTGGCAACGGGTCTGATTAGTAGAGTGTTGCACTCTTTTAAAATCAATTAAGACATTGTCCATTTTAGGAACGCAAAACCTTTAGAGCCACCTTCTACCATAAACCCCATCCTTGTTGTCCCAAGCTCCGTTTTAGCCGAACTATGTTTTTTTTTTTTTCAAATTTCACAGCAACGTACAATATATTATGTTGATATCTCTAAAAGGCATTAAAGCCTTTAGAGCAGGGGTGGGCACACTCGGTCCTCGAGGGCCGGAGTCCTTCAGGTTTTGGAGGTTTCCCTTCTCTTTAACACAGCTGATATATGATCAGCTCATCAGCAAGCTCTGCATAAGCTTGGTAACGATCCTGTTAATTGGAATCAGCTGCATTGCAGCAGGGAAACCTCCAAAACCTTGAGGACCGAGTTTGCCCACCACTGCTTTAGAGCGAGCATGGGAAGAAACTGGCAGCTCTCCTGCTGTGTGCACCCCTTCTCTTGTAGAGTAGTCTATTTTTTTCTCCCATCTGTGAACAACCCCCCCCCCCCCCCCCCCGAACTTTACAGCTCCAGCTTTGAATGGGGCCCATCAGGCGATTGCTAAGCCATATCTCACAAAGGCATGACAAATCTGTACCACCCCTTATCTTACACCTCCCTGTTCAGCCATGAAATGACACCCTTATTTAATCAATTGTGAATCATGAAATTTTGCACAAGAGACCCCTTTTCTTTGCGTTTGACAGTGATTGAACTGCACAGCCATGCAATTCCATTCACCACGGCGATGAGAAGAAAAGAGTGGGGGCGGTGTCTCTTTGCCAACAGTTCATGAGAGAGGACGAGATGAAGGCGATTTCCCTGTGACACCACGCATCTCCATTTCGGCATGTTGAGTTTCTACAGGTATATAGCTGAGCAGTCATGGGTGTGGTGCATGGTTTTCATATCCGTGTGCGATTTTGACGAGACCCTTTTACAAAGGCCCCCGAAAAGACCAAAGGTGAAACATAGCTGCAAAGAAATGAGTGTAGCAGGGTGACGGGGCCATGAGAAACAGTAGCAACAGCAGAGATGTAGACAAGAGCGGTGGAGGAGGAGATGGGAGAGAATGGGGGTGGAACGGGAAGGCCTCCCCCTTTCGTCCTTTTGTGTTGCATGAATGGGCTGGTGGGAACAACGTGAATGTATGAAGGTCTGCAGTGAGTGTGTTTAGGGAACATTGCTGGTATTCTAGGATGCCTTCGTAATCTGCCTTGTTACATAACAGCGACCCCAGTGTGGTCCTAACCCAGAGGTCAGTGGTTGACCTCCATTGTTTACTATCATGTCTGTGCGACATCAGTTTTCCAGATGTATTTTCTTTTAACGCTATTATAACATTCCGAAACCGAAATGATCATTCATGCTCTTACCTCCTGATGTTTTGCAATTCTCTTTTAACAAAAATGAATTAGACTATAAGCAATCAGTTCAGAGCGCTGCTGCTGCTAGACCACATAAGTTCAGCCACATCACTACCATTCGGTCGTCCTTGCACCGGCTCCCTGCTCTTTTTAGATTCAGTACAAAACTTGAAAAGTCACTTACAGGTCCCGCAATGTTAGGTCACTGCAGTCTGCTGACTGCCTTTTACTTGCTGTCTCTCACTCAATCCAAAAAGTAAAGTAATAAAGCCTCGCAGACTGTTGTCCTCAGATTGTGGAACGCACTTGCATTTAAGGTAATGCAGTAGCTACCTCTTTTGTAAACAATTTCTTTGTAGATATGCTGGTTGGTGGCATTGGTATCGTGACTGGTATCAGCTGCAGTTGTGAGTACCTGACACATTGGATTAAAGCCATATCGGCCTGGTGTCGGTAGTCACAATTCCCTAATAGAGTAATTGGCAACAAGACCATCATCATGTCTTCTTTTTCTGAACCAAGATAATTAATTGTGTGAAATGATGATTGATTGTCAATAATTGTGTGCAGATGTAGAAGCGTCCCGTTCGCTTTAAAGTACATTAAGTATTCTAGTACAGTATGTTCATTCAGGAAGAGGTTATGGATGGCAACACTAAATTTAAAACATGCCTCAAATAGGCTTGCAAAGTTAAAAAAGAAAAAAAGAAGAAGAATTGCTGCCTAATTAGCAAAGTTTGGGCAGATCTATAATTTTGTTATACATGTCCACATTTTTATTATATCGATGAAATGTATTGTGTTTGACTATAATTTAGCGGGGGTGATGATTACCAACGATTAGTATGGGTATCCCCTTCCAGGTGTCACGGATGCATTTATGCATGATGCATAACAGTCCAACAAAGGTCCTTGAGGGCGTCAGTGATTTCCAGGGGAAATATTATGAATCCGGTCACGGTCTTCTAATTACTTTACAGTAACTTTACTTTACAGTCTACACAGGACGAATAAACGTGTCTCCTGACAACCAACAGGTCACTTATTGGTGAAGCGTATCCATTCACCAAGAGGTCTTATGTTAATGTAAATCTACTCAAAGAAGACTCACAAATAGCTGAAATAAAATTAGGTTGAAGAAAGAATTTACCATTAGTTAAAAGGGGTTTATTACACTTACAGTAACTCTTAAGTCTTGCTTACGCAAAACATTCACACGTTGATCAGAATGAATCGACAAGTTTGGCAGCATTTCCAGCTAATCAGCTCAAATCCTGAAAGGACTCCACGAACAAGCGCGAGACTTTTTTGACTGATGACTTTCCAACGCTAATCCCACAACAGAACCGCATGGAGTCCCACCAACATCCCGGCAAATCTTTTAGCCCCCTACATCAAAAGCTGTTTGTTAGCAGCAGGACTGCTGAACCTGGCAACACCTTTCAACAAGTTGCTACACAATGTGGTCAAATTACAATGCTGACCTTTTCATATTTCTACACTCCAAAGGGGACCTTAATATCCCATAACTACCTGGCTAGCATCAAAGAATCGGAATCCGTGCTTAGCAGGTTACATCAGCAACATTTAGAGCTTTCATTTCCTGTGTAGCAACAGAGGCGCACACGGACAACATAAAAGGACAAACCTACATACAAGGACAAACCTGAAGGTGTTGGCAGTGAACCCTATATAAGCCTGAACCATAAAATATATGAGAGAAAATTCTGATTCTTTGCAAATAGAGAATTTATTGGTCCTTTTGAACAAACAAACATTTTTTCAAACTTCCACATATCACTTTTGATTTGTGTCATATTTGATCAATCTGATATTATACTCATGAAATAGAGGGCTCAGAATTTCTTGTATTTATTATGATACATGTTACATGGGATTAGCTACTTTTGCATTACAGGTTCCGAAGCGGCTCAACATCACACCGCACCGGTCTTGCTTTCTTTCGGCATGGCCTTCGTTCCTTTTCCATTACTGTACAATAGGTGCCCAACAGTGGGAGAGATTGAGGTGAAGAGTCAAGAAAAGCTACACCAAGCTATTCAACATTTCTCACATTATTGCTACGATTATGGAAGTTGGTGAGACCTTGATTATAACATTACAAGCAGCATAGAGGAAAATTATTGAAACATTGAATAGATTGCATAAGGTCATAGAGCATTACGCTGTCGAAGACGAAAAAAGGTTTCAAAGGAGACAAGGTAAGCTAGCAGCGGCTAATTCGCTGTAAAGAAATCAGAAGACCGTGATCTCATGGTGCCGGTCAGCCTGTGAACCAGAACCACCTCAGAGGAGGTTCTGAAAAGCGGTTCCATTGTAACAGCACGGCACCAGAAAAGTATAATGGAATAGCAATCACCAACACAGAGTAAGGCCGTTCAAGATTTTGGGTTTGGCTCTCGACTGTATTGGACCGATCACCTTCCCCTCGCCAATGTACAAAGGTGTAAAACAGCAATGATGCACTTTTCGAGTACAAACAGACACGCTGCAGAAACACACACAAACTCCCGTATCTCTTTCCTGCCAGTCTTGCTTGCTCGCCTTAAATGTCCTCTGTACACCACCAAAGGCTAACTGCTGGAGGAAAGCGCCAATTTGTAAAGGATTTAACCTTTTAATGGAGAAAATAGTGTTGTTGGCAGCACTGAGTCCCTTTGGATATGATGCCAGAGAAGAAAAGTAAGAATTGCTGCTCTGATTTACATATCATTTAATTGCAGTGTCCACTTATCTGCGTGCTTCACGTTTTTATGTGATTTGTCTGCTGTATGTATGTCTGTGCTTGTGCTCACTGGTGGATTCATTCTTGAGGACAAATGTCTGTGTGTGTGTGTGTGTGTGTGTGTGTGTTATTGTGCTTGTGTGTCTGCGGTCTTCAAAACAAGCTAGTGCCAAGGCTTAGCTGATAGGCTAATTAAGCTCACTACAGGGAATAAATGTTTCCTCTCTGCCTGCCATTTGTCACACCTGGCATGGAAATGTCACGAGGAAAAGAAACACACTGGTGCATGCACGCACACATTGCAAACACTGCGAGAAGTGCTGAGGTGACAGAGCCACTGTGCACGGATACAGACACGCAAATGAGAAGAAAATGAGACACAAAACTGGGAAAATAGGGAGAAAGGGTTTCAAAAAGAGATACATTGGAAAAGGAATAGAAAAATGAGATCAGCCTTTATGCCAGAAAGCAGAAAATGTTAGGATTTCAATTACTTTTTTCTTACAGTATAAAAACTTTTGCTTCCTTCTAGTAAATGAAGTACTTTAACATGATGAATACACAATGCACAATTTAGCTGACTAATGATCATTATATTAACTGAAAAGCAATGAGTCAATAAAGCCCATCTAGGCAGTATATCAACGCCTTTGTCCTTCACTGTTGGCCACTGATGACGTCCTAGCATGAAGGGAGGTTGCATATTTGGACACTGGACCGGAGAGACGAACCTTCAAAGGGGTTAGCTAAGCGCTAGTTAGCTGGTACGACAGAAACTAGGACACAGATGGATTTAAAACAAAAGCAAAAAAACACCTTGGGCTCTGCCTTTGGTTAGTGTATGACGAGGGATCCTGGAGGTTTAAGAATGTTATTTTAAACTTGAAATGAAAACCTTGCCGCAGGTTGATGTAGCTGTGTTAGCATGTCAGCCCCATGTACCCTCCGATATGTTTTTAAAAAGTGTATATATACTGTATGTATATGGTGTAGGTCAAGCGCTGTATAAGTACACTCCATTTACCATTAGGATTTGAATTAGTCTTTTTTTTTTTTTACTATGATGTATTTTTCGGCAAAAATACAATTAGCAACCCATTCGAATGGATTTGGGATTCAGTGTTTAAATGGTAAATGTATGCAAACGTGCATTTAATGTCCGTGTCCAAGCACTAATCCTCACTATTTTCACTCATTATTGTCTTTAATGTCTAAAGTAAATACATAAATACAAATAAAATAAAATAAAAAATCTTTTAAATATAGATGAAAAACTACTACTGCAACCATCTCTCGTTAGATTGAAACTAATGACCTGCTGCTGCTGCTGTTGTTGCCATTGTGCATTGTGAGGCTCCGCAATGGAAGACACAATTATTGCTTGGCCTGGATCACACAGTGTGTGCATAAGTGGTGAAGATCAGCATGATGGGAGTTCATTTACTTGTATTCCATTTTGCGTGAAAATGTGAATTTAAACTGCTGTTCTTTTGTGTTTTTGTGTAATAATCTTTTCGATGCGGAAAGATCTTATCGTTAAGACAGACATAATCCTGGCTTATCGTACAGGTATCAACATAGGCAGGTCAAAGCAAGTCAATAAATGTTAAATTAAGGATACATCACCAAAGTAATGCTTCCATGCATCAATTTCAACAGAAGTGAAGTGGAACCATCCATCTTGCAAAGTAGCCTAGCAAGTGAAGCTTAATAAAAATTGTCCTTTTCAGCAGTTCCTCCCTCTTATTTGTCTTGTGTCAACATGTCACCCCATCATCTCTAAGTAACATCAGGTACAATGTTGCGTACAGCTGTGCCTACTTTTTCTTCCTCACTGTTCGCCTCCATTTCTTCCCTCCACTGTGTTGACAACCGACATGTCGATGTCATTTGTTCTAATACACTCTACAAGCAGTCTGACAGTGTGCGTATGCTGTCGTATTGCCCAACGCAGCAGAAACATGTCGGCCCCATATGGAGCTTCCCAACAGGGGAAATGGATACGGGACAGCGGGTGAAAGTCTGTAAGGATGTTGCTAATAGACTGGGGGCTTTCAAAGAGCTGCAGAACAGGAGGATGTGATGACCTTAAGCAGCTTAAACTGAAAGGTGGTAGGTAGGTACTTTTCTTTTATTCCCGGAGCCCCGTTGCTTCTATTTTATTTATTTTTTAAGAACTCCTAGATACGTACATCAAATTATAGGTGAAAGAAAGAGAGAATCAAATCTGTGTATTTAGGACTGTTTTGTGTTAATTAAAAGC